>NC_060278.1:91893748-92262740 GCF_021613505.1 Equus quagga
CTCTCTCCCTCCTCCTTTCTCTCTCTCCCTCCTCCTTTCTCTCTCTCTCTGCCTGTCTCTCTCTCGTCTTTGTTGACCTAGCTCTAGGCCAGCGGGACAAGAGCAATGAATATGACCAAATAAGATACAACCTTCTGCCTCACAGAGCACACAGTCCCTTTGAGGACACAGACTGAGGGCAGTGTATAATCGCTATTTCTTTAGATTGCAGCGAAGGAGGTGGAGTTGAGATCCGTGCCAGAGTGTGGCGCTGGCTTCTCAGCCTGGGAGAGGTGACATTAAAGGGTATCTATGCTTCACATGGTGGCCAGATGTCTCCCTTTGTACCCTGTGAGACAGTCAAGAAGGAACTGTCTTCCTGTAAAAGCAAAGAGCCTTAATGCCTGGCAGACCCTGGATGTAAATTTCAAATGAGGTGATTTAAATAAAATTTATTTAAAGTGAAAATTGTGGTCACACTGAAGATGCAACCCGTCGCTGTTTTTTGCCTTAGAAAAGGTTATATGGAATGCTTTTCTTCCCCATTCTTGATGCCCACTGGGTATAAGTATCCTTTTGGCTCCCCCAGAACATTCATGGAGAAAATCAGAGCCAGCACCTCATCTCTTCTCCTGAAACCAGTTTCTCTTTTTCAAATAAACCTGCTGGTAAAATGTTTACAAGTGTGATATTTCACACGTCGAGGAAAGGATATTATTAGCTGCAAGAAATGGGGGATCTGCCACCTCATTCAAGCAACATCCCTCATGCTTCCGGGATCAGGAGCATGAAATCTGTGGGTCCAGAAAAGGGACTGAGTACAATGCAGGATTCTAAGAAAAATTAGAGCAAGGAAGAGCTTGGATCAACACTCCATCTGAGTCTCGATCTTTTGGAGAAGACATTTACCCATAAACTGCCAATTTGAATCCAAAGGTACTTTTCCCCTCCCAACCATCTAGGGAAAATAAATTAATATTCACTGAGCATCCACTGTATTTTGCAGCAAAGAAAGAGAGAGAGAATATTCATTATTTACAGTACCCACTGTGAGACTCCACAGTTCAAATCCCCTTGGCAAATTCGTTGTTGAGGTCTCATCTCTAGGAAGAGATTTTCCTTACTAAGCATTTCCCAGGTCTTTTTCAGTCTCTGTTTTCTAAATTTCCTAATTTTACAAATTGTCCACAAGGGACCAGGACTGTGAGGACAAAACCAACAGAGTGAGGCTGTGTGGGATCTGGATGCCAAGACTCAAGAGGGTCTTGCTTTTACTGGAGCCTCAAGTTCAACAACAGTCTTAGTAACAAAACACAAACAGTTCCCTTGACACTCATTGAAAGGGGAGGGTGGGGCGCAGGAGCAAATGGCTCGTCTTCTAATAGGACTGAAAACAAAATTCAAGTGAAGTCAATTAAATCCACGAGTAAAGTAATTTTCACAGGACTTATCCAGCAGAGAGGAGCAGTCATATTGAAGACCCTGCAGGGGAAACTGGAGGCATTTCCAACTGGACTCATCAGGCCTCACAAGGGCATTTTGAGATCCTAGGACTGCAGAGGATAGTAAAGATCTATTAAACATAAATGTCCTGTTCTAGTGAGTCTGGGGGCTATGGAAACGCCTGTCCCTATTCCTTGATGAACTGGCCCAGAAGGCCAAGATAGGTAGTGCGGCCAAAGCTGCACAGCATAATGGGAGAGAAATGGAGACGGACTCTCAGAAGTGTACAGCAAAAGTGGTCTCTTTTGTAGCCTCTGCGGTAGGGGGAGACAATAAAATATTTGATTTATCAGAGGTGTGATGGAGCTTGTCTAATCCTGGCCAGTAACCAAGAGCCAAGATGAGCTGGGAGGAGGGAACTTCAATTTGGGTCGAATAGGCTGGGCCTCTGACTTTGGGGGTACAGAGGGAAGACAATAGGAGCCCCAGCTGCTACTGCATCAGTCAGACCATACCATCTGAACTGAGGCAGCGAGAACAGGAACCAGGCCAGCAGAGGTTTCCAAAGGGAGGAAGTTGATTTGCTATGGTGTAAAGAACACTTTAGATGATTTGTGAGCATTTACTGATGAGCATTAACATGAACACTTACTGATTGCATAGTGCCAGACACTGTGCCAGGAATACAGTGCGATAAGACAATCAAAAGGGGGAGAGAGACAAGCTAAGCAACAGTTCCAAAATAACGTAATGAGTAACATGCAAGAGAAGTGTAGGGAATGCCAAGTGCATGTCTAGTGAGGCTGTACGAGTGAGGAAGGCCTCTTTCTTACCCCATTGACAGCACTGTAGTTTAGGCCACCATCATTTCTTACCTGGGCACTGCAACCGTTCTGCACTGGTCTCTTCACATGCCCTCATTCACCTTTCCAATACACCAGATCATATTACATGTCTACCTAAAACCCTTTAATAACATCCCACTACAACATAGTTACAACCAACAATCTTTGATGTGACCAGCATGGCTCTGCCATATCTGACTTGTCTCTCCAAGTTCATCCCCTTAACTCTGTCCTGCCATCTGAAACGAGAGCACACTGAAGTCAAGATGCCTGTCAGACATCTAGGCAAGACTGTGCACAAAAACACTAGCTATATCCAAGAGAAAACTCGAGGTGAGGGAGGGAAAGAAGTTGCATGTTCTCTCTGAAATGCATGTTCTTGACAATTCTGAGGAAGCATGGTAGGCAGAATTCTATGATGGCCTCCCAAGATGTCTGGCCTCGGGTCTACACATACCTTCTCCAAGTTATTAAATCAAACACTAATTTAGGTCCTGCTGTGAAGGGACTTTTGCACATGTAACCAAGATCCCAGATCAATTGATCGGGAAATTATCTGGTGAGCCTGACTCAGTCACATGAGCCCTTTGAAAGCAAAACGTTTCCTCTAGCATCACAGAAGAGGAAATCAGAGATTCAAAGCACAAGGATTCCATGCATGATTGCTGTCATAGAGATGGAGGAAGCCATGCAACAAGGAACGTGGGCCACCTCTAGGAGCTGACAGTGGCCCCTGGCTGGCAGCCAGCAAGGAAACGGGGATTTTAGTCCAACCACAAGGAAATGAATTTTATCAACAACAAGTGAGCTTAGAAGAGGACCCCGAGCATCAAATGAGAACAGCAGCGCTGCTGACATCTTGATTTCAGCTTGGTGAGACCCTGAGCAGAGAATCCAGTCCTGCTATAGCCACACTTCTGTCCTATACAAACTATGAGATCATAAATTTGGGCCATTTTAAGCTGCTACACAGGAAGAGAAAACTAATACTTGAAGCAAAAAGAAAATTCAGCTTTCAAAAGGTCTGGATATGTAGAACTTAAGTGAGCACCTTCTCCATCAGTTACCTATGCCCCACTGGGAAATTTTTAATCCAGACTACTGCCTAGAACGCTGAGGGATACATGTCAGCCGTGCCCTTAGAAATAGGGCAGGGATTATTTCTACCCTCAATGGCAACTTGCAGTTGAAATTCTGATTTCTTGAAATATCGAGCCCTAGGTTTTTCTTGACTCTGCAATAGGAATTGAGGGAATGGCAGACATTTAGATTATCTTTCTGAACAGCCAGGATTGAGTAAAAGATGAGAATGGTCTGAAAGCTGGTGTTAGAGGCATGGGTACTCATTACCTATAGGATAAGTAAGTGATTAACTTAATAAGTAATAAATGCCTTCTTAGGTCACTTCCAGATCACAAATCCGACAAGTCTGTGAATTGCATTGAAAATACTGGCATACTGTAGAGCTTGGAGTGCTTGTAGAGAATGGAGTGAGAGCCAGAGGGTATCCATGGCTATCTCTTGGCAGATAACACACAGGGGAGGCCTACATTCTCCATTAGAAGGGAACTGGCTAATGTTGCCATTTGACCTGTGGCATTGTTCTCCAAATATACACAGCCTGAGTCAAGAACACTGCTTGCCAAATGAGAATTACTGGCCTCTTGCCCAATCACCAGGCCCTGCTTGTTTTAGGGAAATTTATTACCATAAAAAAGAGACAAATTGTAAAACTCAGACTTCAGTGTTGAAAAATTAATTAGGCCTTTGGCCCTCTCTTCTCAGCATTCGTAAAGAATTTCCTTGTATACTTAGCTGGTTCGGAGACGGGGGTTAAACATGTGTACCCTGGAGATTAATACTCTTGTTGGAGCTTTTTCAAGAGGGAAACTGTTAGGATCAGGAACCCATTGAGTACTTCCAAAGAACATATCAGAAGGCCACTAAATCAGCTTGGTGGTCAAGAAAGGCTTTCCATTGGAGGCCACATGGGGGCTGGAGGAAGAGTGGTTCGTATGCCAGGCTGGGAGAGATAGGACAATCTAGTCAGAGGTGGCAGAAGGTATGAAGATGACAGCATGACTGAGCATAGTGCACTCAAGAAACTGAAAGCCGGATTCAACATGCTGGAGTAAAACATCTAGCCAATGGCAGGAAGAAAGGATAAGAGTGTGGAGTTGAAAATGGAAAAATAGGCCTGAGTCAGAGTGGCAGAAGCCTTGATGCCTTCCTAAGGGTCTTGGCTTTACCCTATAAGAACTGAAGAGGGTTTCTTTTGTTTTGTTTTGTTTGGAGGAAGATTAGCCCTGAGCTAACTACTGCCAATCCTCCTCTTTTTCTGAGGAAGACTGGCCCTGAGCTAACATCCTTGCCCATCTCCCTCTACTTTATACGTGGGATGCCTACCACAGCATGGCTTTTGCCAAGCGGTGCCGTGTCTGCACCCGGGATCCGAACCGGCGAACCCCAGGCCGTCGAGAAGTGGAACGTGCGAACTTAACCACCGCGCCACCGGGCCAGCCCCAGAACTGAAGAGTTTTTACCAAGGACATTGCATGATCCTTCTCATTTTAGGTGGTATCTCAGAGAGTGGCTGTGTAGAGAATAAATCAGAAAATCTAGGATGATACCCTATTTTCTGGCTTTGCCATCGTCATGAGCTAAAGAAGGAATGGGGATGGGGGGATAAGTTTAGTTAGCTTTTGGACATATTGAGTTGTATTTACCTGCATTATGCATGTAGATATGTCCTGTTTCTGTTACTGAGCACCTGGACTGCAATTAGAGATTCAGACTGGAGAGTTGTCACACTCAGCAATGTGGAATCATGAACTTGCCCAGGGAGCAGGGAGCAGGCTTGTTTATTACCTTTAGTTCATGTTGCATTGACCAATCACTCTTGAATTTTTGTTAATAAAGTCATTCACTCATTCATCCATCAATCATCAAAAATTGATTGACATCCTACTGTGATGGGCACTGTTCCAGGAACCAAGGGTACTGTAGAAGACAAGATGGACAAAGTCCCCAGCCTCATAAAGGTTCAATCTCTAAAAATGAAGACAATTAACAAATCATTGAAAAAAAAAATGTCAGAAAGTATAAGTGAAAAATAAAACAGGTTAAGGCGACGAAACATTGTCAAGGTGATGGCGGTTCTATTTTAGATACATTGGCCAGGGAAACTTCCCATGAGGAGCTGACATTTGGACAAAGACCTCCATAGTCAAGGAGTGAGCCAAGTCAAGGTCTGAAGGAAGAGGAAGCAAGATCTGAAGGGTCTGAGCCAGGAATGAGGCGCTCAGGGATAAGAGAGATTAAGTGCGACCAGAGCCAAGTGAATGAGAGGCAGAGGAGTAGGAGATGATGTTTGGGCAGGCAAGTGATCAGAAAAGGCCTTGGGGCCAGGGCTAGTGAGTTTGGACAAGATGGGAAACCATCGGAGGGTTCCAAACAAGTCAGTGATGCATCTAATGTGTATTTGAAAAAAATTTTATTGGTATCCATAGCGACCGGAAGTGTGTTGAATGGTTAAAGTCTTATTATTGTTGTTGTTATTATTATTCACTTATTCAATCACTTACTCATATATTCTGGAAACAAGTTCTGAATGCTTTCTCTATGCCAAGCATTGCAATAAATATTGAGGGCACAGAAATGAGTAAGATATGATTCCTTCCTTCGGTAGCTTGTAGTGTTACAACAATATGCGCATATATTATACTTAGCACTGAAGTTTCTTCAATGTACTTCCCACCCCACCCCTTATACCTCAGGTACAGGAGGTAGAATTGTTTAAATATCATGGATCTTGGCATGTTTTTATCATCTATGCAAGACCTCTTATTTGATTTACTTATTTTATTGTTTGGCTTTTTTCCCATTCCTCACTCTCATTCTCCTCCCACTACTGTCCTTCATGTGTATATTTTTGTTTTTTATAAATTCTTTCAAAATGTGTGTTTTGGTTTTGCGGCAACTTTTGTTTTTTTCTTCCAAAGTACACATGCCAGGTCAGCAGTAGGGAGTATAATGCATTAGATTTTGTGTGGAGGCCAAGAATCTGTATTTTAGGGAAAAAAAATATCCCCTGGTATTGCTGAGACCTATCCCCATTTAGAACTTTACGAAATGGGAGTTGCTTAACTCCAGTGGTATGCTGATAAACCGACTCTCCTGCGGGAGTGGGAGGAAGGCCCTGAGATGTAGTATTTGCTGATTTTCACGGTGTAAATATTTTCGCCATGACCAATTTCAAGCTAAGGTTCAACAATTAGGTTGCAAAAGTCCTAAATCTTTAACAATGGGCTGGAGCCATTTCCAGCATATTTTTTATTTAGTTCCTCAATTCCACCCGAAGAGGGGCATGATGAGCACATTGCTCTGCTAGTGTAAACGGGCCATGCCAGTTCAATGTGATCTTCTTCCCATCAAACAGGGACTTTCAGTGTCCTTATAGACAGCAAGTTAGATAGGTGTTCTAGAAACCCTGATAAGCTCATCTGGAGGTGAGTGACATGACTGCTTTTTCTTTCCAAGGACAGGCTAAGCAAGTTTGTGATTGGGTCAGCTGGGAACACCATAGTTGGGGTCTCTGGTGTGCACATGGCATAAACCAACTATTTAATCCTGACACTGGGAACAATTCTTAGTCAAATTAGAGGGATGGCTTATGGCCATTCTAAATATTGCCTCAGAAATGTTTACAATCCTTGGGTTACAGTGTTTCCTGGAGCCAATATCTGCTATTGGTGACTGAAGAGTGTGGTTGGGCAGACAACAGATATTGACAAGGTAGAGGATCTTTGGATTTAGAGAGTCCATAAAGAGAGAAGTTGAGTCATTTCTAGAAGATTCAAAGGTAGCTTATTGTGAGTTATGCACTTTTAATACGGGTTCCAACATTTTGAAAAAGTGGGTATTCTTCCTCCTTTAAGGATACAAATGATGAGGGGCTGGCCCGGTGGCGCAGCGGTTAAGTTCGCAAGTTGGGCATCTCAGTGGCCTGGGGTTCACTGGTTCGGATCCTGGGTGCGGACATGGCACCACTTGCACGACATGCTGTGGTAGGCGTCCCACATAGAAAGTAGAGGAAGATGGGCATGGATGTTAGCTCAGGGTCAGGCTTCCTCAGCAAAAAGAGGAGGACTGGCAGTAGTTAGCTCAGGGCTAATCTTCCTCAAAAAAAAAAAAAAAGGATGCAAATGATGAAATGTAGTTGCTGGAAAGCGGAAATAGCAATAATAATAATGTTATGGGCTGAATCGCGTCTCCCCAAAATTGTCTTCTGAAGTCCTAACCCTCAATATGATGGGATTTGGAGATGGGGCCTTTGGGAGGTAAGAAGGGTAAGAAGAGGTCATGAGGGTGGAGACCTGATCCAATGGGATTAATGCCCCTATAAGAAGAGACACCAGAGATCTAGCTTACTCTCCTTCCACCACGCGAGGACACAGCAGAAGGTAGGAAGAAAACTCTCACCAGAAACCTTAACCCTGCTGGACTCCAATCCTGGTTTCCAGCCTCCAGAACTGGCAGAAAATAATTTTCTCTTGTTTAAGCCACCTAGTCTATGGCATTTTGTTATGGCAACTGAGCAGACTAACGCAAATCATTGTCATCATAGTCATCATCGTCATCTAAGCATTTTATGTATATACTCTCCTATTACCCTCACAAAAATCTGATAAATTGATTTTAGTATTTTCCTCTTCTCATAAATGAGGAAATAAGACTCAGAGAATTTAAGGAAGACATGCAAGGCCATACGAGATGGCAAATGGCAGGTGGGGTCTGAACCCAGACTATCTGTCCCCAAAGCTCCCATTCTTCACTGCTATGTCATACTGCTTCCCGGTGGCCACCAATGTGCCTGGCATAGAACGGGTGCCCAAAATACATATGTGGATGGTTGAAAATGAATGAATAATGGTTAGACTACCAAGATAAGAAATTGAGTTTGGAAGCATATAGATTTTTGGAGCTTTTAATATAGAAAGGCCATGTATATGAAGTCACAGTGAAATATTCTGCTGCGAACCTTAAAAATTTAGTCCTTGGGCCTGGCCCCAAAGCATGGTAGTTAAGTTCAGTGCACTCCACTTCGGTGCCCTGGATTCATGGGTTCGGATCCCAGGCGTGGACCTACACCACTCATCAGCCATGCTATAGCAGCGACCCACATGTAAAATAGAGGAAGATTGGCACAGATTTTGGCTCAGGGCTAATCTTCCTCAGGCAAAAAAGGAAGATTGGCAACAGGTGTTAGCTTAGGGCTAATCTTCCTCAGAAAAAACAAACACAAAATTTAGTTCTTTCTTGGAAGTCTGAAAAAAAAGGAAGGCTAAGCCTAGGGTAATCGTCCTTTTATACTGTTACACTTGTCATGGTGGCAGGGTCCACATATTTCCCCTAAGGATGAAATTAAAATGCCGAACATTCATGATTATGAGACGATTACAAAACAAGTGCTAAGGGAAGAATCATAAAGTAGAAAGAAGTCTGTGTGTCTTCCTAACTGATTAAAGGCAGGCGTGAAGCTTTCTACTATGTGCAAGGCACTTACTACATATGGGTTTTCTTCACAGCCCTACTGTATGGACTATTTATTTCCTGATTATCATACAGCCTCTGATTGGTTGTGACAGGTGTCTTTAGGAAGAAACACTTGTAAATGCATTAGCACCATTCAACAGTCAATTTATCCCAACCACCAAAAATTCCTGCAAAGTTTCACACTGAAGATCAGTTAACTTTGGTACAATACGTAAGTGTTTTGGATAAAAACACATGTTTTCCCACTACCAAGAACTCTTCTCAATGATTAGAAAGAGTTCTGCACAAGAGAACTCTGGAAAGAGTGTGAAAAATGAGGCTTACATTATATATGCAAACAATTCTCATATGGAGTTTAACTGTCCAACTTCTTTGCTCATGACATTTAAAAGACAAAGCAATAATGGGGGAGAAAAATTAGATTTCGATGGCATCAGTTTAATCCAGAGAGCTTATTTTTGATTAAAAACAAGAAAGCTACAGAAAGAGAATCGCAGGCATGGAGTCCACCCCTTGCTCTTTCATTTCCCGTTCCAGTGGGACGCAGCCAGATCTGTGAGGAGTGTTGCAAAAAGCCAGCACGAGATCCAGAGCTCACTCCTGGGGTTGAATTGAGTTGGCTCTTGCTGACCAGAACGGGCAGACGGAAAGGATGAGTGTGTTCTGATGGACTTCTTCGTTCCTCCCTAGTTCACCCTCTGGGGCTCGTGGGAGGGGACACATCCATTTGTCCTCTTTTACAAGCGCGATGCCTTTCCCTCTTAAAAGGAAGAGCTTGCCACATGCCATCCACCCTACCATTAGTCAAGCAGTGGAAAGAACTCAATACGGGCTAAGAAGTACAATGCCCAAAGGGACAACATCAATCCCTTATTACCGCAACTTCCTCATCCTTGAGTTGTTTATATTGATTTATCTTTTGCTCAGGTAGAGTGACAGAGTAATATTCTCAGCAAGAGAACATGGATTGCCTCTGTTCTGAGCCCACGCCTGTCTGAGAATGTTCTTCATCTGCCTTCACACAGTAATTGGGTATGGGGTATTGATTAAGGCCATCATCTTTTCCCCTCAAAACTCTGTAGTTTTTGTTTATTCAAACACTTGTATGGCAGATATAAAAATATGAAGTTACCATGATGTAGGGTCCATTTAAATTAACCCATCTTTTATTCATACTTCCATTTATGATGTATGCTTTATATTTGAATTGCCAGCATATTACCTGGGTAAATCTTGGGTTTTATTCTGTTATCAATTTTGTCCAGGATTGATAAATTATTTTGGTCAACAGATTAAGTTCTTTTAGTCAGGAATATTTTCTTCTATTATTCCTTAATTTTATTACTTCTGTTGTGTCTTTTTCTACCTTTCTTTGAAACATGTCTCTTATATATATGAATATATATAAAGTATGTATATCACACACACATATTTTCTTATGTATATACACCCTATATTTCTCTAAGCTTCTTATTGTTTGCTTCTAAGTTTCAAAGTTCTTTTTCCCTTTATCTCTTGTGATAAACATTATTTTTAGCATAAAATCTATTATTTACCACTTTTACCAGAGGTCCTTAGTGCAAAAGTCAAAAAAAATGCATCTTTTAATTTTCTTCCTTATCTGTCTTTCCTGTCTTATGATCCTTTCACTTAATGTGTGCTTACTTTGATTTCATAAATGTCATGAGTCTGATGGAACATTAACCAGAAATGTTCTAAAATTTTTATTTTGGAGAGTTTTTCTCTAATTCCAGGGGACCTGTAAAATGTAGAGGTTTGTTCTTGAGCCATCTGGAGAGCCTTTCTTCCAGGCACACATTTGCTTTCACGAGAGACTGGAAGAGAAAGTTTACCCCTTTCCTGCGTCCTTATCTCTGGTATATTTTCCCCTGGGCTCTTTCTTAATACTTGTACAATTCCTGAGTTTTTATATAACCAATAAAATGTTGTTAGCATAGAGAAGGCAAAGAACCAAATCATTCCTCTGAGAGTTTTGGGTTTTTTTCTTTTTTGGTTTATTCTCTAGTTGGAAGTATAATCCTGGACTCACTTCAAAGAAATTGACTAACTAGAAGAAGCTCTGTGTTCCAGGGTGTAAACCTTAGAAACAACCTTCCAGAGAAGAGGAATTTGTCATAATAAAATACTAAATAGCCAGGTATTCAAGGTGCTGCGTGTGTCCACCTGTCACTATGGGCATCAACTCTGCCTCATTTAAAAATAAAGTCCTCTTCTCCTGAGACATACCCCTTAGTCTATTCCTCTGTAGCTGTTGGTGTAGAATGCAAGAATGAGATTATTAAGCATTCATTGATGTGTCTCAGTCTTCTTCGATATTGATCCACATACCGTATAAATGTACGTGTACTAAGTAGAAATCGTAAGTTAGAATGTAGTTTTAATAACCATATGACTTATAGTGATATTTTCCTTTTGCTTTTTATGTAGGTAATGGCTCCAAGATGCTCTTTTCCTTTTGGTTGACTGGTTGGAAATTTATTCCCACTATCCTTCACCTCTAAGTTTGATCATCTACCTGTGTAATGCCTCTTGTCATGCTCCACCCAATATATTACGAACATTAATCTCACAATAGAATTTTTAAAGACTCAGCTGCAAAGAGAACATATGAGTATCTACCTAGCTCTGGGGAGCTTGGTGTCCTAGAGAAAATTCTGCTTTATCTCTCTTGCTGCAATCCAAGGCTGGATACATTGATGGCCAGAGGGGATCTGGCTGCAGTCCAAACTCACTCCTCTGACTTCGAAAGCAGAGGGGACACAACTTCCAATGGTCCATCCAAAAATGATGAGACCATGGCTGACGGGAATTATCACAAATGTGTCGGGAATGAACACACACGCTTGCTAATGGCCTATTTCCTTCCCCTACATCCATCCCCGCAGAGGAAGGAGGCAAGAGAGAGCAAGACCCTTGGCTCAGCTTATGCCTTTTCTCCTCTTTCCTTTCCCAAACACCCTCTCCTCTCACTCCAGGTTCATTCTTGATTCTTGAATTCCCATCAGGTTTCAGGGGAAGGGGAAATACTATTTCTTGTACTTTTTGTTGGCGAAGAAATTGATGCTATCTGTCTCCCATTGTTCTACCCACCATCCTGTTTGGACCTGACTGAGGGCAGGCATGAAGGTGTGCATCCAGTTGTGTCCCATGTCCTTTGAACAACTCAGTCTTTGCACAGAGATACCATTCAGAGACTGCTTCCATTTACTGGAAATATTGGTAGCAACCTCAGTGCATTACCCAAATCACAGTCACTGAGTGTGTTCAAAGAGCTTCCAAAAAGAAAATTTCAGGAAAAAACAACAAAATCCTCAATATCTTGATTAAACTTTCAGATGGCTATAGACATGGAGGATAGGAAATCAGCAGAAAGAGAAACAGGCTCTAGGGAACTGTTCCCCACTAGTTTTGCGACAATGGTTTTGCCACATCATATATGTATGTAATATCTATACACCATCATTGAACCATCATACCATTGGCACATAGTAGGTGCTCAACAAATGCTTGTGAGTGTCAACACCATATTTCTGGTGTACCTGCCTTTCCAGGTAACTGGATCTAAAGGAGAAGTAATTAAAGTGCATCTCACCTAGAGCTAAGGAGAGGTAAACTGCAGTCTTTAGATTATGAGAGGATTTTCTTTTTTAGTAAACCTTTTATTTTGAAATTATTTAAGATTTTCAAAAAAATTAGCAAAGACAGTTCCCATATACCTCTCACTCAGTTTCGGTTTCCCCTAAAGTTATGATCATGTACCACCATGGTATATTTGCCAAAACTAAGAAACCAACATTGGCACTTTACTGTAACTCTAGACTTTATGTATTTGAATTTTACTAGTTTTTATATTGATATTCTTTGTTGTTGTTGTTGTGTTGGGATCAAACCCAGCATACATTTCATTTCGTCACATGTCTCCTTACTCTACTCCAGGCTATTAGAGTTTCTCGGTCTTGTTTTTCATGATCTTGAGGAGTGCCGGTAAAGTATTTTGTAGAACGTCCCTCAGATTTGAATTTGTGTGACTTTCCTCAGGATTATGGATTTTTGGAAAATCTAAAATCACAAGGGATCCACATGACATTACTGATGATGTTAACTTTCAATCACTTGGTTAAGGTAAACTTTATCAATTGGTTAACCTTCATCATTTGGTTAAGGTAATCATCACTTGGTTAAGATAGTGTTAGTTTCCTCCACTATAAAGTTACTATTTTTCCCTTTTATGGGAGGATATTTAGTTGAGATTTATTATAATTTCATTTTGCAAAACTGTGTATATAAGGCAGGGAATTGTTCTTTATTGTAAAGTGGAGGGAAAGTGGTTCAGTCACTAACGGAAATACCTTGCTAGCATCCTAGAGAAAGTTTAATCAGTAGTGGACTTGTAACAAAATAATCCAACCCTTGTAGAGCTCGAAGGGAATTAGAATTGGACTGTGAGTCTGACCCTCTCAAGTGAACTCTTTTCACGGGCACAGGGTCTGAGCCCTGCCTCCTGCGTGGACTGCAGTCGACAGAGAAGTCTGCCTTCAGTTGGACCCCTTCCATCTTGTTCTCATCTTCCTTCCCAAAAGACCGCTTTTTAAGGTTCCCGCTCTCTCCTCCTATGCACAGGGTCCCACCTCATTGTGTTCTGGCCTCTGGCGTGTGTTATCAGTTACTAATATGTTTAGTTCTAAGGCTTAATAAAGGACAGAAGTGGGGAGGGGGGTATCAGATGCTGAGATTGTGGAAGGGAGAGGAAAGTAGTCCTCTTTTGGGTCTGGTGTCTGGGTGAGGCATCCACGACTCAATTAGATCTTTTACAGCATGGAAATTGAAACTTCTGCTAGCAGATCACCTAAGTTCCATGATGCTCCAAGAGCATCTGCCTCCTTACCTATCTTGAACTATTACGAAATGTTTATTTCTATCACTGCAGTGATGTTAAAACCACTTTCCAGGAGTTGGATACAGAGATTTTAGGACTTAAATCATTCTATCTATTTTAAATAATAATATAGTATGCATTTTATCTTTAAGAAAAATCTAGGAATAGCAGGGATCGAGGTTTCTGCTTAAACTTTGTTGGCTTCTGTGGTTTACATACTTCTGGCTCTAACTGTGGGAGTGACTCCATCCCATACAAGGCTCTCCTTGTATGAAGGGTCAGTTTCTATCCTAGATTTGGGGAAGAGTGAACTCACTCTAAGGAAGAACTTTCAAGGGGATAAAATTAGAAGAAAAATAATTTCAGCAGCTAACGATTTTGCAGTTTCAAAAATCAATACGTAAAAGAGTATAACCTTGCCAACATTTGAATTGATGACTTAAAAGATGAAGTTGATGAAAGGTGTCATAGAATAAAGCAGAAATATGTAGCCATAGATTCAAGAGAAAAAAATAAGAGTTTTGAGGACAGGGCAAGAAAATATAATTAGAATCATTGGATTAATGGGGGGGGGGGCGTGGGAAGGAAAGATAGAGGGAAAGTAATAATTTTAAGAGAAACATAAGGCAATTTCTTCACTCTGAAGGAAGATAAGTTGCAGTTTTAAGGTTCTCACTTGGTCTTAAGAAAAATTACCGGAAAAAAAATCTAAACCATTGAAATCCCTAAACTCTAAGTCACATACAAATCCTTAAAGTTTCAAGCTATAAATAGCTAATTGTCCATACAAAGTAAACCTGTCTAAATCAGGTTTCTCTGCAACATGGAAAGTATTTTGTGACACCCATAGATCCTCGAGCGGAGAAGGCAGCAATGTTAATGTCCTACACAAATATTATACATCTATTGACAGGAAAAAAAATCAGTAAAGATCTCAGAGAGTACAATCCATGTGCATTTTCTGAGGAAATATCTGTGCACTCTAAATTTCAACATAATAAGACCAGAGATGTCAACATATTGGAAGATGTAAAAGGGACACAAACAGTGATGGGCAATGACTAAATATATGGCAGGTAGAGATAGATGGACACTATATATATGTTTATATAAATATATGTCATATATATAGTTACATGTAACTGAATGAGGATAATGCTACTGTGAATTTGTAGCCTAGGTACTAAGTAAGTATTCTTGGCAATGAAGACGTGTAACAAGGGAAGATCTTTCAATAGACTGCCCAAAAATAAAAATTAAAAAAAAAAAATCCGGCTTTTTCAGCAAAACCCAGTAGCAGGGTGGAGGGGGTAAGGAGAGAGTAGCAAAGAGCAGAAAATTAAAATTCCACCATGATGGGCTATGTGGGGTCCAAATAATTCAACTGTTGTAAAATGCAGGCCCATGGTATGATTAATTTAATAAAACACATAATGCAGCATTATTTGTGGATCTGTCTTGTCAAAAATCACAAACAGATAGCGAAAAGTACGCTACATCCAACTGAAAGTTGCTTGTATTGAGGATGCCCCAAATGGTCACAAGGTCGCTACATTCTAACCACAACCCACACTTACAAAGCCTAAGAACTTTGACCCGCACCCCCACCACTGCTAGAGAAGCGGAGCTGGGCAGAGGTCAGGAGCCACTCACTGACTGCCTTATCTCCAGATTCATCTTTGGCAAGGTTTTCTGCAATTCCAAAGGTTTCACACTGAAGCAAAAAATGACACAGTTCTAAAGCATTCATCTCAGTGGGAGTGGGGGAGTAGATATGGGAAGTGTCAGTGGGAGAAATACAGGTTTCATTGTGACAATCAGAAGTGGGAATCAGTATCAGGCTTAAAAATACAATAGAGCCTCTAAATTACCAGGAGAAAAGAGAATGAAGAAAAATTGCATTATTGTGTGCTATGAGACAAATACAAATAGAATGAAGTGCTAGAGAAAATACTGAAATCAGAACAAAGAAAAATCAAGGACATATGCAGTAAACAAGATAAAGAAGGATGCTATATAATAATAAAATGTAACAGTCCATAGAAGTGACTTATAAAACGTGTACATCCTTATAGAGCATATGACATTACAGCAAAACGTAAACGTTGGGTTAGAACTCCTGAAACATGTTATGTAATTTGCTAAAATAAATGTATTAGGAAAATTTCAGTGTAACTATTTTAGAATATAAAAATTGACACGGGTAAAAATAGAATATTTGAAGAATATAATCAATAAGCACAATTTAGTAGATTTATAGAGAGTGTTACCTTAACAAAATATAAATGTATGTCCTTTTTGTGTCCTCAGAACACTGCAAGAAAAATAACTAATATACTTAGCCACAAAAAACCTTAATAAATTTCTAAAGGAGAGACCTTATACACCTTATTTTCTGATCATATCCTCTTCTTCCCCTAAAAATGGAAATCAATAACAAATGATGTCTGCCCCTGAAAGACATAACTAGCTTGTTTTTATTTAAAAACATTTTTCAAACAGCACCTGATTAAACAGCAGGAAATGTAAATCATAACTTTTATTTATTTATTTATTTATTTATTTTTTGGTGAGGAATATTATCCCTGAGCTAACATCTGTGCCAATCTTCCTCTATTTTTGTGTTTGGGGCGCCACCACAGCATGGCTTGATGAGCAGTGTGTAGGTCTGTGCCTGGGATCTGAACTGTGAACCCTGGGTCGTCAAAGTGGAGCACACGACCTTAACCACTGCACCACTGGGCCCGCCCCACACAAATTATTTTTAAAAGAATGAATGGGAAATAAAACTCATAATAAAACCTGTGGGTCCAAGCTGAAGCTATATTTTTTCAGAGAAAAACGTATAGCCTGAATTGCATTTTAAAAATTATTATTCAAAGAGGAAGGCTGAAAATAAACAAACTTTAGTTTCGGCTTATAACATATAAAAACAATGAGTAGTTTGCAATAAATGTTACACAAGGTCAATGTAAAGGATTAGGGAGTGATCGCGATGGGCAAGATAGATAAGGTGGTCAGGAAAGCCCTCTGTGAAGAGCTGACATTGAGCAGAAAATTAAAGTAGAAAGTAAGTCACGTGAAGATCTGAGGCCAACGACATGGACTTCTCTCCCGGGTACCTGCAGTTCCTTATTTTTGGTTCATATTGAGGTGGCCAAGAAGGCTTGTGTAGACAACTGGAAGAAACAAAACTTTTATTTTCCAACAGTGAAACTAGATTCACGATTTCTTGTGATTATGTGGTTAATATATTTTTATTGTAAAAATAAAGATGAAATATAAAAAATAAATTTTATGGTCTCTTGAAATCCTGCTGTACCAAGATAACCCAAATTAACATGTTTTATCGATCATCTTTTCACCCGCCTCTTTGTATGCATGCACATACATGTATACAAATAGTAACTTGTTTCATATTTTAGAAATTTGAATCATCTTTCTTGTTTTTAATTTTTGATGTGTGCCTCCTGTTTTCCCTTTCCCCCATCCTGCCCCAGATAACTAATATCAGCCACTAATAACTGATAACTAATATTGCCGTCTCTCCGTAGCCTACTCAGCGCTCACAAGATCCTGTACCTATAGCTGTAGCTTTAACTATTGATACAGATTTAGGTATTAACATGGATATGGACAGCAAAGGTTTTGCCATTATTTTATTTTTTAAAATGAGTACAGTACATAACGCTTCTCTACATTTTGATTTTCTCCCTTCACCACAGATTATGGTAATCCTTTCAAGTCATTTCTGAATATATCTTCTTTTAGTGATAAAATAATATTCCTATCATAGATATACCACAATCTACTCAATCTGTATACTTCTGAATAGTATTCACTCCCTCTCCCCAGTTTTTATTACTGTTAAAAATCTAGCAATAAATATTTATTTCCCTGTATGCAGCCTTACATATTAGTATTTTTATTTCTATAAATTGGGTTCTCAGGAGTGGGATTAATGGATCAATGAATAGGTATTTTTTTAATTTTTAAAAATCCTTCAAAATGGCTGTCCCCAAGTCTGTACTGCTGGCTCACGTTGACAACAATGTTTGAGCTCCATATTGTCTTCGTCCTATTAGCAACAAACAACATTGTTTATCTGTTGGGCATAGAGGACTACCTTGTTGTTAATTTTATTTGTGTTTTCCCAACTAATGAAGAGACTGAGTACCCATTCTTTTGTTTTCCTTGGCCATTTATGTTTGCAATTGTCTGCTCATATATTTTGTCCATTTTTTCTGCTGGTTTGTATGTATTTTTGTTGTCAGCTTGTTATCAACTTATTTTTAATATATTCTAACCTTTAATCTAGCCCATTTGCAGAATTTCTTTGCTTTGCTTTAGTGTAGATTTTAACAAATATTTAAACAAAGAGATTTAATTTTTATGCGGTCAAATATCAAGCTTTTCTTTAATGCTTTGGGGTTTATTGTTTTAGTTACAAAAGTTCCCCAAACCCTAAGGTTTTAACGTATTGTCCTCTAATTTTTCATTTATGACTTTAAAAAACATTTATGTTTTCATCCCATAAAGAATTTTTTTTAATATGACAGAAAGTAGATGTCTAACTCTTTTTATTTTTCTTTTTGATGGAAAACCAGTTGTGCTGGCCTCATTTATTAAATTTCCACTGAATTGAAATACCACTTCTTTCATCTATTAAGTGGTCATATATACTGGAATCTGTGTCTGGGCACTCGATTCTGTTTCTCTGATCCCTTTGACATGTTTTCGTGCCAATCAAACTGTTTTTATTACAGTGGCATCATAGTATATTTCAGTATCTGGCAAGGCATGTCCTTCTTCTCTGTTCTTCTGAACCTGAAGCTGAAAGTTAGTGGTCCCCTCCATCTGGTTTTACATTCTTCAGCTTTTCCAGTGGTTTTTCAAGACATCCAATCCCTTCTATAAAATCATTTTTGCTTGAAAACCTGGAGTGGTTTAGTCATTCCTGGCTGAACCCAATGGATGCAATAAGAGTGTAGAAAGATAGCTGAATATTCAGTTAATATATGAAAAAGCTGGCATCCACATAACTGACAAGAGATAGCTACAATAATTAATTTTCAAGGGAATTATTTTCAATGGCAGTAAGGAATTTAAGGTGTCTAAGAATATGTCTAAAAAACTATGAAAGACATTTATGTAGATTTTCTTAAATATCCATAATGAAAAACATTTGATATATTAAAATATATTGAAATGGAAGTGAACTGTGCAGAATGCAAAGCACAGAAATCAAGAAATGGACAAGCCACAGACTGGACAATGACGTTGGCCAGTCAGAGAACCTACCAAGTTTTAGTATGTAGTTTACCAATTTGTTATAAAGCATATTACGAAGAATAGAGAGGAATAGTCAGATGAAAAGGGACATAGGGTGAGGTCCAGAAGGGTCCTGAGCTCAGGACTTCTGTCCCTGTGGAGTTGAGTTGTGTCACTCTCCTAGCACCTGGATGTGTTGACCAACCCAGAAGTTCTCTAAACTCCCTACTTTAGGGATTTTAATGGAGGCTTCATCACATCGGCATGATGGCTTATTAACTCAATCTCCGGCGTCTCCTTACTCTCCTGGAGGATGGAGGGTGGAGCTGAAAGTTCCACGCTTCTAACCATGCCTGGTCTTTCTGGTGAGAAGCCCTCTTCCAGGAGCCCACCAAGAGTCACCTCATTAAAGCAAAGGACACTCTTATCATCCAGGAAATTCCAAGGAATTTAGGAGCTCTGTCAGGAACTGTGGTCAACAACCAAATATTAGAATAGAAGATGCTCCTAACACCCCATCACTCTGGAAATTACAAGGGTTTTAAGAGCTCTGTGTCAAGAGCCAGAGGCAGAAACATATATCTTATTAGGTCAGTTAGCCAGGGCGTAATGAAAGTAGCAAGTATTACTCAAAAATTCTCGGGGCCGGCCCCATGGCTGAGTGGTTAAGTTCACGCCCTCCGCTTCAGCGGCCCAGGGTTTCGCCAGTTCAAAGCCTGAGCGCTGACATGGCACCGCTCATGAGGCCATGCTGAGGCGGCATCCCACATGCCACAGCTAGAAGGACCCACAGCTAAAAATATACAACTATGTACAGGGGGGCTTTGGGGAGAAAAAGGAAAAATAAAATCTTAAAAAAAAAAAAAATTCTCAAGCCCAACATGATGGGCCACTTAATTTTGAAATTTCACTGTAATCGCATTTTAAATGAGCAAGTCCGTACAGTTCCTTAGAGGTGACAATTCTCCTACATCAGAAAGAAGGGCAGGAAAGCATTTTCTTTAATCAGATCTTCTGGATTTACATCCCAATTTTGTCACTTGCTAGCAATGATCATGAACAAGTTATTTGACATCTTTAAAGATCAGTTTTCACATCTTTAAAATGGAGAAATAAATCTTAGCCATACCGCTTTTGTGAAGGTCAGATGAAATAGTTAATGAAAATGAAACGCTTAACGGACTGCCTGACACATAAGGACAAAATAAATATGGGCTAGTGGTATTAGTACATCTTCCATGGTGTTGATACGCAAGAAAATACAAAAGTTTCACATTTCTGAACTGCCTACAAAACCAAATCACACCTTTTTGATGAGGCTGCAAGTTACTGTCTTGCTTCCCATTGCTGTCACGCACGGAGCCTGGTTCCTGGAAACAACTGGGAGGTGTCTGCAACGAGTTGGGGCAGAGTTGTGGTTGTGTTGACACAGCCAAACCCACAGCTCAAGCCTCCTTTGGCTGCAGCATTCATGCCTCACCTTTCTGTGAGTCTCCTTCCTGAGGGAAAGACGTTTTCCTATTGCAGGCATCAGGCCACCACTGCCTGGACTTTGTCCCACTGCATCACCCTTTTATCTTTGCAAAGTGGCAACTGAGATTCTGGGAACTACAGGGCCACTTAGAAACAATTGACTGCACTGTGGGTCAGGTTCTGAGCAGGTTCCCACCCTGACCCTGATATAATGGTGATTGCTCCAGTGGAGAAGGTGTTGGGAGGTGCCTCATTAATTTTCCATGTTGAGGGGAGACTCTGAGCTGGCAGCCAGTGGAAGACAAATATGGTGGTATCTGTGGGGCGTGGGAGGAGAACGCAGATTGTCCAATTGGCTGCCGCCCAGACTGAAGGCTGGGGGCAGAGGAGGAAGGAAGGATCTTAGCTGTGGGTGAAACTTCCATCCCTCCCATGAGGGGTGTGGCCCATCAGGATGTCCTGGGCTGTGAAGTCAGGGAGGGAGAACTGGACTGAGGAGGGAAATGCAGCCAGAATAGGCTCTGAGCCTCCGCGTACTTCTCTTTTCCTTCTTTCAAGCCTGAACCCCGCCTCATCCCTCCTCACACTCAGCAGATAATGTTGGGTCAGTTGTTCAGTCGAGTCCTCTCACTGCTCTTCCTTCTGAGCTCTGGAAGCTCTCTACTTTCACCTCTCACCTGTGAGGCAGTCTCCCTGACTAACTCAGACCTCTGTGCTCACACGCTGCACAATTGTCTTTTCTCCATCTTTGTCCTTTTCTTCCAGATTGTCAGTTTCTTCACTGTCTCCATCATTTAAGTCCTGTTCCTACCTCTCCTGAGGAATACACCCTGACTCCTATGGCCCCTGTCCCAGTCTACCTTTCAAAATTAAATGCTGAAGCCCTCTCAAAGCCTTTTGCTTCCTGTGGATTTTCCCAATTATCCCAAAAGGTTATAATCTTACTCTACTCGGAACTCTCATAGAGCCACTCACATTGAATTCGCAAGTGTGATATATTTATCTGCACTTCATGGCAGGAAGTTTCTGAGGGCAGACACTCAGACTTAATTATTTTTGCATCTCTAGCACTGCAAAGAGAAGATCAAACACATAGTGGTTTATCCGAATAACAAGACGTACATTTATATAATGCATCACATAAAGGAGGAGTGCGTGAAAAGATGCTCAACATTATTAGTTTATTAGGAAAATGCAAATTAAAACCACAACAAGCTACCCACTAGAATAGCTAAAATGAAAAATGACTGACATTCCCTAGTGCTAGCAATTTTACAGAGCAACTGGAACTCTTGTGAATTGCTAATGAAAATGCAAAATAATACAACCGTTTTGGAAAACAGTTTGACAGTTTCTTATGAAGTTAAACATATACTTATTATAAGACCCAGTAATTTCTCCCCTAGGTATTTACCCAAGAGAAATAAAAATTTATGCTTATTTATATAACAAAAGATGTGTGAACATTACAGTAGTTTCATTCAGAATCATCGAAAACTGAAAACAATCCAAATCTTTTTCAACTGCAGAATTGGTGAATAAATTGTGGTACGTCATAGAATGACATAGTATACTATCCAGTAGTAAAAAAAGAATTTAACTGCTAACATGTGCAACAACTGATGAGACTCAATGCATGCTGCTGTGTGAAAAGAGTCACATTCAAACAGATTCACACTACATGACTTTGTTCGTGTGTCACCACAAATTCATACTGAAGCTTAATCCCCACTGTGATGCTGTTTGGAGGTGGGGCCTTTGCGAAGAGATTAGGTTGTGAAGATGGAACCCTCATTGATGGGCTTAGTGCCCTTATAAGGGATCCAGAGGGTTCTCACTCCTTCTGTCATGTGAGGACACAGCAAGAAGACGTCTGTCTACAAACAAGGAAGAGGGTTATCACCAACACTGAATCTGCCAACGTCTTTATCTTGGATTCCCCAGCTATCAGAACTATGAGAAATAAATTTGCTTTTTATACGCTACCCAGTCTGTGATATTTTGTTATTTTGTTTTAATAGCCTGAACAAACTAAGGCAGATGATATTCTGGAAAAGGCAGAAACTATAGGAACAGAAAACAGATCACAGACTGTGGAGCTGGAGGTGAGTGGAGGATTCTGGAGGGTTGTTGTTAATGTTCTATATCTTGATTTTGGTGGTGGCTATAGGTTACTTATTTTCCAAAATTTTTTAGAACTGTATAACCAAAAAAAAAAGATTTTTATTGTATGTAACATTATACTTTAATAAAAAAAAAAATACTGTGAAGAAACAACATTTTGGAAACAGTGCAAACGCTCTCTCATGACCAGTGGTCCACAGAGGGAGTGAGCACCCCCTGCACCCAGCCACAGCTCCCAGCTTTAACCCAGAGGTCAGGGAGCTGGTAAAGCCAGGTTGTGACTACCCCTAGGTTCAAAGTTGGAGGTGGTGACGACAAACTGCGTTATAGATGTGGAGGAAGTGGAAGTGAGTTTTCCCGAGTTATCAAACAATTTATGTCCAGAACACAAACCCAAACATTTGACTGACAAATGATATTGAGCTCTTTTATGTTACCCCACCCCAACAGATCAAGGGATAGAATTCAATAAAATAATGTCTATCAGAAGACTGACATCTTTAATTTTAAAACAGTTAATCAGTCTTTCCTTTGGACTCTCAGAGCCCCCACGTACACCCCTTGGTTGCGGTATTTATCAAAACGTATTTTAATTATTTGTTTGCATCTCAGTCTTTCCCAGCAGGATTCTGGGTTCCTTGGGGTCAGGGATTCTAACTTACTGATTTCTGCCTGCCAGGTACATAGTAAAGTGAGTGCTTAATACATTTCTGTCGAGAGAATGAAAGGATGAAAGAGAACTTCTGATTTCTACCACAATCTTCCATCTTCTGTCTTCTACCTCTCCGTAATTCTTCCTCAGCACATCTCTAAATTATACAGACCTATCCCAAGCCATCTTGGCTCTCTCATGACTGCGCAATAGCTCTCCTGCTGCCCACCTGGACTGCTGCTCTTCTTACAACCCTACGTCCATATACCAGAGTGATCTTTCTGGAACATTCATCAGAATCTGCTGTTCCCAGACTTATATCCACCAATGGTTTCCAATCAGGCTTAGAATGAAAGCCAGATTCCATAGTCAGGCTTTTAACACCCAACAATTTCTGGTCCTTTCTATCTCTTTCTCTCCTCACGTTTAACCACTCGGTCTTTGCCGAGTACGCTGAAGACAACTGGTTTCCTTCTGACACCTCAAACGTGGTTAGTAGGGTCTGCCTCAGAGCCTTTGGGCAAACATCTCTCTGGCCTAGAATGTTTTCCCTGCTCTTCACATTACTGGTTCCTTCTCATCCAGCAGGTCTCTGCTTCAATATCTCCTCCTCTGAGAGGCCTTTCCTGATCACACGGCCCAACTCACTGTCTATCATACCGCCCGGTTTAACTTCTCTGTATAGCACCCACCCCAATGGGACATTCATATTCATTACGTACTTGATGATAATTCTGCCTCCACCCCTGGAATGTATGTTGTGAGAGAGTAAAGATTCTCCATTAACCCTGGTCTCCCCCCATCCCCCATACACAGTAAATGTTTAACAAATATTTGTTGGGGGATGGACAAATGGATGGACAGATGGATTCATGAGTGAATGGTGTCTTTCACTGATGTACGGTAGCCTCCATTATTTTCTGACAGAGGGAAAATCCAATCCACTTTATCCATAGACATTTCCCTACCCTGCATTACACTGAAATGTATGCCAGACACCCCGATGCCTGTCTGTATCTGATGTGTGTTATTTGACTAAGGTAACAGAGGGGAGAAACAGGGACTCAGACATAGCCTTCAGCAGGACTGGGAGGGAAACTTTTTAAAGACATGGTAGGAACAAATACAGGATGTTACATACTTTGGAATTCTTACAGCTGTCCCTGAGCTACACAGCTCCTTGTTCCCTCTTACATGGTAATCAGAGGTATCTCTTGTTGGATTTTGGGTTTTTTTTTTTTTTTTGAGGAAGATTAGCCCTGAGCTAATATCTGCTGCCAATCCTCCTCTTTTTTTTTTGCTGAGGAAGACTGGCCCTGAGCTCACATCCGTGCTCATCTTCTTCTACTTTATACGTGGGACACCCAGCGCAGCATGGCTTGCCAAACAGTGCCATGTCTGCACCCAGGGTTCTGAACCAGCAAACCCCATGCCGCCGAAGCTGTGCGCACTTAACCGCTGTGCCACTGGGCCAGCCCCTGTTGTTGTTTTTTTTTCCTCACAAGACTGATGCTCACCCTTTTTCCCCAGCTGTCCAGGCCGCAGCATCTTTGTCACCTTAGAGAAGGCCATATAGACTCTTGCTTCATTACCCCACCCGACCTGCCCCAAGTTGTGGTTAGGTTTGGTCCGAACCAACCACAAACAAATCAGCGCCATCTTGTTCCCAACCTATGACTTGCCTTTCTGAGGCCTCCAGAACTTAATATGGTCTCTTTGTCTCTGCCCTGTCCAGAGAGAATCATTTCTGGATGTTTTGTTGTAACTTAAAAATCAAAGCAGACCTATTTTTATTCTGTACAATTCTGCTTTTTCAACAACTCAGATGAAAAACCAAAATAACTCTACACCTAACATGAACTATAAGCGTGCCTTACAACTTTAAAATTAGAATTTCCCCAAAGCCGTCAGACTGAGCAGGTGACCAGATGTCAGAGGTTTTTCAGAGTTCAGTTTCTGGAGTCAGAGAGCCTGAGTTCAAAGCTTACCAGCTAGAATTGGGCGAGCCACTTGATTTCTCTGTTCTCAGCTTCCTTATCTGACAGAGTGTCACAGTCCCTCTTTCAAGCTGGCGTGTTGAGGACTTTGTGAAGAAATGCACACAAAGCCCTCTGCCCAGTGGCCGGCACACATATGCGCTTACTACCTGGTATGTCTACTAAGAGTAATTGTCAGGAAGTGAGCGAATTAGTTCAGATTTTCTTCCCTGAAATAACACCAACCAAGCATCCATTACTGAATAATGCAATTTCCTTCATTCATGGCTCCGCATTCTTGCTGTCCTGTTTGTTGTTGTCGTTTCCTTGTTTATTTGTTTTCTAGAGCCTGGAGATGGCAGGGTGGAGGCAGGATGGGAACACTCTTCGCTTCATCCCCTGGCAGCTGGAGTGAAATTCTAGCAGTCACTCCAAAGCCATAGCTGGGAGGCATCCAGCAGCAGAGCCCTGCAGGAAGTAAACAAGTTCCACCCACTCCTACTTCCCTCTGTTCCACATCTGGGGACTCACATCCACCCCCAGACTCCAGAACACCCTCATCCTACACAACAGGTCAACCGACAGAGAAAACCGCTGCTACAAAGAATGATGTATTTGCTGCAGACAGAAAACGATTGAAGCCAAGGCAGAAACATTGCATGGTGGTTCAAAATCGAATTGTAGACAGCCCTTGGGAGAAGACAGTGTCTTCCCCAAGGGAAAAGATGGCAAATTGTATCCTTTCAATTCACACCCATGAATGATGCCTCTGCAGCTGTTTGAATTAATTCTGAAATCCAAGCAATCTCAGTAGGAGTCTGTATTTTCATAAAACAATGCCCTGCTGAGCTGGTTCAGCTCGCTCCATCCGAGCCCGTCCACACACCTCGGCGATGAGGACATTTACAGTAGAGAGTCAGTTCTGCTTATGAAAGCACTTACAGAGTCTTGGAATATCCAACTCTCCTCAAGGCTAATGCATCTCTGGATTCCTCCCCCTCCCAAGGCTGAAACAAAACAGAGCTCCATGACAGCACTGGAAAACCCAGGAAGGCTCTGCACATTGAGTGTCACAGCCCTGGCCCCAACTGGAGGTGGTTTCTGTTAACTTCAGCTTCCCAAACCTCTTTAATGGAAGCTCCTCAGCTCAAAGTCTGGTTGCCCCTGACTCCTGAGTGAGCCCAAGGTGAATCCTGGGTCCATGTATACCCACTGAACTGTCGTCTTCCCCAATGTTCCCAGTGGGAGCACAGCAAATGCATCAGGCTTTCCTCTAGGGCAATTGCTATGCACTCAGGAGTCCTCAACTACAGAGCCCTTAGCTTGGTCCCTGACTCCTTCACACACTCTTATGATCTCTTCCCCAGGACCAGGATGCTGTGACTTGGCTTTCCTTCATTTTTTTTAAATTATAGTAAAATATACATAACATAATATTTACCATCTTATCCATGCTGAAGTGTACCAGTGGTATTAAGTACATTCATATTCTGCAGCTATCACCATTATCCATCGCTAGAACTCTTCTCATCTTGCAAAATGGAAACCCTATACCCATTAAACAATAACTTCCCATTCTTCCCTCCCCCCAGCTTCTGGCAATTACCATTCAACTTTCTGTATCTATAAATTTGACTGCTCTAGGTATCTCATGTAAGTGGAATAATGCAGTATTTGTCTTTTTTGTGACTGGCTTATTTTACTTAGCATAATGTACTCAAGATTCATCTGTGTTGCCTTGAATGTCAAAATTTCCCTCCTTTTTGGAAGAGCAAAAGGGGTGATTAGGCTCACATGTGAGGTGATGGATTATAATTAGTTTTTGGGTGGTGAACATGATGTAATCTACACAGAATTTGAAATATAATACGATGTACATCTGAAAGCTATATAATGTTATAATCCAATGTTACTGCAATAAAATTTTTAAAAATTGGAAAAAAATTTCCCTCCTTTTTAAGGCTGACTAATCTTCCATTTTTTGTATATACCACATTCTGTTTATCCATTCATCTATCAATGGACACTTGGATTGCTTCCCTGTTTCAGTTATTGTGAATAATGTTGCTATGAACATGGGTGTACAAATATCTCTTTGAGACCCTGCTTTCAATTTTGGGGGAGTATATGCCCAGAAGTGGAATTGATGAATCATATGACAATTCTATATTTAATTTTTTGAGGAAACACCATGCTGTTTTCCACAGTGGTTGTACCATTTTGCATTTCCACCAAATGTGCACAAGGATTCCAATTTCTCTACATCCTCACCAATACTTGTTATTTCCTGTTTTGTTTTGATAGCAGCTATTCTAATGGGTCTAAGATGGTATCTCAGTGTGGTTCTGATTTACATTTCTCTAATTATTAGTGATATTAAGTATCTTTTTATGTGCTTATTGAACATTTGTGTATCTTCTTTGGGAGAAACATGCATTCAAATTCTTCGATCATGTTTTAATTGAGTTGTTTGTATCTTTATTGTTGAATTTTAGGAGTTCTCTATATATTCTGGATATTAATCCCTTATCAGATTTAAGATTTACAAATAATTTCTCCCATTCTTTAGGCTGCCTTTCACTCTGTTGATAGTGTTCTTTGATGCACAAAAGTTTCTTTCTTTTGTTGGGTATGCTTTGGTGTCATATCCACGAATTGCCAATTTCAGTGTCATGAAGATTTTGCCTTCTGTTTTCTTCTGAGAGTTTTAAAGTTTTACATCTTTTGTTTAGGTCTGTGAACCATTCTCAGTTAATTTCTGTGTGTGGTGTAAGATAAGGATCTCAGAAGTTTTGGTATGTTTGCTTTAGTTTTTGTTCATCTCGCGGTATTTTCTAATTTCCCTTGTGATTTTTTCTTGATCCATCACCCTTTTAAGAGTGCATTGTGTAAATTCCACAAATTTGTGAATTTTCCAGTTTTCCTTCTTTTATTGATTTCTAAATTCATCTCGTTTTGGTAAGAAAAAATACTTTGCATGATTCCTGTCTTTTTAAATCTACTAAAATTTAACTTGTGACCTAACATTTGGTTTATCCTGGATAATGTCCCAAGTACAATTGAGAAAAATGTGCATTCTGTTGCTGTTGGGTATGTAGTTGGTATATCGTGTTGTTTAGTTCCTCTCTTTCCTTACTGTTCTTCTGTCTGGTTGTTCTATCCATTATTGAGAGTAGGATGTTGAAATCTCCAACTACCATTGTAGAACTCTCTATTTCTCCCTTTAATTCTTTCCATTTTTGCCTCATATATTTTGATGGTCTGTTATTAGGTGTGCGAATGTTTATAATTATTATATCTTCTAGATGTATTGAAACTTTTATTAATATAATGTCCTTCTTTGTCTCCTTAACCTTTTCTTTTTTGCTGAGGAAGATTTGTCCTGAGCTAACATCTGTTGCTGATTTTCCTCTATTTTGTATGTGAGCCACCATCACAGCATGGCCACTGACAGACAAGTGTGTAAGTCCACTCTCAGGATCTGAACGTGGGCTGCCAAAGTAGAGTAGCTGGACTTAACCACTAGGCCACTGGGGCTGACCCCCCTTAGCCTTTTTTGATTTAAGCTCTTTTTTGTCTGATATTAGTACAGGCACCTCTGCTCTATTTTGGTTGCTATTTTCATGGAATATCTTTTCCCCTCCTTTCACTTTCAACCTGTTTGTGTCTTTATATCTAAAGTGAATCTTATGTAGACAGCATAGAGTTGGATCGCATTGGCTTGTTTGTTTTCGTTCTGTCAATCTTTGTCTTTTGATTGGAGAGTTTAATAGATCTACATTTAAATTATTTATTTATAAGGAGGGACTTACTTCTGTAATTTGCGATTTGTTTTGGATATGCTCTACAACAATCAGGCCTTCATTTTCTGTATTACTGTCTTCTTTTGTGTTTAGTTGATTTTTTATACGAAAATGTTTTAATTCCATTCTCATTGCCTTTTGTGTATTCTATAACTATTTTCTTTATGGTGACCATGGGGATTACATTTAACATCCTAAAGTTTTCATACTCTAATTTGAATTTATGCCAACTTACCTTCAATAACATACAAACTCTGTTCCTTTGCAGCTCTGTCCTCACTCATTTCCGTTACTTATATCACAAAATTACATCTAAAGCAAAAAGTAAAGAGAGGAAAATGCTAAGAGTTACCTCCATAAGAGACAGAGAACCTTTGAGTCTCAGCCTTGACCTGAATGGCTTTGTCACCTAAAGTTGCCCTCATTTCAGTGCTCAAGCTATGATGTGCCTTTGAGAAATGATCTAATAAAAGAATTAAGAGAACTGTGGCAAAGTGAGCCCTCCCAAATTGGTCATATAGAAGCTACTGTCTGGGGTCAAACACCAAATGCTGTTTCTTCAGGCATCTCAAAATACCAGTGGTATGGACAACCAACAAAGTGATGTCATGCCCGTAACAAAACTGGAATTCTTGGGATGCATAGCTGGGGTTTTCTCTTTCCATCATAGAAATGGAGACTGGAGATCTTAGCTGCCTCCAGAATACCATTACTTTTCCTCTCCATTAGACTAATAAGAAGGTATCATTCATTCTATTATAATTCTTGTGTCCTTCCCATGTTGTTCCTGGCACACTCTGTGCTTTACAACAAGAACACGAAACATCCCCTGAGAAACCCAAGGTTAAGTTTATTTGACTTTCCTTTTAAAAAAAATGAATAAAGCCAGAAATGAAGTGAGGTTGTGAGCAGGCGTGTTTTCCTGGCTGAGTTCAAGGAGGCAGTCTGTGGTGAGGCCAGAGATGGGCAGGGCTGGCTGCCTGTGGGAAAACACAGTGACGGCTTCTCTCCCAGTACCTACACGAAAATGGGCTGAGTAGGAAAATGGGCTCATCTGGTCTGGCATTGGATCTTGGAGCCTTTCCTCCTCATTTCGCAGAAAATGCAGGTTTCTGGTACATAGCAAACTCTTGAAGCTGTGTGGGTTTGGTGATTTTCCTAATCTGCTTGAGTTGACAATCTTTGAGAGTTTTCCAGAGCCTTTGAATGACTCTGAAATGAAAGTTAGGTTAATCTTAAGAGAACACATTTGACGATGATGACTGCTAGGCCTCATGAAATGAAGGCAGTATGGGGAGATACCCCAGGTTTGACTGGTTATTAATGTCAGTTTGTACCAGGAAAACTCAGCTTGTCAAAGCAAGCCAAACTCAGATTCCCCAGGGAACCCGAGGAGGACTACTATTTCAAGGAAGCATGTCTAAATTACTCATAGAAGAGAAGGTCAAAGAGTTTGGGAGTCTACCAGAGTGTGACTCTTCACCCCCTTCAACACAGTTCAATATAACATAAGGGAGTCTGTCCCAGGGGTGAGGAAGAGAAAAGTATTGGAGACAGGGTGAGGAAGACAATGATTATGAGAAAACTCAAGACAGAGACAACTTGTGTATCCTGATGTATCATTGTCTATGCCATGTAGCAGAGAGAATCTCTTATACCGGCGGCAGCATCAAGACTGAAAATGGAATACTGGATGGGTTAAAGTCAAATGATAACACAGAATAAAAATGAACCAGTTCTGAAAGGGGAAGACTTCAATAGCTAATGAAGAAGAATTTAAATCTTAGGTCAAAGCCACTTGTGGGTTGCAGGAAGACAAAACATGTAAACAAGGGGAGCAACTTTTTGAATTTGCTAAATACAGGTTCTATGCCTGAAAGCCTCTGATCGTAGATCTCAAAAACAGGGCATTCTGAATCATAATTAGAACTTTACCCTGTCATAATCAACAGAATGAGACTGGAATCTGGAGAGGAAAGAGAAGATCATTGGATTGCTTAGCTTTTGCTACATAACAGACCACCCCCAAACCTCTTTAACGATAAACATTTATTATTTCTCATGATTTGCTGAGCTTCATGAGATTCATGACTCTCTGACTGAGGGATTCTTCTGGTCGGGATTGACTTGGCAGAGGCTAGGTGCTCTAAGATGGCCTCACTCACACATCTAGTGGTTGGCATAAAGTCAGCTGGGGCTACGGGGATGACTTGACCACATGTCTCTCATAACCCAATAGGCTGGCTCAGGCTCATGTACATGGCCTTGGTCATAAGATTCTCCAGTGTGGCCAGAGAGAGCCCAATTTGCATTCATTTTCCAAGCATCAGCTTGGGTCACATTGGTCAAAGCAAGCCATGAAGGCAGTCCAGAGACAGTGTGGGAAGGCACTACCAAAGCCCACGGATAGCCATTTTTATGATCAACCACAAATATTTTCTCCCTTCAACCCATCCTGTTGCTCCTGGCAGAATCACCTCCTCCTTTCATTTACAATGACTGACCTGAAATACATTCACTAAAAAGGAATCTCCCCAACATGCATAGGGAATACCCAGAGATTTGGGTTCAATAGTTAATGAGCTTCTCTCGGCTGTCCAAGGTTGGATTACTCGGGGTTGGTCAGCACGTTCCTAACACTCACAGTTTAAACAGAAAGAGTTCCCCAGCTTTAGAGTGAAGTCACAGGCTCCACACTACATTTATAGTCTCTGGGGTAATTGCAGAAGCCACTGCTTTTCCAAGAAGAATCTTTCTGGGGCCTTTGTTCTTTTGATTGAAACTTAATCAGCTTCTTGTTTGACGAAAATGACAAGCTGCATGAAAGGGGAAACAGAGTTTGGGTTTTACCAATCTTAATTCCTATCAAACATCAGAAGAAAATAAGCACTTTTGGCATAATGTGTTCCACTTCGTGTTTTAAACTCAAATTTATCACTTAAAGAGAGAAAAAAAAAAAAAAACCCTAAGTGTTTACACCTTGAGGGAAAAAGGACAGTTAACTCCTTCTCTCGGGGGTTTTTCACATCAAGTACTTTTTAAAGAGCAAGACTCTCTTGACTTTGCCATTCAGTTTGGTGAGACAGAGATATGGGAAATAAAAGTTTAACAGATTACTTCCAGATGATGTGTCCCGAAGTTGGTTTGCCTCCTGACACAGAGGGTCTACTCTGGAGTCAAAGTTTAGTGTCTCCAAGTCTCACCCTTGAATTCTGACCCTAAGACATAGGGGGCAAGAATTTGATTAAGAGGGCAAGAATTTCTAATTCTATTACTAGGAAAGCACTGGATTTGGAATTCAAAGACATATTCCTCTTGGCCAGATACTCAATAGCTGTGTGATCTTGGATGGATTAAGTATATTCTCTGTGATTCTGTTTCTTCCATCTACATCACTTCTCCACTTGAAAGGTGGTTGGGAGGTTTCAATTAGAGATTGGGCATCAACGTGCAAGCCTGGGGCCCCAAACTCAGTAAGTGCTTAGCAAATGTTAATTTTACACCATCTTCTTTCCTTCTTTCCTCCCCTTCACCTTGTTCCTATTTTCCCATTCTGGAAAAAAAAAAAAAAAAACAGTCTAGTATATTTCCTTTGAATGAAAAAAAAATTCATACTGTGTGTCTCTGAGAGAGAAAATATGGCAGATATTCAAAGCAGAGGGGCAATTTGGACGTTTCATAAATTTGCTAGTGATCGATCATAGGTAGGCATGTCGCTTTGCCCCAGCCAGCGAGACAGAAGAGGAAGCCCACCTGTCCATGAGCCCAGGACTAGTAAGTGGCAGAGCCTGTGTGTGAGCCCTAGCAGTCTGACTTCAGAATCCATGTACTTTTCTACTAAGCCATAACTCCTCCCCAATATAAGGTAATCTACTCAATTATTCACTCACTGCTCAAAAATATGTATTGATGGTCTATGAATGCCACACACCGTGGTGATCATTGAAATAAAGCAAAGCTGCTGGAGGATCATGGAGGAGGCAGTAGTGTCTGCGAGAGTGAGGCAGGAATGGACTCAAGTCTTGGTCTCATTATTTACACGGATGTAATCATGTGCATGTTAGTTGAACTCTATGAATTGCAGTCTCCATTTTTGTTTAAAGGATGGTGGGGGCCTGCCTTCTGATCTCCCTCTCAACTTCAGCATGAGGGCTAAAGCCAAGCCACACGTGAAAACAAACACAGAGCCTAGCCTGTGGTGGTTACTCAATAAATGTTCGCAAAGAGACTTCACATAAAGGGAAGGTTGCTGTGCACAGGGGCCTCTTTGGAGGACCCAGGAGGAAAGAGAACTAAGGCTGAGGACGGGAGGCAGGGAGAGAACATGGATAATCAAAGGATGGCACCAGAAGTAAACAGCTTGGTTGCAGGAGACAGTAGCAAGCAGCCTTGAGAAGTACTGGCTGCCTTTTAGAGCCCTGGAGATGAATTCTCAACCTGACATTTATGACTATGGGACCATGGCCAAGTTCTTGAATATCTGTGAACCTCAGTTTCTTCATCAGCATCATAGATGTGAGAATGACCCCTTCCAAGGAAGTGTAGAGGTTAAATGAGGCCATGCATGCGTGTACCATCTCGATGATACTGCACACGTGACATATGCTCAATAAGCTATGGCCAACATGTTTATTGACAGCAGGAACATGAGGAATTCTTGGGCAAGAGACAGACCATACTTTTTAGGGCTTTAGAGTCTCTATCAGAGGCCCGAGCTAACATCCATTATGCAGGTCACCACAGTAATTCTGATTTTTCTAATGGCTTCAACCAAGTCTTTTGGACACCAAGTCAAGGATCAAACCAGCAGGGTCTGTGCCTCAGTATCTCTGTCCCTGATTTGACTGGATCTGCTTGATGCCTGGGGTGTCCTTAAGATGGCTCTTTCTTCCCCTACACACAGGGAATCATGCTTTGCCAGCTTGAAATAGAATCCCATGTCACAGAAGTCCAGCTCATGTTTAGAACTTAAAGCCATAAGTGCTAAGGAGGTACGATGCTCAGGAAACTTCCATTAGCACTTCTTTCTTCACTGTTCCACAGAAAGTCTTATACCTGTGTTTGACTTCAAGGCTGGCCTGACACACCCAAGCACAGCCAGTCACACCTGCCTCTACAGCCCACCTTCCATTCTGACACTCTCATGATGGAAATGACTTAATTGTTTATGGGTATGTGTCCCCAGCCAGATGTGAGTTCTTCAAGGACAGCTGCACTATTTAATTCACCTGTGAAGTCCAAGCCTGGACAGAGTCAACTATAGATAATACCTGAACACAGAAATTAATATAAACCAGCAGCCCCAGAGCCCTGCTACTAGGAGATGCTCCCAGAGGCACCTGTGTCCCAGGATACATAGGAGATGAGTTCTCAGGTAGAAGGGAGAGATATACATGTACAAGGAGATGACAGCCCAGGAGCTGGATGTTTCCACCAAATAAAAAGTGGACGAAATCATAAAGCTACAGGCCAACACCATGGGAAGTAATGCTGGGTCTTTCTAAAGAGCTGGGCCCTACTCAGTTACCACCTCCTATTTTCTCCTGCTCTGCTGGCTGACCCACAAAGCAAGAGGAGGCCGGGCCAGCGGTCCTGGGCCCAGCTTGAGCAGAGCAGGCAACATGGGGGTATGTGACAGGAGGAAGCCCAAGGGTGTGTCTCTGTCTGAGATCCTGTTGCAAGACACGAGGGTGGGAGAGAGGAGGAAACAGAGACAGGAGAGTTTGGCGATAGGATGTAAATTAACACCAGACTCTTGGGCAAATGACACTGAATTCTAAGTGGGAATTTTCATCATGTGCCAAAGAGTCAGAGTCATTTTTGCTTCTAAGAGAGATCTTGTTCCCTTAGGTGAAATGTTAGATCCTAACATTCTACTTCTCTTTGGAGGAGGGGATACACAAGGAAAAAAAGGAAGGAAAGAAGGAGAAGAGGAGAGAAAGAAGGAAGAAAAGAAGAGTAAATTTTCGTAAAGTAGGACCAGGAGAAAAGAAAGAAATCACAGCAGCTGAACCACTTTCTTCTTTCCTTTTTAATCTTAGTTTAGATGTTCTCCTGGTAAAATCATTACAAAGGCCGTTTATTTTTAAAATTGAAAGATTGGGAAGAGTCATAATGAGATATTATGTGTAAAAGTTGCACATAAATTTCCCCTTGTCATATTTTGGGCCTCGCTAACGCATCCCCTTGGCAGGACGGAGGGAAGCTGATCACTTTAGTATAGATTGTGTGAGCCTCAGAAATATTGCCCTAGGAGAGAGCTCCTGGGTGGCTGACTTGGCTCCATGCTGATTTAGAAATTAGCTGGGCTTTTATTGGCCACACTAAATTGTTCTCAGGAAAAAAAAATACATTTTTATTACAGAACAAGGGGCAGATGATTGAAACAAGCCTGCCTTCTCCTCCGTTTTGAGCTGTGTTTTAGACTGCTAAGTATGCTTTCTTCTCTGGGGTTCTTGCTGCTGTTTAATGGGGGCATGCAATATCCACCAGTAAAGAAATTACCTCGTTTCCCTCAGTGTCCCCAGGGAATTTCTTATCCCTTAATAATGCTCTGTTTGAGTTCTCCAGAGTGCATGAGTGGGCCAGTTGAGGAAAGTGGAGGCTCTGTACAATATTCTTATTGCAAGCTTCCCTAATAAGAGAGAACTAGGAGTTGTCCTGACAGAAGGGGTTAGGGAGGCTGTGAGTCTGGCCACTGGCCTTTGACTCCAGATCTAGAGTCCCGATAACATGACAAAGACTTGCAGCCATGAACGTAGTTCAATCTTCTACCAAATGAAACTTGTGGCGGGGGCTGTGCAATGGACTTACATGTGAAGCTGAGCCAATCAGAAATGACTCTGGGAGCAAAGGAGTCAATCATCTATAGACAACACCCAAGCCAACCCTTGTGCGATTCCCTTCTCTGGATGACCAGCCTGACTCCTCTCTCTGACCTCTACCTCCAACTTGCTATGGGACATCAGGTTCTTCCTCAATTCTAGAAAAGCCCTCAAAGCATTGTTGTGTTCACTACTGCCTTCCCACACTGCCTTCCTGATTTCAGACCGAGCATCTTGCTCAGTTATCTGTTCCAGCTCGAGGTCCCGTATCCTTCCAGGAGAAATACTGCATCCATGTGGATGGGAGCAGCTAGCTGATTTCTGGAAAATTTCTGAAGAGTACTTTCATTTATTAAAAGCTCAAAGGCAAAAGTACAATCTTATCCGAAGTCAATTAGTAGGGCAACACAGAATCATCAGGGGGTTTGAGGAATGGATTGCTCAGCCAACTGAACCATCTTAAGAATGATTTTATTTATTTAAATAATTCTAAAATGTATAATTGTACCTCTATGCCTTAATACACAATACGACGGAGCAGTTAAGACCTTGGACTCGAGGTTAAGTTAGAACTGAGTATGATATGTGTGCTATCACATTCCAGATTTGGCTCCTTGGGAAAACCGCATACATCTTTTACTGATCCTGTTTCCTCGTCTATACAATGGGGATAATCACAGCCCTACAAGTGAGGATTAAATATATATGTGTGTATATAGAGAGAAAATATATAAATATAAATACATAAAACAGTAAGTAGCATGCTTGGTACTTACCAGTAAGAACACATTCAACGCTAGCTGTTGTCCTTGCCCACCGTCAGCACTCCTTTGCTAAAAGGTGGATTTATTTCCCCCACAAGCTAAATTCAACAGAGCCAAGTCTCACAAGAAGTTAGTGGTTGAGCTAAGACAGAAAACATAACTTTGATTACTTATCCTCCTCCACTAAACTTCAGACCACACTGCCTCCTATTAAAATTAATTTCTGTTCCCTTCGGGTAGAGATTTAAATTTGTCATGCTTCCCTAAGCCACTGGACCCCAAGCCCCATCACTGATTGTTCCTTAGGGAAGCCAGAACTGCTTGAGGCAATTAATCCACTACAGGCTCCCCTACCAAGACTGGGAAGGAAACACCAAATTCTACTTGGTTTCTTTCTAATTAGTAACAGAGAGCAGGAGAGAGGGACAGACTAAGGACGGAAAGGGGCTGAGTTAAGTGGGGTGTGGTTCACATGTGTTCCCAATCATGACCACACAACGAAAATGTTTTCTTTCTGGGGCAATCAGGCAAAATCTTGGAAAAATGAACTTTTTTCTCCCCTGTATGTACATACAATAATAATAATATCTCAAATTTGAAACTTTTTTTTCCCAGTCTTGGCACAGTTTGGCTTCCAAGAGACTTGGAAAACTTCCAAGCTCTGATGGCCTGTGCATGACCCTTTTCTCCAAGGACCTAGGCATTCATTTTATAATAATAATAAGCAAACATGTATATGATGCATATTATGTGCCAGGCTCTGTTCTAAGTGCTTGACTAAAATTGTCTAAATTTTATCTATTGAATAAAACTCAATCTCTTTAACAGCCCTACAGTTTGGCAGCATTATTACCTCCATTGAACAGATGAGGAAAGTGATGCACAAAGAGGTTTAGCAACTTGTCCTCCAAAGTTAATCAGGGAGTACAGGGCAGAGGCAGGAGTCACACTCAGGCTGTCTGGATTCCAAGTCTCTGCTCATCACCATTGCCCATCCTTCTGCCATGCAGCCTCCACGGGAGAGGGGTTAAGATAGAGCCAGAGAGGCAGGACCTGATGGAAGACTCAGAGAAGAGACACACAAACAAAGATGAGAACTCTCAGGAAAGGAGGCCACACCACCAGGTAACTGGGGATCACTCCTTATTTTGCACTGAGGCTCTGCCTTTCCAGTTCTGCTCTTTTCCAGCTCATGAACAAGACAACTGTCACTGTTGCCCTTGTTCGTTCTGCTTCCCTATGCTCTTCACTTTGATTGACATCCAGACTCCATTCTCTTACACTCTTGACCTTGCATTCCATTTCTAGCCTGTACTTCCCCCACGTCCTGACCTCCATATCTCCAGCCCTGGTCGAGTACCCTCATCCTGGCTCGTAATTGCTCCCTTTGCTTAACTGCCTAGTTTAACGTTCAAACCCTGAATTGGCCCTTGGCTTTGGTTAATTGCAGCCTGGGGCTCACTAGTCCTTCCCAGCCACTAGAGTAGCCACACTTGACCTCCGTTGGATAAGCAATGGAGGACACCACACCCACTTGTTGAATATGGAGGCTACTATCAAACATACTTCATGAGTTGGTGCATATGTCACAGACACGACTCTGCCAGTAGGAAGACCCTCAGGGGTTGGCTGCCATCTGCTAAAAGGCAAGCATGGATGGATGGATAGATGGATGCACGGTCTCTGACCTCCCTTGATTTCTTCCAGGGTTCGAATTCTTGGATAGTGGTATTCAGGGGCCTGGGGATACCACCGTTCCAGGAACAGCTGGCAGAGCTGGCATCATCGGAGCAATTGATGGCTTTTGGAGGCAGAGATTAAGTTTAGGCCAGAAAGAAAGGCACAGGTCTAGGATACAAAGCAGTGATTCAAAAATAATGGGTCTGAGCTTACTGAGGAGAAGGAAAAGAAATATTTAACCTGTGAGGGATATTCATGGTGGAGATCTTCCAGCAGGCAGTTCCCAATAAATGCACACAGTTCAACTCAGAGGCCTGATGTTTCCCGTAAGAGAGGAGAGTATTGGGAGACATATCAATCTCTCAGAGCACCAAGAAGCAGGGGCCTTGCTCTCTAGATTATCCAGGCACATATTCGGGTGTAAACTCATTAGAGGCAACATGAAGAGAGCACAGAGAGAGAGAAGGTGTACATCTTATATATTCTTATATGTGCTGACTGCCTACTATATGTGTTCAGCTGCTTTGGATATATTCATTGGCTTCCTAGATGGGGCTTCTAGAAATCACATACATATACACATCTGTCTATATTCTAAGTCACTCAATAAAACATCAGCTCATTTTAATTTTACAATTACTTTATGAGATTATGGCTATTATGATTATCATTATCCAGTTTTACAAATGAGAGAATTGAAGTACAAATGGTTAAGTGACTGGCAAAGCCAATATGTAAACCTAGTCTAAGCTCGAGCACCACGCTATACTGCCATCATGATAACCAGGACAGTCATTGCCTTCCATACTTCCGAATCCTGTCGCCTAAACCCCAACAGCCTAGTGGAAGGAGAAACCTATATTTGAGCAGCCTCGCCCAAATGAGATGGTGGTGGACAACTGGCCCACCAAATTTCAACCATGTGCTCTCTCCTGGAATTCAGATTTGATTCCTGGAGTGAGCAAATAATGGGGGATATGATGTAAAGCTAGGGTAAGAGTTGACAACCAGGTCATATGCAGACTTGTGTACCCCAAATTCCTGGAGAAGAGGAAGCTATGAGCTTGCCACAAAGAGCAAAAGGATGAATCCCTGCCTAGGGCAGAACAGAGGGCAAAGGCATCTTGTGGCACCCAGTGGGTAGAGGCAGTGGCTTCATCACCTGATTCTCAATCTGAGAGCTCCATGGCCTGGTTGAAATTTGCTTCCTGTTCTTGGATGGTCACGTACTTGATCATGTAGACAATAAATGTGACTAATTAGAACAAGCCTTGACTAATAGATGGGCTACTTTACAAATGGAGATTATACCAGAACTAGTGCAATGGTCTGAGATTAAAAATATTAACAAATAATAATGATAATAGTTTCTTGAATGTTCACCAGGTAACAAGCACTGTGCTAACATCTTAATTGTATCATCTCAGTAAATTCTCAAGATCATCTTATAATTACTATTAGTACTCCTATTTTAAAGAAGAGGACATTGGCATTTGCAAAGGTTAAGGAATTGATTTGTTCATCCCACAAATATTTACTGAGTTTCTGCTATGTGCCTGTCACTTTTCTAGGACTTGGAATATATCAACAAACAGATAAAGGTCCCTTTGTCCTCATGGAGATTATGTTCTAGAGGGGAAATCAGAAAACAAACAATAACCAATAAAAATAACAATTTACGTAAGATGTAAGATAGTGAGAAATGCTATGGAAATGGATTAATGGAGATCTGGATGACGGCTATCTGCAGCGTCAGGGTGGATGTGCATAGGGAGTTGCAATTTTAAGTAGAGAGATCAGGGTGCACTTCACTGAGATGGTGATATTTGACCAGAAGCTTAAAGGAGGTGAAGGAAAGAACCACAAGGTTATCTTGGAAAAGAGCATTCCAGGCAGAGGAATAGTGTATGCAAATGCTCTGAGGCAGCATCAACAGCAGAGGCCACTGTGGATGGAAGAGAAGGACTGATGGAAAGAGTGATAGGGAAGGAGGCCAGAGAATTAATGGAACCATCACAGGACCTTGAAGGCTGTCACAGGACTTTTTATTCTGAGCAAAATGGTGACCAATCAGAGAGTTTTGATCACATGAGTAACTTCATCTGACTTACCTCTTAAAATGGCTGCTCTGATTGCTGTTATAAGAAGAGTTAAGACCCTAATCTGTAAGGTCATAAAAGTAAGTGGCAGAGCCAGAACTCAAGCCTATTTTACTCCTAAGCATTACACTCTATTTCCTCTTTAGTTACAAAAGTTCTAAAGCGATCAAGAGCAGTTTCAAATTATTTTTCCCTCACTGTGGTCTAGTATCTTTGCTCTAACATGAGAGGCCTCTGCAGACCTCTTACTCTATGAAATGTCATCAGAGTATCAGTTAATACTGATAGTGTGTAAGGTTCTTACTATTGGCCTGGCACTGAACTAATTCTATAAACATACTGTCTCATTTCGCCCCCACAACAGAGCTATGAGACAGTGCCACAATTGTGGTCCTGCTGTACAGATGAGGATGTGTGTCTTGGAGAGTTTCTTTACTCACTCTGGCTCCCAGGGAACTCGCCTACCTAAAGATTTCCCAGAAGACCTGTCATGGGACAGGAATGGCATTTCAAGCAACCTCTTGCTAAGAAGTCTGCCAACTCTTTAAGGCCAGGGACCGAGTTATATGCTTCTGTTTATTGGTCTCTGTTCCCAGAACAGTATCCTGCACATGGAAAAAGTCTAATAGATTTATTTTGGATAATTGACTTGGGTTAACAACAACTTTTAGCCTGGTTAAAACAGATCTTAGAAACACCAAGTATTTCCTTAAAAGGTAATTCTAATTCTAAGTCACAAAAGAGTGTGTTCAATGCGTATTCCTTGGTTGCCATGGAGTAATGAAATTTCGAGTGGGTAATAAATTTACATTTGCTGATCCGTTGGTAGGCACTAGGGGCCCACTCCCTTCAGTAAGTTATTTACCCAATTTGGGTCTCATTTTCCTCACTTGTAAAATGGAACTGTTGCTAAAGTTGCTGTAATTAAATGATCTAATGCATACAAAGCGTTGACATACTGCCTGGTCTACAATGGGCGCCCAAGAAATGTTACCTTTTCTTCTAATATAAGCTTAGAATTCCTTTTCTTATCCTAGGCATACTCGGGTAGATCTGAGCCAGACAGAACTAAAGTCTACTGGGAGACAGGTAATCAACAGTAGTTGATTACCTAGGCCTTTACCTAGTAGTTGGAAGCCTAGGCCTTTACAAATACATGCAATAAGGACAGTAGTATATTGGTAAATGTTTAACTACTGGCTCTTGAAAACAAAACAAAACAAAGCCAAAAACATGATCGCAGCATTTGCCAATTTCTGTGGTGTAAATTCTCCCACCATGGCTGATTTTCAGTCACTGAGATGATGTCACTGAACGTGGAATTGGGAAGGTACTGTGCATGACTGGCTGTTTCCAATCCGGACCCAGCTGTGCACCACTGTGGCCGTTTTCCCACCATGCTAAGCCCTCCTCTTGCCAGTTCAGAATGTGCTATCGGCCCAAGGTGCAGGCTCAGCCTCTTCCTTGCTCCACAGAGGGACTTATCTTTACTGCCTGTGTAAACAAGGTGATTTTTACTTATTTTAATAGGCACTTATAGAGTATTCCAGTCTAAGCACATCACACATCCTAACTCATCTAATCAATAAACATCGTTTGAGATAGATGTGACTTTTACCCCCATTTTGTGGATGAAGAAACTGAGAACCAGAGAGATTAAATAACTTTCCTGGGGTCACACAGCCAGTAAATGGCAGAGCCAGAAGTCAAATTAAGTGGCCTGCCTCTGAGTCCATTCTCATACCTGCTCTGCTGGCCCAGGCACGGGACTGTGGTGGATCTGATCCAGATCACTGCCCAGAAAGGGCAGAAATCCTCTTGGTCACTCTTAAACCTCTCTGCTGAGTTAGGACCAGCCTAGGAGCTTTCTTGCTAAATGTTTCCTGCTTCTGTAAACCCATTCAATTCCGAGTTGATTGCATGCCAACCAGCATTAACAGGAGCCTAGAAAGTGCCTCACTCACTTCTTTCCGTGCCAGCAGCCCAAGTGCTGCACTATGACAAGGGGACCAGGGACCTGGGACTGGGGCTCTTTGATAAATATTGCTTTTGCATCTCCCATGGAAGGTGCCATTCCAAAGTCTTCCTTAACTCGCTTTTCATAGGCCTGAACAGAAACCCCTGCTACTTCTGGGACTAGGTTTCCAAAGGTTGTTCTGGCAGCCAGCACACAACAGCTGCTCAGCAATGCGATGATCCAGCAGCCCCAGAGGAGGAGGGGCGCAGGGAGGTCTGATGCCCTGTGCCAAGCCCAGCACCCACCAGCTGCCTTCCTCCCTCTTCCATCAGAGCAGGAACAGCATTAACCCCTTCAGCACCTGTGGGCCTGGGCTCAGAAGGAGCTGGGTTTCCCAGAGGCTACGTTGCCCATAAACACATAGCTGGTGACTTCAACTCAGCCACATCCTTTTCACTCCATGCTATTTTTCTATTGTTCTGTCTTCCTTGGTCGTGAAGCCACTCTGCTGAGCACTCTTTCCTCATCTTGTTTCTGTACGAGTCCCGCTTCCCTTTCAGCCTGCAAACCATAGCCATTTACATGACAGTGTAACCAGTTAAGTTATAATAGGGAGAAAACATGCATTATCCAAGTTGAGTGGATGCTAACGTTTAGAGGAATCTGTAATGATTAGAAAGCCCCTTATTATGTCGTTTCTCTATCTTTGCACAGAGTCATTAGCATTCTTGGATATGAGAAAGCATGAGCAAAAACCCAGCAAGATTCTCATTTCTCAGTAGGCAGAGAAGGGAAGGCCAGATATTGGTCCCATTCCAAAAAGATGGAATAGGAACTTCTAGATTCCTACCCCTTAGGACCCAACCCAGTGTAAGCTACTTGGGGTGGGGCCTGGATCCCCAAAGACAAGAAGCTCTTAAACCAAGTAGAAAACAAACAAAACAAAACAACACAGACACAGACGCAGTCATGAATACATAAAGCAGACAAATCCACATATGGGAAGGCTCCCCTCCTGTTCCCAGGAGGCAGGCTCCCTGAGGCCTTACAGATGTCAGAGCAGAATCCACTGGCACATTGCAAGTTGTGCAGACCTACAGCCCAATGTTACTCCAGGAAAAATGGAATGGAGACAGGAACGTTTTTGATTTGAAAGAGAGAAGACCCCCTCCTGGCCCCCCCCCCCCCCCCCCCACACACACCATCCCATTGTGTTTCCCCCATCGTTTCACTGAGATTTGCCCCTAGAGGGGCTTTTTTTATTACTCATCCAGCTGTTGGCTGAGTCAGCAATTTGCACAGCCTCAATGGAGATGGCAGAGGGCTGGCCTGGGACCTGGCCCATAAAGAGAAGGGGTGTGGGACTAAATTACCTGGTGGGGAGGGGAGGAGAGACAGAAACAGAAAATCAGGAACAGACAGAGATATCGTCACAGAATTGTGTTTCTGCTTTTTTGAAGGCCTTGTTAACATCATCCTGGAGAATATATATTCATGAACACAAGTAATGGTGAACTCAAACAATTGTCAGCTCTTAGTTTTCTAAAACTACCATTTTTAATATCAAAATTAAGGTTTATTCAATATTAAAGGAGAATTTTAAAAAGAGAAAAATATATAAATCACATTGTTCTCATACAATAACGATTTAATATCTGTGTTTTCCATTCAGTTCATATATATGTGAACATATATTTTAAATCATAAATAAAATTTATCTTCTATTTTATCGCCTTTTTCTTTCATTTAACTTCAGATTTTACGTAGTTTTTGTGCTTACAAGAGACTTCTCAGTGACCAGTTTTTAATTGATACATACTTTTCCAATGAGTAAAAATTCTGCTATTGACTAAACTATTCTCTTATTATCAAATTTTCAGGTTGTTCTCTGTGAACGCGTATGTTCCTTGTGAAGCCAAATTTTGGTTCTGGTGAATTATTTCCTTAAGATAAATTCTATGAGAAGAAGAACTGAATAAAGGAAAACTAATATTTTGTGGCTTCTGTTACATATTGTCATGTTCTCCAGAAAATTTTGCATCAATTTTCAAAACAACTTAGCCATAAGAATGGATGAACCTCATAAAAAAGTTGCCAGCTCTGGGAATTACTGATTTTTTTTTTTAATTTAGGCACATTTAAAATCTTCTCCAGTCCTTGTCTTTTATGATATCCAACATAATCATCATAAAAACATTTTTTTTAAAAAAATAGCATTCATTATATCAACTCTGGGCAAACAACTCCCCTTTATTCTACAAATTCCGAAGAATGCCACCCAGACACAATGCAATTTGGACCAACCCAGAAGAGGATGCTTGGAGCTGATAAGTTTCTTTCCTGCTAGAGTGGGTTGTGACACTGCTGGTTAAAAGACAGTGACAGTATTTTGAATGTGAGGCAGGCAGTTCTGAAGAACTCCACTAAAACCCTTTAGTCTGAAGAATCAATGTTTGGTGCTATAAATGTGGAAACCCTTCCAAAAAATCAACAGAGAAGCATCCCGCTAGCTGCTTGGCGCTGCTTCCTCTAAGGTAGACTGTGAGTCTGGAGAGATAGTGACGCTTAGAGTCCTCTCTATGCAAGGAGTCCTCTCCAGTAAACCGTATATACTTACCACCACTAATGTCATTACTACTGCTGCTGTTAATAATAAGAATAGCTAATATTCATTGAGTGTTTATTATATGCTGAGCATTCTAGTGTAGATGATCTCATTTAGTCTTCACAAGGCTGTTACCCTCATTTAAGGAGTGATGAAACAAAAGCATATCAGGCTTAAAAACTTTCATAGGGTTGCACAGCTCATTTGGGGATACAAACCCAGGTCATGTGAATTTGGAGCCTTTGCTCTCCTCAACCTGAATGTAGATTACCTCTTTCAGTAGACTGTCACTTCACATCTCTTCCATTTTTACCTCCCTACCCCAGAAACTTCTACAAATCTTTCTTGATCAACGTACATATTGGGAGTAAGGTTGGGGTTCCATGGTATCTTATACGGGTCCTCCACCTTTATCAGCCAACCATGAATTTAGCACTGCCCTTGGCCTCTCAGATCTGTCCTCTGTCCATTCACCTGGATGTTCTTTCACTCTCTGGAGGAGGTTTTGCCTCCTTTTCTATTTGAAGTTATTTGACTTGGGAGTCAAATTGTAAGTTTAGAGCTGTCATTATCTTTTCCAGAAAAATCATCAAATCCTTTTGCAAAAGAAATGTTCCTAGTGGCCCACTCTGCCATACCTGGTTTCTTCTCAATGACATACAAATCTCTCAAGATGCTCACAACAGATACCGTCACTGACTGGCAGCCAAGGCCAGAGGTCCAGCTCAAACTCCACACTTTCACCATTGAGGCCCACATGAGCATATGTTCCTGTTACAGCACTAGCATCAGAGCAAACTTTTATCCAACTCTCCTTCAATTCCCTGGCTGTAAGAGTATGGAAAACTATGCTACGTTTTCCGGAAATGTTAAAAACATTTATCAGACTAAGAAAGGTCTTAAATAATGCCATCACAACTTATTTGAAATAAAAAGATAAGGAAAACATATCAAATATGTCAAATGTGCCATATTTTCAGTTTGTTCATTTTCCAAATGAATGAAAACTTAGAAATTTATAACACTGGGTCTACAATTCAAAAGCCTGTGGAAGACACTAACTTTTTCCCTTGATTGCTTGTTTCAATCAAACTTACGTGGAAACAACAGTATACTTTAAAAGACTAAAAAAACCTGACTAGGGAATACTCTGGTTGATTTCCCTTTACAAGTATTTTTTAACGTAGGATCAGAGGATCAGAAATACCTGGGTAGCTGACTAAATGCCAATTACTGGCCTTATTCCAGGCCTACTAAAACAGAATTTCTAGAATCAGGTCTTGGTAATTGCAGATTTTAAATTTCCCTTAGTTATTCCTCTTCACTCTAAAGTTTGAGGACCAGTCCCCTAGCATATCTCCCTAACATTGCTGGGCTCAGAGGAACTGGATGCAGACGGAAGTGCCAGAAACAATGGAAGTTGACTTTGCGTAGGTGCCTGTCCTAAACTCTGGACAGCTTTCTGCCCCACTCTGGATCTTCTTATCTTCCACATTTTCCATTCAATCCACTTAAGTCAGGAGAGGATGGGTAGATTAACTATGACACAAAAGACTTTTAAGTATCTGAACCTATCATTGAATAAAGATTTTTATGAATGATCTAGAAACATCTACAATGGTCTTCTTTCAGGATGAAAATGAAGGGATGATGAGAATTTGGCCACTGAGGTCCTTGGAGACCCCTGGTGGGCAAGGGACACAGAAGGGCAGAGGAGAGGTTAGGTAGAATGAAAAAAGCCTGGCTGACTCTCTGGTAGGAGCAGCAAGCCACTTCTAATCTCTGGAGCTATGTTTCCACATAGGGAGGTAGAGTTAGACTTTAAATGAAGCCTTTATGGGTCATCCTTGATCTCAAATATTCTATGATACGACCCCCTCACTGCAGTCAGGCCTAAGAGCCATGGGCACCAATTGTTCATTTAGGAAATATCACCACGGTACCTATAAGGGATCTCTGTGCTCCTTGATTTCTTTGCCATTGTTTTAGAGGCACACAAGAGAGGATGATTATTGTAATTTTGATTCCTTAGCCTGGGGAACCCTGCCTATCTTGCGTGCATCTAGTTTCCAATCCTATTGGAAGGATGTTGGATGACCATACTCAACAGCACCTGTAATTAATTACTCATCCATCCTTGTATTTATTCATTTGCGATTTGCCAAAATTTTTTGGAGTCCTTATTACATGCAGCATAGATATTCTCCTAGTTACAGAGGAAAAGAATGACGAACCAGGAAATACAGTCCTTGCTTACGCAGAACTTGTGGTCTGTCGGGGGAATTTATAAACAAACAGGCAATTTCAATATGGAATGAGGGCTATGATAGGATAATACAGTCTCAATGGGAGGGAGCCAACGATGAGAACAAAGATGCCAAGAACTGGAGGCAGGAGACTTGTCAGGGGTCTTTGGCAACCATCCAGGTGAAAGAGGGGCACCAGTGAGTGTGGAGAACCATTGATCTCCTTCGAGGCTTTTTGCTCATTTTTCTTTCTAAGTATTGGAGGTTAGGGAGAACCCGATCATTCACTTCTGTTAATGGATTCTAACCAATCAATCAATGAACATAAGGCCAAATGTGAACCAAAATATATCGTGAGCTGGGAAAGCTGGGCCTCCTCTCTCTCACTCCAGTTTGAACTTACCCAGTCAGTGCTAGACGATGCCTTAGTCTATTCAGGCTGCTGTAACAAAGTACCGTAGAATGGGGTGGCTCATAAACAAGAGAAATTTACTTCTCACAGTTCTGGAGGCTGGAAATCCAAGATCAGGGTGCCACCATGGTCGAGTTCTGGTGAGAGCTCTCTTCTAGGTTGCAGACTGCTTAATTCTTGTTGTATCTTCATACAGTGGAGAGCAGAGAAGGGAAGCAAGCTCTCTTGTGACTCTCATAAGGGCATTAATCCCATTCATGAGGGCTCCACCTTCATAAACTCATCTAACCCTAATTACCTTCCAAAGACCCCACCTCCTGATACATCACATGGTGGATGGTAGGGGGTCTATATATGAATTCTGGTAGGACACAGACATTCAGCCTATGACAGGCCAGAATAAAAAATAGAAGGAGCCTCCACCACGAGAAGCCTTACTCTTCTTCCATACTTTCTCAAAGCTGCTGCTATGTTGTAAAGAAGCCTGGGCTACACTGCTGGAAGATGAAAAACCATGAGGGGAAAATTCCAGTTATCCCATCCCAAGTCATCCTTGATCAACCTCAGCCAGCTGAACTCTCAAGTTGAGCAGACTTGCCTACCTGACCAACAATTGACCACTGAGGTGTCAGTGAGCAGAGATGAAATCAAAGGAACCATGTGGTTGACCCATAAACTGGTGAATGATAACAAATGCTATTGTTTGAAGCCACTGAATTTCTATGTGGTTTGCTACATAGCAATATCTAATTGGTACACTCTCTGAGGTCTAAGAGATTCAAGAAACAGAGACCAGACAGAGAAGAACAGATGTTGCCACTTTTATTGCCATGACTTTGTGGCTTATTACTATGGCCCAGTTCACATTCAATTCCCTCTGGTTTAATCAACCATCAAAAGGAAGTGGAGACTTTGGAGATAGGGGTAGATACTCCCTCTGACACTTCTTGAGCCAGGGTATGAGGTAAAGCCTTACTTATAAGAAGTTCTTTTTTGGGGGGTACCAAAGTCACTTGCCACACTTGCATTCTAACCCTCTCTATGGACTACTGCTCAGATAAGCCACTTTTTGGAGAATTTATGGACTACTCTTCAGAAAAGCCACCTTTGGATTACCTGAGGGCTGTGTGTTGGCTAAGACTAAAAAAAATATACTAAAAGAATCACAAAGCAAAGCCAACTAACTGACTTTTCATCTTATTTCTTTATTTCTCCCCTCAAACAATACCCAGGCTTAAGTGTAACAAAATATATATAATAACAAGCTCTCAGGCTTCTGACACAGTCAATGCCTGGAGGCAAATGTTTCTACTAAACTTTTGATGGAGCCCTGGGGAGAGTAGGAAAAGGTCCCAAAATGAGAAGGATTGGCAGCTGGGCTTGGAAGGCAACCTGACTCTCTCTTCCCATTTCACAAAGAAGGTTTTGTTTGGATTGTGGGGCATGGTGAGTGACTCCTGTAGAGTCATGGGGATACCCCGTGGTCTGGGGGAACATCTGGGCTGCCAGTTCAAGCCAAGCTGAAATCCTATCCTAGCCAAGGCTGCTCCAAGGAATCAGGTGTAGGTGTATTTTTCCAGGATGTTCGAAACCACATCTTACCCTGAGAAACAGGGTTTTGTCCATAGAAGCTTCATTCCAAATGGCAAATGATCCTCCTAGGTTCCCATGAAGGGTTTATTTACTGAGGCTTCATGCCCAAAGAATCAAATCCAAAGACTGAGAGCATGGCCTCCACACATCCTTCTTCGAAGTGTGTTAAGGATCCTCACCAATAAATCTCTGTTCTCATCAGCAGTCTCGCCACACACCATCCCCATCTTGTGTTTACTATATACAGTCTCAAAAAATTGATCCGTCACTTTGACGTGAAGGATTGCATTTTTAAATCTCCCCCTTTTTTCTTCTTCCAAGGAAATTTCCCATAACATTGTCAGGTTCTTCACTTCTTATCCCACCTTGATATTGTGCTATTGCTAATAGTAACACTTCTATTTTCAAACCTCTTTTATTTTAATATCAATCATAGACTCTAGAGATATAGCATGTTACTGTATTACAAAGATCAATATTTGCATTTAAAGAGTCTTTAATATTTAAAGTAATCTCACATGGACCAGCTTAATTTGATACTACTGATGAATTAAAAAGAGTCTGAGATATCATTTCTGTATCTTGTGGCATCCTAATGAGGTTGGTAGAGAAAGTGTTATTATTTCCCTTTGTAAATGAGGTAACTAAGTCCTGGATAATTAGAGGTGGATCTGGAACTACATTCCAGGGACTTCCTGTGAATCCTTAACAGTGACTCATGGTAGTTGGAGAATGGTCAGGCAGGGTGGAAAAGGCCAGGAGAGGTTCAGAGGAGCAGAGCAACAGACTGGCTGAGGGGGAGAATATCATGCAGAACAAGGACCCACATTCTTCAGCAAAAAGCTGCAGCCAGATCTTGGAGTACCAGGCTAAATGCAGATCAGAGACAAGGTAAGTCATCTTGGCCCTCCTTCTTGAAAATTATAATAACTGATGTAAAAATCGTTTAGGAACTGTGATTTGTGGGCGCTACTTACCTACGTAAAACTAAGTTTTACAAAACATGAGAATATAGATGTCAGATGGTAGCAGTTTGGGGCATGCTGATTTCAATTGGCAACAAAATCAGATGCTCTTGGGTCTATGCATATCTGAGTAGGTCTATTAGCATCATACTTCTCGGGTAACCTCCTGTGTTAGATATCTGCTATTCGCCATCACAGCATTTAGTTCTCTTCAATCACCCAGCGTCTTAATTCTACTATGGAGAGTTAACCTCTTTTCCATTCTCACCTTTGTAATTAGATAGGGATGGACCCCATCCTCAATGGGAGATATGGGTCCAGACTGGCTTAAATCATTCATATTAAAATTTTTTTCTTTATCACTGTGATTGGTTCAGAGGTGGGCGTATAACCAAGTCATGGCCAATGAAATTCAACAGGATATTCCGTATGACTTCTGGCATGAGAAGACCTTTCATGAAGCCTTCCAATAAACTTTTTATTAAGATTATGATAATTTACAACCTTGTGAAATTTCAGTTGTACCCAACAAACATTTTCTGAACAAACTGGGTGTCTGGTCATGTGCTAGGATTAAGAGTTACTGATGGAGAGAAAATATGTTCTCTACCTTCACCATGCTCACAATGAAGGAGACAGCACTATGCATAAGTAATTTGAATAACTAGCACAACACCAGAAGTATTGATGAATAGCGATGAAAGCAGAGAGGAGAGAACTATCCTTAGTGTCTACGTTTGAAGCAAAGACAAGAGAAGATAAATGGGGAGTCACTTCAGTTATGGACATCAGAATCATCTCCAAAAGGATGGTATGAGCCTCAGGGTTTTCTGGCTTCCCATTGGCTCCAGCCACTTCTTTTCTGGATCTTCTGATATATCTGGGAGTTTGGGTCTCTCTTTGAGAAATATCTATACCTGATTAAGCCAAATAATTTATTTCCCGGATCTGAATTCACTTATATGCGGATGTTTGGAGGCCTAAATGAGAAATCTTCTCATTATCTAACCAAACATATCTGTTCAAGGGATGAATGCCAGGGAGGATATTTTAATATCAAGTGCAGGATTACAAAACAAAACTAGAAGGAACAAAAATGAAAATTGCGGGGCCAGCCCGGTGGTGCAGTGGTTAGGTTCGCACATTCCACTTCAGTGGCCCGGGGTTCGTGGGTTCGGATCCCGGGTGCGTACATGGCACTGCTTGTCAAGCCATGCTGTGGTAGGTGTCCCACATATAAAGCAGAGGAAGATGGGCATGGATGTTAGCTCAAGGCCAGTCTTCCTCAGCAAAAAGAGGAGGATTGGTGGCAGATGTTAACTTAGGGCTAATCTTCCTAAAAAAAAAAGAAAAGAAAATTGAATTAATAATCAAATAATAAATTAATATAGAAATATCTGAAACCTTCTGGGAAGTCAACTAAACTGACTTTGAACTTCAAGGAATATTACTACAATAGCGATAAAATATGTCAGAAGTGAGAACATTAATGGTTTTGAATGGACAGATATCGGAAACTGAAAAAATAGGTGGATATTGGAACCTAATAAAACATAAGTTAATCAAAACTTTCACTGATTTTCTTGTATTCAGCAAATATTTATTAAATGCCTACTAAGTGCAGTGAATTGGTAACTGATTTTTGAACTAACAAGCATAAACTTAGCTGGAAAGTAGACCACTGACCGTTATTTTTTAATAGAAAACTAAAACTGAGGCCAAGATATTTACACTCTCCCTCTCTCTCTTTATATATCTTTACAAAGAACCTTTGCTATATGTTTGACTCAGGCACCAATTTTGCATTTTCGGTAATTTTCTGTTATTACTCATCAGTAACAAACTATGTCTTACACTATATTATTACGTCTGAGTACCGGAAAAAGTTCATGGCTGTAGAGGTGCCTGGGCGTTCTCTCTATTTTACATATAAGGCATTTGATGTGACATAGTACATAGGTATGTAATGCAACCTTGAGCTTGTTTTCCATGAGTTTATAATTAAATAATTAAAACTCAGGCTGTGAAGTGAGCAATATCTAAACTGGCATGCTGGCTAGGTTAGTTACTAGGTAAGGAAAATTATTTGAACTTTCTTAGCCTTTATTTCTTTATCTCTAAAATGGAGAAATAATACCTAAATTTCCATTATTACAAAGATTATGTCAGGCACTTTCTTAATATATATATATAGTACAGTGCTTGGTGCATAGTAGGTCCTTAATGATAATTGAATGAGTAAGTGAACAGATGAATAGATGAATCATAGAAAGAAACAAGACAGAGAAATGATGTATGACTGGATTTATTTCTTTATTTATTTCGGGAACCATTTTTCACAGCAGAAGAAATGTTAGGTACGTTACGGACATGAATAGATGACTCAAAATTCATGGTATATCCTTAATTCTGGCTAATTTATCCTGTCTAATAAAAGTTATACATGAAAATTATCACAAAATGTGATTTAAATTGTGTGTCATGGTATAGTTTTTCATACTAATGAATTTATGTTTCAGGCTATAGTACCTGTGTGTATATAGCTTATTTACATATTTAGATGTATTTCCTATATATAATCAGAATTTGAATTACTGTGCCAGTTTTTAGCTGAATAGTTTACAGCCAAATTGTTTCTCTATAAGTTTACTATTTTTTTATCTATGAGAGAGCCAATTTGCTTACATCCACTTTAAATTATTTCTTAGGCTAAAGGGTATATCTTTGTCTTAACTAAAGTTTTTTAATAGTTTACATAAAATGCACTAAGACTATTTATTATGGCTTATGAAACCGGTTTTACTAATTTATAACCATATTTCAAATATCTTTCTTTTATAAATTACTTGAATTCAATTATTAAACAGGAAATATGTAATACTAGTAGCAAAATTTTGAAGTAATAGACCCTGATGTCCCAATGGGCACCTTATTGGATATGAGTCCTTAATACCTATTTTTATTTAAGCTTTAAGCGAGTAGGCGAAGAAGAGGAGGACGACGACAGAATATTTCAGTGGTTCTTTACAATTTTACCAAGTTCTGTTATGTCATCCTTCAAATCCATAAACCATTGTTTTGTGCCTGATGGATCATTCTTAGTGGCTACACATAGTGTCCCCAGTTCCACAGAATCACTTCTTCTTAAAGTCTTGATTTACTTTTCTCATTTCATCTCTACCTCAAGGGAAGACAAACTTCTCAAGGTTCGGAAAGCAGTAGGTCTGACTACTGTCAGCTTTCTCTTGTCTGGAAACAATACCCAAGATAACAAGCAAAGTGACCTGTGCAATTGTCTTTCTCAAAGGACGTTGAGTCACTTGAACGTGGTGAAAAAAGATGTTTTTATTATATGAAGAGTTACCACTGTAACTTCTCTCATGGAGGAAATTGTCCTTGTGAAAATATCTTCAAGAGTCAGCTTGGTGTGGATGAGACGGTGTGGTAGATAGGTTGCACAAAAGTGTCCCCTCCCTGTTTCCACTCCTCTTGCTACATGACTTCGCAGCTCCTCCCATTAAGAGGTGGACTCTATTTGTCCACCATTAAATCCAAACTCGTCTGGTGGTTTGCTTTGGCCAATAGGATATGGTGGAAGTGACACTCTACCAGGCTTGAGGCCAGGCCTCAAGAGACTTTGCACATTTGTTCTCACTCTCTTAGAATCCTTCTGTGCTATGTGAATCAGCCCAGGCTAGCACAGACTTGTGGTCAAGCACCTTCATTTCCATAGCCATCCTTCAGTCAGCCATGCAACTGAGGCCATTCTAGATCAAGCAACCCCTAGTTGACCGTCTAGCTGATAAATAGACTAGCAAGTACAAGTGTTTAATGTTACTGAATTTTGCTGTGGTTTGTTGCTCAGCAATACCTAATGGATCTACCGAGAGTCAGGAATATCGGCAAGTATCAAAGGCTGTGGGGAGCTGCCCCACAGAAGCCAGAGGGAAAGAATGTTATTTCTACCGCTGAGAGTGAGCTCCAAGGACAAGTGGTGTGAAGGAGAGAGGAGGGATGAGAAGGGGAGGAGGCTCAGCAAGATGAAGAGCATATGTGACTGTATGTGGGATGGCCAGGGCCACTCCATGGTGACAGTGTGGTGAAAGGATATTTAAGAATGGTGAGTTAGTGTGCTGCCAGGAAGTGAGCTTCTAATCCATCTTGACTCCTACATTTTCAAAGCAATCTACTTAACTCATTATGCAGTGCGTGAGTAGATAGAGGTCCTGTTTTGGTTGTTTGTGAAAACTAGTGAGGGGGGTTGAGCATTTCTACTCGGTAAAGTGCTGTGATATAAAGATAGCATGCCTGGAAGTCAGAGCCCAGGATGCTGAGCCAGCCATAGAAATGCAAGTCTCCATTCCTACCCGCTCATTGGAGTTCACAAAAAATCCTGAGGTGTGTTTGGACTTCCAGGGACTATGAAACGTGTAAGGTTGGAAGGAAGAAGGTTGAGGTACGTTTAGGTTCATCTCTAGTGCAATGGAGACCAGCGGCTGACATCCGAATAATAGCGTTCCTCTCGTGTAAAGGGAATGGATCACACGAATTGCACACCTAAGCCTCGTCTCCTAAAATTCCACAATGACTATCCCAAGACCTTAGCGGTGATCTGTGTTATATTTGAAAGGAAACTGACTTTCAGAGACGTTAAGAAACAGACTGAATTTCACACAGCTGGTGAGTGAAAAGTGGTATTTTAAGTCCAGGATTGCTTGACTCCAGTCCAATAATCTTTCAGTTCCACCACAACTGCCAGAAACATTTACACACATCAGGTGTGGTATATCCACCAGCTGTTTTGTTTGTTGTTGCTGAAATTGAAGTAGAACACCTCCCTTAGCAACTGAAAAGGCCCTTAGCTACCTGTGATGTTTAACAACTGCTTTCCACATAAACAGCTTCTGAAGGTTTCATCTTACACCATAGAGGTCCCTGAAAGCTTTTATCTGAGATGACGCAACAGAAGGAATGCCCAGGCTGTGACCTGGGTGGCTACCTGGGAGGGGCTGGTCAGGTGCTGACTCTCCGGAAGTCCTAGACGCTAATTACCCAGAAGGTTGAGACATTTCCCTCACTGGAATATGAAGTGTAGAATTAGCCCAAATCCCCAACCTCTAGGAGGCAGATACAGATATTCTGAAGCCACTGATTCCAGCTCTTACGTTTTGGATGTCTAGGGTTCGATGGAAGTTCCTTAAGGCAGCTGAGCGTGGCAAGGGGATGAGACAGCAACTTAACCAACAACAACATCTAATATTTGTGCACCACCAGGCACTGTTCTAAGCTTTTTGTGTATATTAACACATTTCATCCTTATGTGCCTCCTATGCTGTACACATATAACACTAGGCCCATTTTACAGATGAGGAAACTGGGCATAGATAGGTTAAGGAACTTACTCAGGTTATAAAATAGGGGGCCTGCCAGAATTTTTACACAGGCAGTTGAGTTCCATAGACTATGGCATTTTATTTTTCAGGCAGAGAAACTTTTTTTTAATTGTATATACAGACACGTACACATACACACCCGCCTTACGTCATGAAAACGTAATCTCTAGCGTAAGCTTGAACTAGCAGGATTCAAAGTGCGTAATCTCAAAGCAACTTCATTTTCATTTTCAGTTTTGGAAATCCACTGCAGGGGAAGAGGGACTTATTTCTTTACTCTGCCAGCCCTCCATCCACTACCACTCCCTGGGATTGACTTCTGAACCTCCTGATGGGGACAAAGGAGAGAAGAGAGGTAAGAGTGTTGAAAATATCGTAGTTGAAGAGCACTCATATATACTTGGTTTCCTCTGGCCATGACAGATGTTTAAAATGAACTCTGTCTCTTGGGACGTGTTTTTGTGGGGTTCTCACCGCAGGTCCTAGATACCAGAAATATATTCTCCAGCTAGTCCTGGAAGGGAGCCTGTTAGCCTGGGGTTACTTATCTGGGGGTCCTTTGACTTGGATGAAATAAAAGAGATTTATGTATTTATTTATTTTCACTAATCTGTAACTGAAATCTGCCATGTCCATCAATTATAAATGTGCAAATTCTAATGGAAATTTAGCATTTCCTTTGATTTCAAATGTGGTTCACTAGTGGTAGTAATGACTTTGTCACCAACAAAACCACACATAGCTTCATAATCCCTGTGATTGTGAAATGTTGTTTACACTTACCAGTGTTTCAAAATTTGAAAATCATGGTAGTTGTTAGAACTGATACTAGATTTGGTTGTTTAATGTGATAATAATCTTTAAATATTTTGATAACTCTACTTAGACATAATTGGTTTCCTTTGCAAGTCTATGAATTTAATTTATGCCCTTGAACATAGTAATCTGAGAAGGGGTCATCCATAGACACAGATTGCCAAAAAGGTCTGTAGCACAAAAGCACCATTGTTTTTTTGCGTTCCCCTCCACCATATACTCTCTCTGCTGTTGTCCTATCTCCCTTTCAAGCAGTCTTCTTGAGCAAAGTCCCTTTAAGGTGATAAAGGCCACTTCTCTTTCTCCCATATATGTGGCTGACATTTCCTACGTGGGACACAGCATTCCGAAACAGTGCAGCTGCTCCCTAACCATTTCCCCAACTCTGTCTGTCCTTCAGGTCTGCAAGTCAGCAGGTATGTTCTCACAGGGCACCCTGGCTGGGCATGTGGAGAAGTGCTCCTGTAACAATTGGTAAATAGCTTCTGCTCTGAGCATCCTCAAAACCCTCTGCCAATGCCCTCTCTTTCCCAGCCCCTTCACAGGACCCCCAGACCTCCCACTATTCAGGAACCTAAGAGTCAATACTTGGCAAAGGAGGATCCCGCAGGAGCCCACTCAAGTTACACGGCTGATATGGGTTCTCATTTGTCAGTGCACATGCCTCACTGGCTGTTGGAACCCTATGGAATATCAACCCTGTTCACTGTCTCCACAGGAAACAATCCAGTTCCCTAACTGGACCTTTCCAGACTCTCTCACTAGACTTGAGGCAAGGGGGCCACATCCCCTCCCCTCTCTTGGAATGGCAGGAGGGAAAATACGCCCATACATTTTCCCAAAGAAATTCTCTCTTTAATCTACCACTTCAACCTTTTTAGACCTTTCAAGTGGCTTTTGAACCGTATATATTGAGGGTCCATATTAAATTTTCATTCATCGAAATTACTGCTGACAACCAATCCCCTCCACCACCCCTCCACACGTACACGCACATAACCCTACCTCTGCTTGCTTAGGACTTTCCATAGGATTAAACTATTAAGCTTCAGATTTTTCAGCATTGGCATTTGGAAAAGCCTCAAACTTGAACGCAGAGAAAACTCGTCACCCAAGGCCTCCAGTCTAAAGATAGAGTCTGCTAATCCTGGACCTGCCAGCTCGGGTAGCATCGCTGTCTCTCCTCCACATATGAGGCTACCCTCATGCCTCTCCTGTTTCCACTTTCCCAGCCACCTGGCTGGCTCCCCACTAACATCATTCTCAGTCCCTGCCTGATCCCTCTTACAAATTAGACACGAATAACCAGCAGGAGCGCCGTGTGCTAATTTCCTGGGTGACCAGTCTATCTCTCTCATGTCGGAGTGCCATTTTAAGGAAAAGAAGTCTACAGCAGGGGACAAACGCAGGGAAGCCGTCTGCTTTATTTGTTGTTAATGTGTCCGCGTTGTGTTTTGTGGGTTTGACTCTTAGTGGGCGGGCAGTTGTCTTGTAGCCATAATCCTCGTTCCTCCATGGCATTTAACAGGATCTGCTTTCAATGACTCAACTAGGGTTTCCTTAGACAGTAAACAGCCACTTACGGCCTTTTACACCACCAAGAAAATGAGATTACTTCTTGAGGAGATCAGCAGCTCTTGGCTGCTGTCGAAAGGGCGCTTTGCCTGTTGCTTTGGCTGCAAGGCACCACACTGCCCGAGCTTGTGCAAAATTAGCTTCCCCCCATAAATCACTTGCACAATGAAGTGCCTGCCTCTGCCCTCTGACATATTTGTATCTCTGTTTATTTTTAATGATGACATGGCTTTTTCTGTCTCCATTTGGCTCTTTATCCTCCACTCTCCCAAACATTAAATCCTATGCCAAAACCACAAAATCTAAGAAACTTTAGGGAAGAAAGATTTCCCCTTCTCCCAGCAAACAAAGGTAGTGGGGAAACTGAGTTAGCCCCGGGGACTTTTTGATGGAGCTTGCCCCAGTTCTACTTTGATCTGATTATTATATCCTAAAAATGTTCCCTTATATAGGGCCAAGAAGGGACTTTTTTACATGCATTTGCAAAACTCCATGAATGTACACCAGGTTCCATGACATGTAAATTTTACATAAAAAAGAAAAAGAATTGTAAAGAAGCAATGAACTCTTCCTAGTAATATGCACACAGAAGTATTTAGGAGGAAGTATGCTAATGTCCACAGTTTACTTGGAAAGGCATCCAAAACTGTGATGAATTAATTGATGGATAGAGGGATAGATATGTGATAAAGGAAGTACAGTGAAATATTAATGGCAAAATATAGGTGGTAGGCATAAGGCTGTTCACCGTGGAATTCTTTCAACTTTGCTGCATGTTTGAAGTTTTTCATAATAAAATGTTGGAAAAAATGTTCCCTTGGGAACCTGGGCTGAATCCTTGGGGGTACAAGAAGGCTGCAGCTTACAAAATCCCATCTTTAATCCAAATTTCATTTTTTAAAAAATCCATATTTTTATAAATAGAGTTAGACTTCAATAGTTTACAATAACTAGGAAAAAAGGATCATTGACCTGGTGAAAAGTCTACAATACAGAATATTCTAAGAGGCATATTTACCAGTTAATATGTAGGCACCACCTTCAATTTAAAATGGCATCTGACTACATGTTCTTGACTCAACTCTCCAATCCGTCGCATCTAACACAAATGAAGAACAGCAATAATCACACAAACCGTGACCAAAATTCATAGAAGAGAAATTCCAAGACCTGTAATTCGAACAGGCCTAAGTTGCAAAACTGTCAAAGTGGTGGACCCTTAATTTCCTAATGGAAACAGAACATCTACTCAGAAAAATCTGAATCAAAGAGCAAAGTGGGGAATTTCTCTCTACTTTATGAATGCTACCTTTTTGAGGCAGAGTATTTTCATTTCCTTATCACAACTTTTAGAGACTTCAACTTCCAGAAAACAACAGGAGAATTAGGAAAGGAGAGCTTTTAGCACGTATTGCTATGGTACACCGCAAAAATACACGGCTGTGGCGGGAATGCAGACAGGCAAGCTCATGGTCGCAGTACATGTCAGGAATAGTAGTGTGTCATGTATTTATCTCTTGAGAGTGTCAGTCAAAGGTCAAGAAGCCAGCTCCGTGCTGCAGTGCTCAGTTATATAAATGCTGACTGGATATGGGGAATTGGTCTAGATGTTGTGTGATTAACTTGCCCTCTGAGGCACAGAAGTAAATTCCTCCCATGGAAGGAGGTGGGGGACTGCACAACAAGCTAGGCTACCACAATAGCCAAAAGAGTTTTCCTACAAATGGAGCATTATGCACCTTATTTGTTGACAATCACCAGATCTTGATAAATGTCCTCTCATTCAGGGATGAGTAAACTGAAAAACATTTTTAAAGTTAATTGGCCAGAAGAATATGTCCACAAAATAATCTGTAAGGAAAAGTATAACGAAATGAGATGGGGAAAAATAGAAGGATGAAAGAAGTAAAGATTTCAAAGAGTATGACTACGAAGTCTGCATTCGAGGCAGTGAGAGCAGAATCCACACAGTGCAAACTTAAGTTGTGGACACGACGTACCATTTGAGAAGTTCTCTAAGGATGCAGGTGGAAAGGACAAAGGGAGAGAGGGAAAAACAGGATACAAACTGTAGATTTAAGTGTATTCCTGAGGAAGTCCTCAAACAGCTGGAAAGGAAACAACAATAAAAATAAATAAATTCAGAGAAAATATCTTAAGTTCATAACATTTCAGGGAAGTTAATGAAAAGGATCCAAATGTGGTCTTATGCACACTAACCATGATGCAAAATAGGTCAAAGATAAAGAAAATGAAGATTAGGGAGTTTAGGTAGCTTGATCAAAGCCAAAATCTAGAACGGGCTCTCAGAAACTTACTCTAGAAAACTGTATTGTAAGAATCATAAATCAGAAACATGAAGTCTATGTTATTCTTTGGAAAGGCTAAAGTGCCATAAGTGACGATTTTGAAACTCAATTCTCAAAGCTGTCGCCTCTCTCTGAAGCTCACTGCTTTTTAATGCTCTTGCCCCCTTACCAGGGAACAAGGAAATAACTTCCTTTACTCCATCCATCCATCCATTTATCTTTACAACAAAATTAATGCTGTGCAGCCTTATTGGACACTTTAATGAAGGTCTCTGATCAAAAACGTACAAAGTTCAGTGGCACTGGTAAACAGTTTCACCATAACATGTGACATGCCACAATAAATGGTTGAGAGAAACAGAAAGAAAGAGATAGAAAGGTGGTGAGGGAGAGTCCACAATAAAGTATTGTTGTATTTTATATAGCATTTTCCTTATAATTCACACACATACTATTTGCTTTGCTCTTGTTTCTTCTTGCATCTGTCAGCTTCTATCTGGGATCATTTTAATAATTTCCATTGGCAGCATCTGCTAGTGCTAAAGTGTCTGTTTTTCCAGGTCTTAAAAAGCCTCCATTCTTGAAGTATATTTTCTCTGGGTATGGAGTTGTAGAATGGGAGGTATTTTCTTTCAGCACATTGAATGTATCATTTCACTTTTTTCTGGCTTCCATTGTAGCTATTGAGAAGTCAACTCAGTCTAAACGCTTTTCATTTGAAGGTAATCTCTCTTTTTGTCTCTGCTTCCTCTTAAACATTTTTCTCTTTGTATTTGGTTTTCTTCAGAATCACTATGGCATGTCCAGAAGATTTTCTTATTCCTTTTTGAGATTTTATGGGTTTCTAGAATTTTTGGATTAGTGTCTTTCATCAGTTCTGAAACTTTTGAACCATTATCTCTTCAAACATTATCTCAGCTTCAGTTTTTCTCTCTTGTGTTTCTGGCACTCCTATTACATATATATATATTAGACTTTCTGTGTGTATCCTCTAAATCAAAGCTGTTCAATACATTTGCCTCTAGCATGGGTAGCTATATACATTTAAATTTAACTGAAATTAATGTCAGTTCTTCAATCTCGATAGTCACATTTAAAATATTCAAGATCCATGTGTGTCTAGTTGTTACTGTATTGGACAGCACATATGTAGAACAATTTATTATTCCAGAAATTTCTAGTAAACATCACTCCTCTATAGCTATTATTTGTTCTTCTATAATTTACCCCTTTGTTTTCCCTAGATGCCTCATTTTGTAAAGACTTCTGACCTATCTTCTTGCTTAATGATTCTCTATTCATCTCTGCCTAACCTATTGTTAAACTTATTCATTCAGTTATTTTCATCTTTAGTTCTAGAATGCACACTAGTTCTTTTTTTTTTTTTTCATCTCTGGTGTCACTGTTTATGGTTTCTAGTTCTCTGCTAACATTCTAAAGCATGGCTTTGATCTCAGTGAAGATAATGAGCAGAGTTGTTGCATAGGCTTTCTGGTAATTCTATTATTTGGACTCCGCTGAGTCTGTTCTTATACTGCATTATTTGTGCTATTTTTTTTCTCTTACGGTATTTTATCTCTTCATGTGTCTGATTATCTCTGATTGCATGCTGGGCATTGTTTTTGAAAACTGACTTTTAGTAATAATTTGAGACTTGATTCAAGTTGTCCTCCTGAAGTGAAGATTTTCTTTTTGCCAGAATCCTGAGCATACTCTTTTTGGCCAATTTTAATCCAGTTTAATGCTTGAGGTTTTCTAGAGAGTAAAACAATGCAAAGCTGTCCCCCTTACCACCAGGATACAACCCTTAGAGTTTCAACCCAAAGTGGGAGAGGCTTACCAAATCTGGACTCTTGATTGAATCGGAGTTCATATTGGCTAGCCTATTTTGGTGGAGTTTCTCTATTGTGTTGTAGTCTATTAAATGCCTAGAAAGGTTTTATAATTATGTATGGTGCCCTTCTTTATTGCAGGGCATTTGTTTCCCAAGGATTTTTATCTTATTCAGTAACTTATGAAATGCCCCCAAATTCCAAAAGTTATGTACCCAATATAATACTGGAAATACTGTCACATGTCTATGAAATGAAAATGGGATAGACTTTGTGAAAGGACTGTAATACATACCCAAGGAAAAGGTCTTGTCCAGTGTGGTTTGAGAGTTTTCCTCTTAAAAAGCACTAATATAATAACAAAAATATAGGAGATCAGAGTTTGTGGAATGAAGATAAATTGGCACTCAGAGGGAAATTCATAACCTCAATGCATATTTTTGAATATAAGAAAAATGACAAGTTAATGATCTTAGTATTGAACTCAAGGAGTTGAAAAGAAAATCAGACTAAATTCTCCCCCAAAATGTACAGAAGCTACCAACAGCAGAAGATCAGAAACTAAGGAAAAGGGAAATACACAACGGAGAAAAGTATTAAAAACAAAAGTTCATTTTTTGGAATTACTAATAAAACAGGCAACTCCCTAGAAGACCGCCCAAGTAACAAGAGAGAAGGCATAAAAAATGAACATAAGGAATTTGTGCAAATAAAAAATACTAAAGGGGCGGGCCCGGTGGTATAGTGGTTAAGTTCGCATGCTCCACTTCAGTGGCCTGGGGTTCGCAGGTTGGGATCCTGGGTGCTGACCTAGCACCACTCATCAAGCCACGCTGCGGTGGCATCCCACATAACATAGAGAAAGACTGGCACAGATGTTAGCTCAGTGACAATCTTCCTCACACACACACACACACACACACACACACAAATACTAGAAATATGTTTGAAACGTGACATAACCACAGACATACAATAAATTGACAGTATGTAAGGAAACATCATAATACTTAAACACTAGCATTGACTTAAGAAAAAATTTGAAGTGCCAATAATTAATAAATCTGTACATTATCATCCTACCAATCATTTTATAAGTGGCTAACTAAACTTTAAAAGGAACAAAAATTCTTATTTTCTAAAACAATTCTGGGGAATAAAAAGTGAAGAAATGTTCTCTCACAAACAATAGAACATTTTTATGAAAAAACAGAAAAATGATAGCATGAGAAAGAATACATATGCATATATATATGTATATACATCAGTTGATATCTTGTAGAAACATAACTGCAAATATTCTAAATCAATGATATTTTTCATATCCACCAAAATCACAGAAATTTAAATTTTAATGCCACCAATTACCACTGAATTTATAGGGGACCTGGAACATTCATATATTGGCAGTAGGAGTATAATTGGTATAACCGTTTGGGGAGCTATTTGGCAATATCTAGTAAAGTTGAAGATACACCTATCCTATGAATCCGCAAATTTACTTTTAGGTATGTATTATAGAAAATCCACATAAAGATGTGTTCGTTGAAGCATGAATGCAATAGAGAATAATTGAAAGCAATATAAATGCCCAGTAATAGTGGAATGGATTGACAAATTGTGTGTACTAATAGAACAAAATACTATATAAGGGCTATATTTAATGTGCTACTTCTGTATGACTCAAAATTCACATATTTCAAAAGTGCAATATCAAGTAAATAAACCAAGGTGCAAGAGAATTACACCATTTGCACAAAATTTTAAAACACACAAAACAATACAACATATACTGCATTTTGTATATACAATACATCTATACTGTTAATATAGATGTAGATATACACAGCATTTTTTTTAAACATAGATCAGAAAGATACACATCAACTGTAGAAGAGCAATTCCTTCTGGGAGGGAGTAGGAAACCAGATCAAGAAGGGGTAGCATGGGGACCTGAAGTCTGTTGGAAAAAAATTAATATCTTTAAAAATTATCTGAAGCAACTAAGGCTCAATATAGCATTTTAACGTCTGGGTGGAAGGTTTCTATTAGATGTAATGTTAGACCCTATTTCATAGAGGAACTGTGAAGACTGAGAGCCTTAATGCATATCAAGGGCTTAGAGAACACAGTATGTTCTCTATGTACTCACTACTTGTTGTTATAATTGCTATTCACTAGAGACTGTGAATTTCTAGACAGCAAAGCTCACTTATTGTTTATCACTGTGTCCCTTATGCACACCACAGGATTAGCACAGAGGAGATGCTCAGTAATTTGGTTGACTGAATACACATCTTAGATTCCTCTCTTCATTCCCAGCTCCCTAATGGTCCCCACCTACGTGCATGGGTGTAGGCAAATGGGAGGGGGTAGTGGATTAGTATAAACCACTGGTAGAAATTTCAAGTCTTAGTATTTGACTCTTATGGCCAGTTCCGTATGTGACCTAGTTAATGGTTCCAGGGCAAGTGATTACTTATAAGTAAGCAACCAGCAGAGTTTATATAGGTTTTGAAATTCTTGGAAGAAGCTTGATTACATAAATGCCAACTACATTAGTATTGATTTTCAAAGAATAGAAAAAAATATTCAGCGGAATTGACTATTATTCTTTCTTTTCTTTACCATTGCAAGAATTTTGCATGGACGGGGATTTCAAAACTATTTCAAAAATCATCATATAGAAAGCATTCCTTAGTATATGAGGCCTTAAGGGGGAGAAATGGGCCTTGGCTGACTTCACCCACATGCTGAACTCCATAAATATTATATAGTTAGCACACGATCCAGATACTTTGACTTCACAGAGTTCAGGAAAGAACAACTTTTGTTTATGGTGAGTTTTCTTATGCGTTGAGTAGAAAGCACCAATTATATTGTAATCAGAATAGCTGTTTGAGTTTTTGGCAGCATATCAGAAGGAGTTACGGAAAGCAAGGCCTTTTCAATGATAGCTGTGATTTTGCAGAGGTCATGCTATGGTCTGGACAGGGCATGCCTGGCACGATGTCAAACCATAAACGCACGCGAATCTAGGGAGATGAATCATATCCCAGGGCCCAGATCCTCATTGCCTTGGAAATGGTTTCTCCATTTCCAAGGCAATTCTGGTTTTCAGATTCTTTGCCTGGAACTCAACCCCTACATATTAAGGAGATTCACTCATATCTAGAATGGCTAAGACACTGAGGGCCTGTCCACTCTTTGTAGATTTTGGTTGGGAAACACACTCAACACACTGGAAACTGAACCTCTATTGCTCCCCACCTAGATTAACTTCTCCTGTTACCAGTTTCCAGAGAACTGAGTTCCTCATCTTCAGAGCTTTTCTCAATTTTTAAGGATGCATCACGGGCATGCCTGAAAGTTTCAGAACTGTGAATAGGGAGGAACTGAAGCTCATTATACAATATAAAGACTAGAAATGATAAGTAGGTAGAAAAAGTAAAAGCAATGAGGCAAGCGAGCGCTGGCGATATAAACAAAGGGCCAGAACTGGAGCAATAGGTTCTTGGATAGAGCAGCTGAATGGGACTAATAGTCACTTTAGAGTCTCAGTTAAAAATCTAAAGAGAGAAACCTGACCCAAGATAAAGGTATAGTCAGTGACTAGCTCAAGTTGTAACAGCTTCCGAAAACCGAAAACATGCAATTGACCTTGTAACTAGGATTGCATATGGCGCCCAGCCAAAACCCACCAGCCTCTCCAGGGCAAAGAGTGACAGCTTTGCTGCCCTGCAGCTGAAACAGGTTGGAGCCCATATTAAACTGTGCCAAGGAGGGTCTGCCACTAAGCTGAACACCTGTAATTCACCCATCTGTGTCCCTCAAGTCCTCACCCCAAAGTAAATTGATTCTGAGCTCTAACAGCTGTCTGGGGGACTCTGATGGGCTGTTCACAGCAGGAAAGGCTTTGGGAGATGACAAAAGCTGTGGGTTGTGTTTTCAAGGTCAGAACCCAAAGAGGGAAGTTCTTTTGATTCTTTCGTGTGTGGAGATGACAAAAGTGACACTGGGTGGGATCTATGATTTTCAGATCATTTGAGTAACTACTCGGCATTATTCATCCCATACTCTGATTTGAAAATAAACGTGGTTGATGAAAAAGGAGAAATTCTGGGCAATGATAGCCCCTTTCATCCAGGAGTATAAAGGAAAAAGGAGAGAGAAGTGGAATACAAACTTGGAAAATGAAAGTCACATGCAGCGTCTCTGTGAAGGTAAAGGAGTGTTAGGGATGTCGTAAATATATATTCACTAAATTCCCACCATGTTCATAGCAACAATAGAAAAATAGATATGTACATCCTGGCAGCAATAAATTCAAGATCATTTGGAAGAGAGCAAAAAAAACTACACATTCTTATCAGCTGCTGTGGGTATGTATAGCCTTAGATGCAAAGTTCTTGTAACAGCAGACTCTTGCCAACATGAGCGGCCACTGATACTTTCACTTACAAATAAGTGAAACATTGTATTCTATATAGTTTATATTTAAACAGAATCTTAAAGGCTGAATAGCTGAGGCTCCCTTGTGACTTGAGCCATAATCACATAATCACCCCTTTTTTTTTTTTTTTTGCAAGCTTATATACTTTTTCATTTCTTGATTTTTTAGGTACTTTGAGTACAGGTCCTTATTTATTGATTCTTATTTATTTTTCAGATGACGTTTTATCTGTTACTAAATAAGAAATCTTCATTCATTTATTCTTTCATTGACCAGTCATACATTTGCAAATTTAGTTAGCAAATGTTTATTGTCAAGTACTGACAATATAGTGACAAGTAAGACAGTCTCGGCTTGCAGGCTGGTACTCAAGTGAACGATTCGTAACATACCATTTATGTTTTGCGAATGCGAGAAACCTAAAGCAATAGATACGCCTTTTTAAATAAAAATGTACAAGTTTACTTTAATATTTACATGGAAATTCAAAGAATAGCTAAAGCAATTTCGTAAAAGAACAAAAAGTTAGAGGACTACTTCATACACGACATCTTTTCAAAAAGCGCCATTAAAAGACAATGAAAAGGTAAAGCGACACTCTGAAAGAAAATACCTGGGCTACATGTATTTAACAAAGGCAGAGTTAGGAGTGCAAACGATTTCCACATTTCCATTTGAAGTCTAAAACGTGACTCTTAATAATGGGATTCCAGACTTGTCCTTCATACTTGCTACTCGAAGTGTGATCTGAGGACTAGGAGTGTAGGCAAGACCTGGTAGCTGTTAGAAAAGAAGACTCTCAGGATCCACTCTAGACATACAAATCAAAATCTTCTTTTTAACCAGGTCTCAGGTTATTTACTTGCATATTAAAATTTGGAAACCCTGCTGCTTTTGACCACACAGGAAACCAGTTTCCCCATTCTGGTACCTATGAAGATATGAAAGAGTATCCTGGGAATGTCTGGACCGTGCCAAGAAGCCAGGTGTGTCACCAAGAGAGTGCAGGATCCCACACTTGCTATATCTGGATTTGAATCCGGGTTGCACCACTTGCTAACCATGTGGAAAACTATAGGCTGGTCATTTAGCATCTCTTGGCCTCAGTTTCTATCCATAAACAGAGGATAACTAACTCCTCTTCATCGACTCGTTGTGAGGATTAAGTGAGATAACATTCATAAAACAGCCAGGACAATACCTGACATGGTGTAGCTTCTCAATATATGCAGTTCTTTCAAGTGGTCAGTAAAGAATGACTTTATTTTGCATGAAATAAATTACTCAAGTCAGTGCCTCAGAGCCAATTCAAACCTCTGACATTTCCCCACATCAAGGAGAAGGATCATTTGCATCTCTTTCTACAGGTGCTTTTTTCCTTGTCCCAGGGGTCTCAGTCTATGAGGGAGGGCAGGCAGCGTCAGGAAGAGCCTTTGCCTTTGGATCGTGGCCTCCCTCCCGTCCCCAACAGCCTACCTCATAACAAGAGCAATAACGGGGTTCATTATGCATGCAGCTCTGCAATCATTGCTGAGGAGAAAATTAGTTTGATGCCTTGAGCGACAGCTGAACTCTAGAAAGCGCCTAAATAAAATAAAAGACAAGGAAAATATATACATATACATACATATAATAGAGAGTGCAATGAGAAAAGTTATAAAAAGGCTGGTTACAAAACTTACTCTTTCTGGGTCCTTCTTGACTCTTCAGGAAGGATGTGTTGGTTACTAAGAAGTCTGTTTATTTCACCAAGGGTTGCCTTCTCCCTGGCCTTGGCGGGATGGTGGGAGAAGGTCTGGTAGGCTCAAGCATGCATAGTTACACACACACATTTCAAACTTTTTTTTCTTTTGCCATAATTTTAGGTTTACAAAAAAGTTGCAAAGACAGTAGAGTGATCCCATATAACCTTCACGAGCTCACTCTAATATTAACATCTTAATTAACCATGGTACATTTATCAAAACTAAGGAACTGATATTCATATATACTATTAACTAATGTACAGGCTTTTTTTGGATTTTCCCCTCTTTTCCTTTTTTTGTTCCTGGATCCAATTGAAGACACCATATTGCATATAACCCTCAGGTCTCTTTAGCCATCTCTAATCTATAAGAGTTTCTGTCTTTCCTGGTCTTTCATGACCTTGACATTTTAAAAGACTACTGTAGAATGTCCCCCAATTTGGGTTTGTGTGATGTTTTCTAATGAATAGTCTGAGGTTATTGATATTGGGGAAGAATATCACAGAGGTGACGTACTTTTCATCCCATCATATCAGGGACATGTGATAACAACATGTCTTATTATTGGTGATGTTCACCTTAATTATTTGCTAATGTGATGTCTCCTGACTTCTCCAGTGAGAAGTTGTTATTTTTCCTTTCCTGTGCTCTATTCCTAAGAAGCAAGTCATCAAATCCAGCCGCACTTGAGGGCAGAGGAATTAGCTCCACTTCTTGGAAGGAAGGGTAGCAAAGAATTTGTGGTTACATGTTAAAACCACTAGCGTAATTAGCAAATTTGGGGGAAGATACTGTGAGGCGATGAAAACATCCTGTTCTTCCTTAAAGTTGGGCAGGCTGATTTTAGCATTTGTCAACAGATTGTGCCTGTAGCAATTATGACTGTGCTGTTCCAATGGTGATTTTTTCCTGCCTCATCCTTCTACAATTATTAAGTAGAATCCGTCTGTAAGGAAGATTTGTCCCTTCTCCTCCATTTTTATTATGTATTCAATCATTTATTTATATCACTACGAATTCATGGGTTTTTTACTTTACTTTTTTGGGTTATAATCCAATACTATCATTATTTATTGTGTCGCACAAATTGTTCCAGCATTGACCATTAAGAGCCCTTTCAGGTCGGCCCCTGCGTTTCTTTGGTATGATCCTGTCCTTTTATTCTTGGAGCATTTTCTTACTTTCTGGTATGGCAAGATGTTCCAGGCTCATCTTGTGTCTCATTTCCCTGTGCCTAGAATCAGCCGTTTCTCCAAGGAGCTCTTGTTTGGTTTGTTGAACGATTTTTAGAATCTAAGATTTGGGTGCCAGGTGAACATTTTTATTTGCACAGTCATTGTGTACACACTTAGGGTGTTTTTCTCCCTGTTTGCATACCCATGGCCTTGTTAAGTTCTCACCACAGTCCTCAGAGGGGGTGACTTGAGGGCACTCCTTTCTCTCCTGGTACCTAATGAGAAGGAATAAAGAAATAAAGGAGTGGAGGTGACAAACATCCAGTGTAGTGGGGCCTTCCATGTAGGCAATATTGTTGTTCTCAAATAATGACAATTTTTTTTCTCCTCCTTCCTAATGTTTTCTGGTTGTCATTGTTTTCATCTTTTGGTGAATTATTGTGGTGATAGCAATATATTTTGCCTGAGTTTTGCCTCGTTAAATGCTTTCCTTGTTATAACATACACATATACATACACTCACACACACTCATATATATGATCCCTCTTGCTTATTTTTTTCTATTTCTTTAAAAACCCTATTCTTTTCCAGCATACATCCTTCCCCTAATACTACTTAAAAAGTATCTTAGAGGCTGGCCCTGCAGTCTGGCGGTTAAATTTGGTGCACTCTGCTTCAGTGGCCTGGGTCCAGTTCCTGGGCATGGACCTATGCAACTCATCAGAGGCCATGCTGTGGCAGTGACCCACATACAAAAGAGAGGAAGATTGGCACAGATGTTAGCTCAGGGTGCATCTTCCTCAGCAAAAAAAAAGGAAAAAGCATCTTAGACATTTCAATATTATTTAACTCCCCTCACCTTCACTGTCATTTTAGAAGAAATAGTGTCTATTGATGCTCTGCTGAGACAAGGTGCCTGGCTCACACACATACACACATACATATACACACACTTCCGGGTTTTGAAAATTAAAGGTTTAGAACCAGATTTGTATTATTGCAATATCAATTTTACATTACATATCTTCTTTTCAAAATGCTGAGATCTGTATTTATTATTTTAACCAGCCAGAAAACAAGTAGGTCTGAATATATACATGTATATATATTTATTTTTATTTTTTTACTATTTATTTTATATTTATTATATATTTTTTTTTCTTTGACTGTTTTTAGTGGTTTATTGGGATTTTTTTTTCTATTCACTTTTATGTGATGTGAAATTTTGTCTCGTTTCAAACAACAGAATCACCTTTTCAAGATTTGTTTGTTTTCCCCTCCTCCCACACCTCTGCTCCCTGGCCATAAGTAACATAACTTTCTATATGTTTGTATTTTGCAAAAAGTACACTTTACCTTGAGTATGTGGCCAAGTAGAAAGAGAAAGGGACTTAGTTAAGTTACTTATAAAGAGTTATTGGACAGCTGTCACTTTTTTCTAAAATCTTGTGCTTTTATAGCTTTCAAAATATTATGAGTGAAAACTGATAATATGGTTTGAATATGAACTTATTGTAATCATTAGAGTTATTAAAGTTGTTTTACATTTATTCGTTATTGGAATTTATTCTTTAATCAACTGCGTGTTGGTGTATTTTCTTGTTTTTCTATCAGAACGTTCGTAATTTTATAGTTATTGGCAAACTCTTTGCTTATCAAGAATAACACTTTATCTGAAAAATATCTAGCACGTGTTCTTTCTCGTTTTAAATTTTTTTCCACTGCTTCTTGTTACTTATAATTTAATGACATTTTAGTGCTTTCGTATATTCAAATCCATTATTCTCTCCCTTTTTCCTTAGCAAATCTTCCCATCCCCAAGACAAGTTAAGTATCCATTTGTGGGAAAATATTGATGGCCTGGACTAAGGCAGTAGCAACGAGGAAAGACCAAAGGCCGGCATGGGAGAGAATGTCATTGAGGGGGACAGATCAACAGCACGTGGTGCCTGATTGGAAATACGGAGGAAACCATGGTGAGAAGTGAACTAAGGTCCAAGTTTGCACCTTGAGTGCATAGATAAACGGCCCTGTGGTACCAGTCACCAAGCAAGAAAAAAGGCAGAACCATTTTGGAAACTAAGAAAATGTATTTCCAATGGAAAATATTGAATGAGAGTTAGAAAGCAGCATTCTAAGACGTAGGAGGTATAGGCACATTTATAGGCAAAAGCGAAAAAAAATTATATATATATATCTACATCTATATCAGAAGAGAGAGTAAGAAGAGCTTAAGCATAAGAATGTGCAACGGTTAGCTCAGGTTTGAGTGGGGAAAGATCACAATGAGATTCAGATCCTGGGGGACTCAGGACAACGAGGTGGCCCAGAGATCAACTGGAGGGAGAAGAAAATTAATGAACATTTCTTAAGAGCCAGGCTCTGTGTTGAGAAATGTCATGTTCATGCGAATCTTCGCAAAAAAAAAAAAAGAAAAGAAAAGCTGTTATCATCCTCAGTTTTGCAACTTAAGTTCAGAGAGGCCAAATGAGCTACCTAGAGCCACACAGAGTGTGGTACAGCACGGATTTAAACTCAGATCTCTTTGTCTCCAGCACTATTGTTCCTATCATGATACTACCTCTCAGCAGGATTTCTGCTTCCTACAAGATCTGCCATTACACTCCAGGTAGATTTGAACGCCTCCTGCATCAATATCTGTCACCCATTCTCACTGCAGGAGAAGTTGGCATCAGAGCATTGACAAGAGGCCTGTTATCTTTAGGTTAAAGTGGATATGTTATCATTACCCTGGGCAGAGAAATCTGATCATTGTCCGGAACACAGTTTTGTTATCTCTCATTGCATATGTGGCCATTACCCCCAGGGCAGAGATGCAATCACTGCCCCATAGGAATACCTATCATTATGGCTTGGCAAGAGGAAAAGCGATAATTAACTTGCACAAATAGATGGGATCATTGCACTACAGATAGAACTGTTATTGCATTTGGAAATGCAATCTTTAGTGTGTAAAAGACAATGTGTTAATTACATTTATGGTAGAGATATGCTGGTTCTATTGCTCAGAATGATGATATCAATTGCATTTCAGGTGGAAGGTGGTATCTTTCATTGCTGACAAACCTGTTATAATTACACTGCAGGAAAAGATGCAATCATTTCCTCGCATATGGTACATATGGAGATGGAATCATTACAGGACAAGTGGAGATGCAATCATTATGCTCTATATAAACCCATTTTCATGGCATGACACAGCAGATGAAGATGGGACCCTTTCTTTGCTGGAAGACCTATTCCCAGTTAGGTTTCAAATGATATGCTTATTGCCCTAAACAAGAATCAGGTCCTACAGGTATTTTTCATGTTGCACATGAAAATGTGAACATTACCTTTGAGAATGTGGTAGAAGTGATGCTAGCAAGTTCCAGGCATATGTCTTAATCAATCTTACAGTTTTCACTTGTATACCTTTTTTTCCCTGAAATGCCTCAAGAGGACACCTGGGATAGACTCCTTAAGCACATGAGGCCACGTGGGTAGAGAGGCCCCGAAAAATGAAAGACCAAGAGAGAAGAAAGGAACCCAAGCAGGCCCCAGCCATTCTAGCCATTCCAGTTGAGGTGCTGGACCTGTGAGGGAGGCCACCTTAGATCATCCAGGTCGGCTGGAGCTTCCAACTGACTTCGAACACGTGAGTGAGTCCAGCCAATGCCACATAGAGCAGAGACAAGCCACCCAGCTGAGCCCAATTCCAATTATAGAATCACAAGCAAATAATTCATTGTTGTTATTTTAAGCCACTAAGTTTTGGGGTGATTTGTTACATGGTAATAAATAAGTAAAATAACTGTGCACACTTTAATGATATATCAGCAATCCATAGTGTTATGATAGCCTTTTTAACAGAATTGAAGTGATAACTTATCCATTTACAATGCAAAGCAATTTAATAGTAATAGCTACCACTGCCTGAAATGATCTAAAGCCTTGAAGTTGATTTAACATACAGCTATCCGAGTGCCTGATCACATGTCCACTTGATTCGTAATGATTGCCTCTCTATGAGTGAACTAATAGGAAGGTTCTTTTTCTTTTCCTCTTTCTGTTTTTTCTTTTCTCTTTTTCAGTTGAATGATCACATTTACACTGTGAAAAACTTGAGGTCACTTGTTCTGTACTTAGTCAAACCTAGGCTCAAATTTCAGTTCTATTTCATGGTACTCGAGTGACCGTTGGTAGGTTCCTTGAACTCTTTAGTGCTCCTGTGTAAATTGAGAAAATTATTCCAAACTCACAGTGTTATTGAGAGAATTAAATATAGTAACTTATGCAAAGCATTTATCATAGTTGCTGGCACATGTAGTAGCATTTAAACTGCAACTCTCACCCATGTTTCTGATGTAATGGACAATGCTCTCACTCCTCAAGGATGATCTGATAGAATTTTTGTCAGACAAAAAGACTAGGACTTGCCCCAGGAAGATGTTCTGGTGATCCCGTGATATAACTCAATAGCATATTGACAGGCACTCTTTCGTTTTGTTTGTTTTGTTTTCTGTTAAGTCAAAGTCCATTCAATTAGTGATTCATTTCTTCATTTATCAAACATTGTATTAACAAAATAATACCTTTTCTATTTTATGTTACGTTGTGTTTACAAAGATGAATAAGTTATACTGGGGTGAAAATATTTCATTGCCACCCAGAAAGAAAAAGAAAACCACCCAGAAATAAAAGGTAGTTGTCAAGAAGGAAGGAAGAGGGCAATAGATTAGAATCTCTTCCAGCTTTGAAGAATGTCTTGTAGAATGGCTAAAATTTTAAAAAATAGTGCCAGGTGTTGGTGAAAATGTGAAGCAATTCTAACTCTCATACATCGCTAATGGAGTTTTCATTGGTTTAACCACTTTGGAAAACTGTTCGACAATGTCTATTAAAGTTAAACCTACTCCTACCACATGCCCCAGAAATTCTGGATGTTAGTTATACCCAAGAATTGAGAGTGCATGTCCTCCAAAAGATGTGGACAAGAATGTTCATAGCAGCCATGGTCATAATAGCTAAAGACTGGAAATAACGCAGTGTTGACGTCGATCAACAGGAGAATGGGTAAATAAATTATGGTACGTCTATACAATGGACTGATATACAGCAGTAAGAATGAACAAACTGCTGATATGTGGACAACATGGAGGAGTCTCGGAGACATTATGCTGAGTGAAATAAGCCAAAAAATTTTTAAAATTCCATAGGAAGTTGTTTTACTTAAGTAAACTTCAAGAACAAGTTATTTATGCTAATAGAAGTCAAAATAGCTAGGGGGAGTGTATAGGAAGGTACATGAGGAAACCCAGATGATGAGAACGCTCTATGTGGTGATCTGGGTTACCAGGTTACATGCATACATAAACATTCACCCATCCGTACACTTGAGATCTGTGCCCTTTACTATATGTGTGTTATGCAGACATTAAAAATAAATTGGTAGATAAAATCTAATGTCTTTGGAGTTCAGTATGGGGAGAACTGATGAAGCCAGCATTAGGGGATGTGGGTGAACATGGTATCCACTGAGGCAGAGATGCCCCAGCACCAGAAGATGAGACATACTTCTATTTGGTCCTTCTATCAAGCTGAATGGATGGAGCTCTTCCTCTCCTTTCCTGCCACAGAATTGGCACCAGGCTGGGGAACACAATATCCTTCAAGTGAAAGCTGAATTCCCTAATGTTCTCACAGAGAGGCTGCCTCATGCTGACCTCCCAGTTCTGGCCTGTCTGCTTTCCTTCTTATTCGGGCCTGGAGGGCTTTCAGGACGGAACATCCACTCAAGCTAAGTGACAAGAAGCATAAGCTGTTATTAGACTCTTGTCACTCACTGGGCAAGGGCTCTGCTGCTGCTCCTGTGTACCCCTACTTGGGTGCCCTGGCATTCCCTGGGGCCAGGCCAAGCCCTGGTGGTTAGCTCCTTCAGGCTGGCCTTAAAAAGAACTCACGGATGTCTGGACAGGCCCCTGGAGACAGTGTCCTGGGCCAGAGACTTCTGATCTCCAGGCCAGCAGAGTCACCATGCAGACAGATTTATGAGCCATAGGCAAGAGAACTGGCATTCTTGTGGCCATCTCTCTACCCCTTCCTTTCCACATGACCGTATCGTTGGCTAGATCTTCATGTCCTTAGATGGCTGTTGCCTTTTGGTAAATTGGCAGTTAAGAAAATAAGTGCATTTATCAGGGCTTGTGGTTGCCGGGCCTGAACCCCTCAGGGCAACAAGCTACCTGAACCCTCCTAGTCTGAATTTAGCAGCATTGACACAGAGAGAGCACCCTCTCTTAACCAGCTGAAGTGTCCTCCCCAGGGGACCTATTTCTAGGATTAATATGCTGAGAAGCCTGCGATTCATCTCCAGTGAGGAAGGTGCATTTTCAAGGAGCAGTGTAGCTCCTTAAAGTCACATTAGCCTGTTTTAAGTCTTGTGTCTTCCATTTACCGCTTTTCGAAATTCGGGCAAGAAACTTGACCTCTCTGCGTCTCCTCCTCATTTTTTTCATTAAGTGAGCCAATATATATAAAGTCCTCTTCAGGCAACTACAAAATTCCAATAAATAGAAGAAATTGAAATTATTATTTATACCTGGAATGGGGCCATTTTTCTTGTTTGGAATTTTCACATATTAAAAATATGAGTCATTTATAATGCCCTTTATCCTCTAAATTGATCAATTCTCTACTTCCTCTACCTAATTACTAAATTACTAATTTAATTTCTAAATTCAAGTAACATCTCCCTCCGCATCACCCAGTTTGGATTCTCGCTCTTATTCACATCCTACATAGAGTCAGTCATCAAGGCCCGTTGGACGTCCGAGTCAGTTCTCTTTCTCTCTGTTCCCACTGTCATGAACCACACTCCTGCCCTTATCTTCCGACATGGGGATTATTATCCTCCATTTAGCACCTCCTTCTCCTCTGTTGATATTATACATAACTTCTAGTCTCATATTCCCTAATTTGAATTTTCAGAATATCACCTTCTTGTTCTACAGATCTAATTTTCAGTGGATTTCTGCTGCTTTCCACAGCTACCTAACAACTCTGAGGACTGTTTCAGGCTTTCTTTTTGGAATGGCCTTTTCTCCCTTCTCGCTTCTCTGCCCATTAGCAACCTTCCATTGACAAAATTACCATGAGCATTTTCTTACCAATATATGGCCACAGGTCATTGGTCCATGGATGGACACCTGACCCAAGATAAGTCTATTAGAACCTTTCCCAGAGAATCTGTAATCGTCATTAAGGTATAGATCTGTCTCATACTGTGTTGAATTAAGAAAATTTAATGTCCTATGAGTAATAACCGTTTTTCTACCTTATGGATTTGGAGATACAGAAAATTGGTCTACAGTGTGATAGAAGAAGAATATCAAGATAAAAACTGAGAGAAAAAAGAGAGAGAGAGAGAGAGAGATAAAAAAGAACAGAGAGAAAGAGAGGTAACTCCCCATTCTGGTTCCTCCTGAGGCTCATGTTTGTAATTTGTCCTTGGTTTGTTTATGACAAATTTCCCTTTTTGGTTTAACAATTCAGAGTCAGTTTTCAAGTTTGTGACCCAGAGAGTCCTATCTATTTTAAGATCCCCACTGTCATTAATTGAAATGATATTTGACTACATATCTTTTTTCTGTATATAAAAATAAAAATTTAAGAGAAGTTTGCTCAAATATTTTAAAATGTTTGGAGCATATGGAAGGACATTATTGAAATTCTCTTCTCTTAGGATTTTTTTGACCTTGAACTCTCCAGCTTACCTCTTACTTCTCTGACCCCCAGCCCAGCACCATTCCTTTCATTTTCATTCATGGGCCTCCTGTCCCCAGCCACTTTCCAAGTATAAATAATGTTCCAAAGAACTGGCCTTGGCCTTATTCGCTTCTCTACTTATACATTCTCCCTTAGTGGTCTCATCATTTCCTAACTTCAACTATGATTTAAATGTGAATGTCTCCCCGTCTTTATATCCTAACTTCTGTTACTACTCCTTTCTCACACTGCTGACTCTACCAGAGTCCACTTGCCCCTCAATCTCAAAATGCCCTAAGCCAGTGGTTCTCAACTGGGGGTGATTTTGCTCCCCAGGGTAATTTGGCAATAGCTAGAGACTTTTTTGGTGGTCACAACTGGGGCTGGGGGAATATTCTTGCCATCCAGTGAGCAGAGGCCAGGGATGCTGCTAAACATCCTATATGCGCAGAACAGCCCCTACAACAAAGAATGACCTGGCCAATAGTGCTGACGTTGAGAAACCCTATCCCAAAGCAATCTCACATGCCCTGGTTGTCCTTCTTAGCTGCCCTATATCTGATCCTTTCCTGTGCCCTCTTACCTGTCAGGAGCACCTTCAGCCTCTAAGACACCCAGGCCGTAAACGTCAGTAGATCTTGGTCAACTATTTGTCAAGGAAGATTTATTAACTATGCCTACAGTAGAAAAAAAATAAAAATATTACTTCAAAAATATTTCCCATTTTAAGAAACTTTGACAGTAATAATGGACACAAAGGAGGGTTTTTTGATGATGGAAAATGTCCTAAAAATTGGATTGGGTGATGGCTGTGCGACTGTGTGAATTTATCAAAAATCATTTAACTATATACACTTAAAATGAGTGATTTTTATAGTTTATAACTTATACCTCAATAAAGTTGTTGTTGTTGTTTTTAAAACAGTGACTAAAGGAGATACTCCAGTCAGGATGCAGTTAAAACAGGTAGAGATGGGATAGTTTTCCTCAGAAACGATTCAGAAGAATGTTCATCCCCGTTAAGCGATACATATTTGATTTCCATTCAACATGCGGTCAGCTGATGACCTTGTTATTCTCATTCCTTCTGTGTATTCCAGTAGCACTTTTGACTTAATAGCTTCATTGTACCCTCTTAACTAGGTGTTCGCTGTTTTCTTGAGACCATGTCTTCAATTGTCCAGGCTCAGTTTGAATCTTATTCTTAACCCTTAGAGTTTTTTAAGACCACTACATTTTAAATGTCTTAGAGTTTATGTCTATGAATATAAGAAGCACATTCTTGGCTGCCTTTTACAAATTCATGACTAAAGAGATAGACTGAGGAGGCCCGGGATTGATTCTAAGAGACACCAATTGCTCCATTCTCTACCTGTTAATGAGCCTCTACCCAGAGGGAATCAGCCAGTGTTAAATCTCGTAGTGACAAACAGAAATGTGCAGTATCGTTATCACTAAGCCAACACCATTAAAGGCCACTGTTTATTGACACTTCAGGTGACTGGATGATGTCTCTCCAGCCTGAGCTAATGAGGAGAACCTCTCCATTACCTCTTATCGAGATTTAGCAGGATCCACAGCTACCCAATGAAGGTGGAAATTACTGGGCAAGCGCTGACATTAGCCAGATGCTGGCCTTCAGTCATAATGCGTGCACTCACAAACATATTTGTAGACTCAGAAATCCAGCTGAGAGAGGTTTTTTGGTTTAGCCTGTTGTTTGCAAAAGCGTGTACCCTCAAACACTTTGCTCTTCTCCATGGTCTAGTGCAAAAGTGGTTGTCTTCATGGATATCTCTCCTGCCACTTGTCTTAGGCACAAAAAAGACCAGAGTACATATTTGAAAGTCTCTTTGGTTCTTACATTTCTTAGAATCCCACAGCAGTTATTATTTACTGATAGGATCTGTCTGCTCAACTCCAATCATCCACAGACCATCTCCGTAAATTTGCCCTTTCTACATACTACCAGCACCATTATTACTTTTTTCCTTGAATTCAATTCGCATTTAAAATTTTGTATGTGTTTATGAAGGAAATGTAATCTTACTACAATTAATGAAAGACAAAATTAAAAACACGTTAAAACAAACATATAATTACAAATTGCTCTTTGCCTAGTCTTAGGCTTTATAATCTTCTTCTACATTAACAGAAGCATGTCTCTCTTTTTTCAGAGTAGCAGTGTGCTAAGACAGAAAACTACATTTCCCAACCTCCTTTGCAGTTAGGTTGTCCTTGGATATTGTTCTGGCTAACAAGATTAAGGAGAAGTCACTCAAAGGGGATTCTGAGACAACCCCTCAAAAGGGGGCAAGGCAGCTAGCATATGTCTTTGCCTGTCCTCTTTTTCCCGCCCTGAAAACGGACACAATACCAGAGACGAAGTGACCATCTTGGGTCAATGAAGCACCAAGTACGAGGTTAACAGTTACACTGGGAGGCTGGCTAAGCAGAGATCTAGCCAGAGTGGGGTCTCTGGGTATTGTGCAAAAAATAACTCCCAACTTATTTAAGCAACTTTTAAATTAGGTTTGCTCCCACTAAAAGCCAATACAGTCCTAACTGAGATATTTATCCTTGTCCTACTTAAAATCATTTCTTGTGCTGCCGTTGGTATGGGCATCATACTTTGATAAATACTCTGCTGATTGAAAGCAGTGTGTGTAAATTGTCTTTCCTGAGGATGGAGTCTTTTTCATTCTTCACTAACTCCCATCAGCAAGAACTAAGTTTGGGAGGGCTCGAAGTAGCATCTTTTCCATCTAAATGGGTATTATGTGTGGGCAGCCTTTGCATTCTCTCTGTCATTGAAGAAGACTGGAACGGTTATGGGATGAATTCAAATCCGTTAAAACACAAATACTTAAAACATTAGCCAGCCTTATATCATAAAACTGCTTCTCTGCAAGAGAATGCAGGCATTACAGGCGTCCTGGCTGGTTGTTCTAGGTTATAATTGCAGCTACTGCTTCTCTCTGAGCTTCAGGAAGATGACGTCTTGCTCCCTTAACCCCTTGCTTACTTTTAGAATAAATAGCTCAGAATCAACAAGCCAAAAGAGCAGTAATTTACATAGTCTAAGGTTCTGAGTCTACTACTTTCATCTTATTTTATTATCCCAAGCAATGGCCATCACAGCATATAAAGTTCTTGCTCAATGATAGGTAACAAAAATTCGTTGAAAGATACTATACACCTGTAATGATAATAGTAACAACAGCTATTTACTGAAATTGTTCTATAAACTAAGTGTATACTCATACTTAATCCTCAAGCAACCCATGAAGTAGCTATTATTATTATTTGTTATTATTACCTCCATTTTACATTTGAGGAAATGAGTCTTAGAGAAATCAAATCCCTTGTCCAAGATCACTCAGTGCATAGCAGGAATGAGAAATAGATTTCTTCCCTGTGAGAACCTGAAGCCAGAGCTTTCAAATATTGCTATCTTTGATGCATCTGAGTGTAAAAATATCTTGACATCTTTGTATGTTGGCTAATTTCTATTAATTATTTATACCTAAATTGTTATAAAATATTGATGTATATTCATATTTTATACTAATTCAATAAAACCCTTAATAAACCCTTAATAACATGAACCAATTAACTTGCTGACCCTGGGCAAGTTATTTATTTGTATTTATTTATATTTAATTAACACATATGGCCTTAACTATGTGCTAGGCACTGCCCTGAGGACTTTACACCTATTACCCATTTAATTTAGATTTCGACTCAATAAACTAAGTATTCCATTTACACAAGAGGAAACTGAGGCGTAGATGGTTAAGTAACTTGCCAAAAGTCACAGAGCTAGGAAGAGACTCAATGCCAATGTCCTCATCTGCAAAATGAGAAGATTGCAGGGGATCATCTCCAAGCTTTTATCACCTCTGGCACTCTATGAACTGTGAATTTTGAATTTCTGCCTTTATTAATGATGATGGATTGATTGGTTGTTTGATCATAGGAATAATATGGCTACAGAGTGTAATTGATGGGCCTTTCTACCATGATTTTTTTTCCCAGTTCAGGAAAAGACAGCCCTTTCCCTCTACTTATTTCTAAAATTTCAATTTATAATCCATGTGGGTATAGACAGCAAATAAGCTAAAAGAACCACTTCTCAAAGACACACCTGTGACAAAATGGCTCCTTCTCTGGCACTGGAAAATACCTTTCCTGATGAAGTTTGGGGGATCTTTGTGACAGGCTGGCAAACATCTCCAGGATCAGTCACGACTTTCAGCTCTCACAGGAAATAAGGCACAGCAACAGAAGTCAGATGGCCTGACATTGAGTTGACCATGACCTGGCCCCTGGTGAGCTTTGGCATTTCAAGTGTCAGGGATCCGGGCACATATCCTTGGGAAGACTGGCAGCTTCTGTGTCCTGTGAAGGTATCAATCATTGCTGGCTGTTGAGTGGTGTGAATTACTTTCCTAGGATCCTCCCAATGTATGCAGAGATGTCCCCCATATGAACTCCCTGGATGGCAGGATGATGTCTTATGGGGCAAACAATTTCGTGAGTTATTATTGGTGTCTGCACAGATCCTTGTAGCTCTAACTACTGATGAGCTCCAGTAGCAGGCCCAGTATGTCCCATTGCACGAATTCACTCTGCCCAGGTGATTTCAGCAATACATTACTGTGGCCAAGATTACTGCGTTGGTTCTCTACCTGGCTCTCCTTTACTGGACCGGTCCCCTTGTCTCTTATCTACTGGGGGTGTTGGCTGCTGATGACTCACACTTATATCCTCTTCTGGACATGGGGGCTGCCTTGTCCAGAGGCCTGGAGAGTTATCCTCCTTTCCCTGGAGGTGACCCATTGCCAGTAACTGATGCTGGTGTACCACAGTCTAACCTCCTTTGTCCAGGGATGGGGTGGGAATCTGGGAGGACCGGTGAATGCAATTCATGCTTTCATCCTCCAGAACGCCCAGTAGGTCAGAATAAGGTGAGACTTCTCCTGGACCCTCTCTTGTCTATCCTGTTCCCTCACTGCCTTAGAGTTTTCTCTTGAAAGCTGTCCCTCAAAAATCATTTACACAACATTCCAAATCTATCAAGGCAAGAAGGATAAGCCAAAGTTCATAGGATTCTTGTCTTCAACTGCTGAGCCCCCCATCTTATTTTTGGCTTACATGTGCCCTTCTAAAATGGCAGAGCTCTTTGACTACCTCTTGACTGAACATCTTAATTGTTTTCTTTTCCCTCATGTCCCTTTCAAACTTTAGAAACTCCTTTCATTGAACATAACTAGCCAGCACTGTACTCCTGCAGGAGAAGGAAGGATGGAAGCACAATCCTAGAAGAGAAAATCTTTGCATTTCCTGGAGAACCAGTGACCAATGGAAATGGCATTTCAGTTAACCAGGAGCATGCCTCAGAAATAATCCACAGTATTTCACGGCAAGGGTCGACGCCAGAACAAGGAAATTGAATAGGCTTTAATTGGAAGCTACTTGCTACCTTTGAGAAGAAAGGTCAGATTGAAAGAAAATTGATTCCTGTGACAGATAATACATTTTCTCAGATGTCCCTGAAGATGATACTCATAATTCTTAAAGGACCCATAGGGGCCAGCCCGGCGGCACAGAGGTTAAGTGCGCGTGTTCCGATTCTGCGGCCCGGGGTTCGCCAGTTCGAATCCCGGATGCAGATATGGAACCGTTTGGCAAAAGTCATGCTGTGGTAGGTGTCCCACATATAAAATAGAGGAAGATGGGCATGGATGTTAGCTCAGGGCCAGTCTTCCTCAGCAAAAAGAGGAGGATTGGCAGATGTTAGCTCAGGGCTAGTCTTCCTCAAAAAAAAATATAACCCAGAAATACATGGTACAAAGGGCAGTGAAATCAGCACACTGGTTTAAAAACTGACCAAGAGGCTTCCTGCCTCTAACCAGCCTGGATCTCTAAAGATTTGGAACATTTAACTAAACTTTTTTAACTCAAATGTTTTGCTACTGTTTGGACATGAAATTTGTTTCCTATCATCTGTCAGCTTCACTCTACATTTTATTTTATGAATGAGGCAGAGTGATCATTAGCAGTTATTCTGTTATAAGTGGAAACAGACGATGAAATAAAAAGAAGCTCATGGAAAATATTTGCCATGTATGTCTAAATGAAAGTAAGTTTCACCCTCAAAAAATCAGGGAAATGATTTAATGTGCTGATATTTCAAAACTACTTTTTAATATAACGAAATATGATTTGCCTATATGTGATTTTGAAATTCAGATTAAAAAAGTAAGGCAAGGCTATCCTTTCTGGAAATTGGCAAAATAAAAAGCAAATCATAGGGGCCGACCCTGTGGCCAAGTGGTTGAGTTTGCACACTCCACTTTAGCAGCCCAGGGTTTTGCCAGTTCGGATCCCAGGCACAGACCTACCACCACTCATCAAGCCACACTGAGGTGGCATCCCACATGCCACAACTAGAAGAACCCACAACTAAAATACACAACTATGTACTGGGGGGCTTTGGGGATAAGAAGGAAAAGAAAAAAAGGAAATCATATTACAAATAAATTTAATTCTCATCATTTTCAACAAATATTTACCAAGGGCTCATTTAGGGCCAAAAAGATGTTAAAACACCAACATCATCAACAACAACAACAAAAATGGTAACAGATACAGAGAGAACAAGCATAATGCCAAGGAGCATGTACCACCTTCTGTTGGAGAATATGAAGGTGTCATGGAGGAAGCAAGAGATGATGCAGGCCATTCAGAATAGGTAGGATTTAGATAGATAGAAATAGATGTTAAAAGGAAGATGTCAGTGACAAGAAATAGCAGGGCCATATGTTCAGAGGAAGGAAGGAGTAGGTAATATTCAAGGAACAGGAAAAAATTTTATCTGGCATTTAGGATACTTTAAAGGAGTGTGGAGAAATAGTCTTGAAAAGTATGTTGGAGCTACGGAAAGAGAAGTATGGGATTTAGTGGTTCCATGAATGTCAGAATTTGTAAGTTATGTATGCTGAATTAGAATGAAGAGACCTTCAAGGTGGAACACCAAACAGAGTGATATGCCGATGATCTAAAGTGAACAAAGGAGCCATTACCACACAGGAGATAGTTGAAGACAAGGGAACCAGAGTTTGAATAGAGAAGAAAATATCAACACCGCCAAGTACAACAGAAAGAACGAGGAGGGTGAGAGTCTAAACGAAGTAATTGGATTTTGCAAATAGCAAGTCATCTGGTCAAGCAAAAGCCAGGACTTTACATGGTCATAGTTTGGGTTCCTCCAAAAGCCAGCCTCAACACCAGGGTGCAGAGTAGTGGAAGTTTGTTTGGGAGGCGATCTGAGGAAGTACAAGGGAGGGAATGGGGACAGTGACGCAGGGATGGGAGGAGAGCCAATAAAAAGGACATCAGTGAGCAAGTGATCGCTCTGGAGCAAACTCCTATGGCCTTTCTCAGGGAGAGAAGCAGAGAAACGCAAGCACTTGAATGATGCAGGAATCACCCACTGAGGCCTCAGACAAACAGAAGTAAGTGAAAGGATCTGGAGGAGGAATATAAGTAGCAACTGCTCCAAGTACCTACAAGTATAGGCTAGGTAAGTGTAAACGATTTCCATCTTCAAGGTCACCTCGTGGTCTAAGGTAGCTGCTGGAATTCAGCTATCACATCTATTTTGTGGACAAAAAAGGCACAGAAAGGAGTGACTTTTAGAAGAGCCCACTTCATTGAACAAGCCTTCCTATAAACATCACACAACGTCTCATTGGCCAGAATTTAGTCATATGACCAAATGTTGGTACAAGGGAAGCTGGGAAATGTAATATTTTAGCTGGGAACCTTACTGTCCTACATAAAAATATGATTTTGTTATTAAGGAAGGAAGAGTGGTAGATGTTGGGTGGCAGCCAGCAATCCCTACCATGCCATATAAAAGTATATTGAAGTCAGAGTTTTAATTTCCTTTTTATTTATCAGTCCTATGTCCCACCCAGTAGATTTCTAGTTCCTTGAAGATGGGAACTGGGTTAGGTTCACTGTGTTATTATTCGCTGTGACTCACACATTGAGGTTTATTTTTCCCCCAGCACAGTCTCGCCTTCTTTATCCGTTCTTGCTTTTCAAGTAAGGAAATCAGTATCATTACTCCAATTAAAGGGGAGAGTGAAGATGTCCAATAGCCAGTCATAATGAAAAGTCAAGAGTTCTCAAACTTCAATTTGGGTTTCATCAAAGAAACAGGTGGTCCTAGAGATGGAAATTGTGGGTTATTTGACATATTTAATTCTCCAAAATAGACAAATGCACTGCACAGAACTCTTCTTATAGAATTTCATCTTCATTTCCCACTATGCACTCCTCCACACACAAACGTGCACCACTGGCCTTAGTCAGGTCAGGAATATTTCATTTATTTATTTTTTAAAGGTAGGCTTTTTGCTGAGGGAGATTGGCCCTGAGCTAACATCTGTTGCCAGTCTTCTTTTTTCTTTTTTCTCCCCAAATCCCCAGTAGATAGTTGCATATCCTAGTTGTGGGTCCTTCTAGTTCTCCTATGTGTCATGCCACCACAGCATGGCTGATGAGCAGTGTGTAGGTCCACACCCAGCATCTGAACCGGCAAACCCCCAGCCGCTGAAGCAGAGCCATGAACTTAACCACGCGGCCAGGGCTGGCCCCAGGTCAGGTATATTTTAAAAAATACCTTCCATGATGCTGGAAATGTCCAGTAGCAATGGACTTGGACTCAGTAGACCAGGGTTGGAGACTCCATTTTCTTGATTACCAGCAAACAAGAATTGACAAGCCATTTACTATCCCCAAGCTTTAGTCCCCTCATTTAAAAAATAAGTGTAATCACCGTGCAGGGTTATCTGAAGGGAAGGAGTATTTGAAAAGCTCCCGCATAGCTCTTAGTGCAGCGGACGATCAGAATATGAACTTTAATCTGAATCTCTTCTCTTCTGTCCAAGACTGAAGGGGATTCTGACTTGATCTTTGGCTCTTTCGGCACTGGGGAAACACTGCTGCCACCCCTCATACCATGAGGAACCCCCCAAGGTCCCTGTGCCTCTGTCTCCCAGACTCTTGGGCATCTGGCCGTGATGTTCCTGAGAATGCAAAGGAGGCTTCTAAGTGACAGACCCCAGAGGGAGCATTTCTGAAGGGTTCTTCCAAGCACAGTGAATCAATTCCTTCTCTTTGCGTATTCTGAGAATTAGCAGAGAGCACATACATATTTCAGAGTTACTTCTTAATACAATTATAGTTCATTTAGCCAGCAATTACAGTAATAGGAAGACTGGCAGCCACTGCAAATCAGGTTTAAAGGAACTGATGGCCTGAAACGCTAAAAATTCATTTTGTCCAGCTCTAGTAGTAGACATGATGGGCTTACCCTATGTGGGGTGCGAGGGGGTTGGAGAGACTGGGCATCCCACTGGGGAGGTCGACTAACCGTGGTGGCCATTTTAGGCAGTGACAAGTAAGGCCTTCTGAAAGCCTTCACACCCTGTGACTATATCTGTACCAGCCAAGAGGTCTGGACACTTGGTTTCTAAGAAACTACTGTGAAAAACAAATGTGTAGGGGCCTGGTGGTGCAGCAGTAAAGTTCACATGTTCCACTTCAGTGGCCCGGAGTTCGCTGGTTCAGATCCCGGGTGCGGACATGGCACTGCTTGGCAAGCCATGCTGTGGCAGGAGTCCCACATATAAAGTAGAGGAGGATGGGCATGGATGTTAGCTCGGGGCCAATCTTCCTCAGCAAAAAGAGGAGGATTGGCAGCAGTTAGCTCAGGGCTAATCTTCCTCAAAACAAACAAACAACAACAAAACAAACAAAAAAACCTCCAAACGTGTACAGAGCACTTCAGTAAAAAGGTGTCTAGGTCAGCCCCGTACCGTTTTCGATCACTAAATGAAATTTCACTAAACTTTATGTAAGCCTTTGAAGCCAATTACTTCCACTTATGTCTCATTCTCTTAAATTAAAATCCATGCCTAGTTTATCCTCTCTTGAATACTTAGGTCCAGGTATCTAAATTGAAATGGCATCTGGCCTACAGGTGAAAATAGAGTCATAACTGACAAATTGTTGAAATATAAGGAGAAGAAAAAATAATTTTTCCAGTCACTGAGGCAGAAAAATATATTCCTACTTCACTGAATACTTCACTGTTCATCATCCCTCACTGTTGCCACATTGGGCTTTTTGTCATGCCCTTAAACCATTCTCCCACAATCTGATCAGAGAGCTTTCCACATGTGAGTTTGCCTATGCAGCTCCCTTGCTTAGAACTCCTCACTGCTTCTCCCTGCCCACCCAAGAATCCCTGATTCCTGAGCAAGAAGTGGCCCATACCCCTCTTTCATGAGCCTCCTAACCTCTCACTGTCTCAAGCCCCCTGCAAGGATTATGCTGTTCAATCTATCACAGATGTCCATCCTTCCCCTCTCTCAGTCCTCATATCATCCACCAACATCATGTTCAAACAGTTGAATTGGAGCTCCCAGCCATCTTGGTCTCCCCTATCCCAAGGCAACGCAGCTCACCTCCTTCGCAATCCTCCTCCAGTCCCAGCCTGCAGCTTCAAGGCCACTGCATAGAGAGTTACTCGCTAGTTTCCTCTCCTTCAGATGCAAGCTCATTGAAAATCCAGAGAAGTAAATCCACTCTATATATCCCCGCCCATCTTTGGCCCATGCACCTTATCGTCTCCAGTGGGAATCCCGTGCTCTTGTTCGTAGCGCTTTAGAACTTCATTCCCTGGAGAATCCTGGGCCAGCTCAAACACGAGGGAGGACTTTAGATTGGTATACACTTAGACATCATTTTTAGGGGTAAATTTAATATGTCCAGTTGTCTTATTTGGTGTAGTACAAACCTTATTATGACAAAGTGCCTTCAGGTCTCTTGGCCATGAAACTCGGAAAAAAAAATATATATATATATTCACACACACATATATAACATATTATATATATACACACACGTATACATTATATCTAACATAATGTATGTATATATGTATATATATATAGTTTATCTAGTTATATGATTACTCTGTCATTAAACAAAATAACTTAATCATGTTTCAAATCATTAAACATGACATCATGTTCGTTTTAGCATGATATTACCAAAAGACAGTGAGTTTCTAGATATTTTTATTGTTTTTCATAACAATCATATTCTGCTGCTGATATTTATTGAGATTTACTTTATGGAAGCCCTGTACAGCTTTATCATCTCTAGAAATTTTTATTTTATTCTCACAACAGTCCCACGGGCTTGATGATAATTTGGTGTACATCTTACAGATGAGGATGCTGAAGATTGGTCAAAATTGTGAGTGTTAGGGTTGGGATCAAACCTAGATCTGTTTAAGGCCAAATCCTGAACTCTTAAAGAGTTCACTATGTATTATTATCTTACAGTAAGTATATTTAAAGCATTCTCTTGGGCCTGAGCATAAATACAGCCCAATTATGTTTATGTTTATGTTCAAACTGAATGCATTTCAGTTCAAAACTCTTTATAAAGGAACAGTTCAGAGTTGCTCTAAATCTCTGATAAACTGTCTCTGAATGTGTTCCAAAAGACAAAGAATCTGAAAACTCCCTTCTTTCCAAAGACAGGAAGTGGTTCTAGTAGGTTCTTCTTTTACAGAAGTATTTGTCTCAGCAGCCAGAACTTTTTGATTGCAACACGCCATGGGCTGAATCCCACTGGTCTTTCTAAGAGAAGAAAATAAAGAATAGGCTATTCATTTTACTGAAGAAGAAAAATTTCCGAGTACTGTTGCCTCAGTAAGAAAGCTACTTTGACAACAAGATAAATGATATAATGAGGAGCCAGCTCTCTGCTGCAGAAGATTGACTTTGCATTGAAGAGCTGGTCCAGATAATTTTAGTAAACTTTCTTGTTGACCCTTTTCTCCAAATTTGTTGCCACAGGCGATTGTGTCCTGGTGGAGAGACTTGCCTTCAAGATCACGTGCTCAGAGGCTCTGTCCTCACTCCTGCAAAGGCACAGCAGCCACTGACATGCTTCAGCAGGATAAGGACTTCTCAAATCCTTCTGCTGAGACCCTGCTGAGTGAAATGTTTGTATTGAAATCCCTGGTCAGAGAACTCAATGGCCAAGCGCTAAACCACAGACCACCACACCGCGCTCTTTGTATGTGTTGAAAAGAGAATGCTCTTTGAAATATGAAAACTAATATTCGGCACCACTTTCATCACAGAACTTACCAGAAAGACATTTTAACTTAGGCATGGGAGCTATGCCAACACTCATTCACTCAGCAAACATTGTGAAGCCAGTTTTACCAACTGCTAATTCCTTGTACATCCTAAGTTTACTGAGGCTCTTTCTGGGCAAACTTCTTGACTAGTATATCTATAATCATTGTTCTATGACCTCTAATCCACTCCTAACCAGCACTGTTCTGACCTTTGTCATCACAATGAAAAATAAGCTTTGTGATTTGTAGTTTCTTACCCCAACGTCTCATTGATCTTTGATAAACAAAACCCTAATTTTGACTTGGGAAGATAAACACTTTGAATAAAAGGACTACATTTCTCATCGTTCATTGTAGTTAGGTATAACCGCGTGACTAATTTCTGGCCAATGAGAGATAAGCAGTAGTTTTTTTCTGGAATATCTGGGAAGACTGTGCAAAGTCAGCTGACACAACTAGGAGTGTTCCACTGCACTTTTCTATAGGTAGCCGCCTTTCGGTCTTTAGCAAACACGATTGCTGAAGATCCAGCAACCATCTCGGACAACAGAGTAACAAGAACCTCTAGCTATGATAACAACATAGGAAGGTAGGATCCTGTGTCCTTATGTGTAAGTCCAGAAGAGGCATAACTATTTTAAAGTGGAAAAAATATTAGTTTTTACCTGGACCTGAGGTAGGGTAAGGAGTTTGAGTGAAAAAGTATATGAGGAAACTTCTGGGGATTGTAGAGAACATTCTGTATCTTAATTGTGGAGGTGGTTATTTGACATTTGACAAAACTCATCTATCTGTATACTTAAGATGCATTTTATACCATGTAAATTATACCCAAATATAGCTTGATTTTGAGAAACCTCACAGGAAATATTGCACTTAACTACGCAATATTAGAAATTTTCTCTGTAATTTGAGGCAGAAGAATGGCCATCACCATCACTATTTACAGTAATACTGGAGATTCTTTCGGTGGTGGATAAGAAAAAGTAAATCAGATTTAGGGCTCTAAAGGAAGAAACAAAATAATATTATTCACAGACCTGATGATTTATTGTTAAATTCAAGCTGTAGTATTAGGTACATTGATGTTTGTTGTTTTCTGTAATTTCAATGTTTACAATACTAACTAAAACAAATAATGGTATACAAGATTGCAAGGATATTCAAATCAGGAAATAGATTGCCATTTAGTGCATTAACAGAAGAGAGTTAAGAAACCATAAGGACATTTTGACGCCTGGCAAAAGAGTCACTTGATAAAATGCAGCACCTACTTCTGGAAAACTAAAACAAAAGAAACAACCAAGCAAAACATATTTTAGTAAAATAGAAATATGTAAAAACCCTTAACTTGACCAAACACATCATCTGAAAGTCAATAGTACTCACCACATAATTTGAAATTTGACACCCCTTGCTATTAAAGTAAGTAAATTGTTATTCAACAGTTATTTTGAGGTAGAGAACAATGCAATGAAATATGAAAAATAATTTAAAATATAAATATTTGTAGTGAAGGCATGCTAATTCTTTAGGGAAACAAGTAAATTTTCTTAGACAAATCCAAGGAAATCAACCTCAGAGCTCTTAAAACTAAAAATTCCAGCAACTATTTGATATTCTATGATTACACAGACATCAATTGTTTTCTGATATCCAAGCATTAACCAATGAGAAATTTCAAATAGGAAAAAATAAAAATCCCGTTTACAAGGAACCAACCCCACACAGGTGTGACATAGAGAGAGCAAATAAGCTGAAAATACCTGAAAATAATAGAAAGAATAAATGCTCAAGATTAAAGTATTTACTTTAATTGTTCATGATTGTATTTCCAATGTCTCTCATATATGAGATATTCAATGAATATCTGAAGAATGAATAAATGTAAAAAGAGCGCCTGAATATGTGTGGAGATGTAATTGGTCTTTCATTGGAAGACTCAATATTAAATGATGAATATTATCTTCAAAATTATGTATAAATTCAATGGACGAAATTCCATTTAAATCTGTGAGCCATGTATAATTTAATATATAGTAAAGGGATATTTAAAGTCTGTTGACAGTGTATTACGATCTTGGTTAAACTCTTGGAAAAAATGTCTTTATTTAGACATCATCAACTGGAAATAATGTTTTGGATCTCTATTTTTGATATTTGTAATATATTTATGATACCAATAATTTAATGATACTAATGAAAATATATATTTTTGTTAGCCATTTTTTTGGTTAATGAATTAGAGAGCATTCTGACATAAGGAAAAATCCTAAACAATAATTGAGATCCTTGATGTCATTTTCTTTTTCACTATTTTAACAGAAAAGCTTACAGCGCTTTAACTTTAACTATGATCCTGGCCATTGGCACAAGAAAAATCTTATTTTAGATTGTTAATTATCTTTTAATTTGAATTTTATTAGTAGTACTTTTTGTTATTGTTTGTTACAAAATAAAAGACTCTCTCTTTTCATCATGTGCCTTTTGACATCTCCTCATAGGGTCTTTTTTCTTCTATTTTCAGAAACCAAAGTGTCATTGTTTTCTGTCAGTGGTTAAAGCAGAATTATGTCAGCTTCATTAAATTAACCGAAAAGCCCATCTTGTATGGTTGAAATAATTTATATAATTTAGAAATTACCTTTTCTTTTCAAGTTTAAAATTCTCTAAGAAAAAAAGCAGCAGTGATTATACCAAAAGCAGGTACAACTGAATTAAGGCAATAAAAACATTAAAGAGAGAAAATCTCTGTTTTATAAAAATGACAAATATAATTCACAACAATGATATGATAGTTATGAAATTTTATGTGCCAAATAATATAATATGAAACTATATAAAGCAAAACCTATAAGCAATAAAATGAAATGGTGGGAAATAAATTATGCTAAAAACACAATATTCTGCATATAAGAAATATCAAGTAGATGAAAATAATTTCACATATAAGAATATTTCTAACATCACTATTTATGATATGGATACATTTAAAAGATACAATAGAAGACTTTTAAAATCATTATGATAAATCAATAATATAGACTACCATACAATCTTTAAAAATCGTATTCTAAATAACATCTAGAGACATGAAGATATTATTGTAATATTGTCTTTAATTATAGTCTCTGAGAGATTTTAAAGCTACAGGAAACGATGAATGAAATGAACGTATAACACCACCCAGAAATAATAAATATAATCGTTTCCCACACAGGTCTCATTTTTACATGAATGGAGTACCACATAAACATCACACACACACACACACACTCCCTGTAACAGCTCCATTTTCTTCTTCCTCTCTATTCTCACAGGTAATCACTATTAAAAATTTAGTGTGTATCTTCTTAATCCATTTTATATATTCAAATACAAATGTAACTCTAATAATACATAATGTTTCTTTGTGGTTTTTATTCACATCAATGATAATATACTGTATTACAATATTATCTACTATTAATTTTGCAATTTTTTAAAATCACATTTCTGAGATCCAGTCACGCTGGAATACAGCTCTAACTATAGCTATAGATTTAAATACGATGATACACTTTAAAATGTTTTGTCCTTTGGCCTTATGCCACACTAAAATTAAGCATTTTACTTTCATTCTCTTCTATTAAAAGTCATCCTTGCACATATCTGCTTATGCATGTGTTCCAGAATTTCCTAAGATATATACTTAGCAACAAAACTGCTAGGCTCTAAGGGGTATCTATTTTCAGTTTTCTACGTACTGCCAGACTGTTTTTCAAAATGGTTGTACCAACTCACACAGCAGAGTATTTCCTTACAGCCTGGTTAAGTCTCCACGTGTCACACTTTCTGAATTTTTATTTTCCATTCCGATGGGAGTAAAATGTACTTCAGTGTTGAATTAATTTTCATTTTACTCATTTCTAGTAAATTTGAACATTTTCTAACATATTTTTGGTTCAAAGTCTCCCTCAACACCCCAGCTGCTATGAATTGCAGTGACATCACCTCTTTCCATTTCCTTGTCAGCTTGAATCTGTTTTAGAAGTTCTTGGTGTAGCCTGGATAATAGTTGTTTTTCTTTTATGTCCTAGGCAAATATTTTCTCCAGAATGAGGTTTTTTTTCTTTACTTTGTTCATAAGTTTTTCATTTTTATATAGTGAAATGTCTCCATCTTTTCCTTTGTGGCGTATGCTTTCTCTTTCAGTTTAAGAGGTCTTCCCTTCCTGATGTCATAAAGGCCTTTCCATTGAATAGATTTAATTTTTTTTTGTTTTTCACATATAATTTTAATTGCTGTGAAATAATATATTTCTTATTAACTACATATGTTATTTTGTGTATATGGAAACAATTAACACAATCTAATGTACTGACTATTTCATTATTTTCCAAATTTTGTAACGCCCACCTTATTTATATGAAAAGTTGGATACGATCATTTTTATTTACTGTAATTTTATAATGTCTTAACAACTGATCAAGCTAGTTTTCCCTCCATTTTTTCTTCTTTTACTATTTTTTAAATTCAGAATTGTCTTGATTTTATAAATATTATTTTATATAAACTCTAGAATTGGTATATCATCTTTCATGAAGAAAAACCTTATTACAGTTTGGATTGGCATTGCACTGAATTCAGTAATAATTTAGGAGACAACTTACATTTAGTGTGATTCCTTTTCTAAATTATTACGTCATGATCTTACAAAGATTGTTTTTAAAGCTGTATTTCTTTTTAATTAATTTATTGCGATTGAGAATGAGATTTTTAAAATTCATTTTGTTACTGGTTATGCGGATATGTAGGAATTCTATTGATTTTTGAAATACATATTTTATGTTCAGGTACCTTTCTGGACTACCTTAATAGTTTTGAGAAAATATACATACTTCTGAGTTTTCTATACAGACAATCATGTTCTGCAAATAATGACAATTTTTTGTTTTAAGTCTTTCTTTCTGATGCTCTTTCTTTTCGGTTGTCTTATTACGTGGGCTAGGAATCACATAAACATGTTGAGCGGAACTGGTGATGTAGTTATTTATGTCTTTTTTCTGACAATGAAAATGCTCTAAATGTCTACTATTATGTGTGTTGAAATCTGAAGCTATTAGGTCAACATACTTTATCAAGTTAAGAAAATTTCTTTCTATTTCTATTTTGTGAAACTACATGAAATCGTAAATGGAAGTAGACATTTTCCTTGCTTTATTACATCTATACAAGTAAACACATTTCTCTTTTCTCTTTTAACCCACAAAATATATTGGGATATACTTTAATGTCGACCTATCATTACATATCCAAGATGTATGAGATCACCAATCTGAGATAAGTTCTGCTTCTTTATGATTTTCAGTAATATTTATAATTTTAAAATGAAATTGTGAATTTTGACTGCAAACTCTGTTGGGAGTTTTGCATGAGTGCTCATGAGTCTGATTGACCTATGATTTTGCCTTCTTGAACTGCCTTTGCCTGAGTCTGGTTGAGGCTTTATGCTATTCTCTGAAAAAGAGTTGAGAAGGTTTTCTGAATTTTTTCCATTTTCTGAAACAGTTTGTAAAAGAGAGGCACTATATTTCCCTTCAATTGTAGAATATCCCTGGGTCTAGTAACTTTAAATTTTATTATTAATTTAATGCCTTTAATGTTAATCTTTCAATAATGATGTTTCTTTTTCTTCCCGATTCAATTTTAGAAGTGTATTTTCCTGCATTTCCAATTGTATCTAAATTATCTTATTTATTGACATAAAGCTATTCTGTTATTCTTTTAATCTCTCTTAACCTATTGTTATTATTCCTCTCTATCCCTTTTAATAGTTAATTTATGATTTCCTCCTATTTTTTCTTGATCTGTGTTGTTTATTTTTCAGTTATTTTTTCTATGAGACTGTGGTTTTATTGATCGTGTCTAATAAATATACATATTTTAAAACTGTATTTATTTCTGCTTTTCTATTTGTTATTTCCTTCCTTCAGTTTTATTTTCTATTTACTTTTTAAAATCTTTTTTACCATTTTTTAGTTGAATGCTAAATTCATTAATTTTGAAAGTTTTTGTTTCAAAAAAGAATTCTATTAAAGATCTATATTTCCCTTTAAATATCAGATTAGCTGCATCCCACAATTTTTGATATATAATTTCACTTTCCTTAATTCCTAAATATTTCTCTAACTATGGCATTTCCTTCCTTTTCCTTTTATTTGTGATGATTGCCAGGGCACTGCAAGGTTAATGATGTTTTAATCTTTGAATTCTTTCAAAGCTCTTCATCAATTGATTCACGTCTATTCACTCAGCCTATGAGTTCCCCAATGGCAGAGATTATTTTCTTCTAATCTCCTGCCTCAGGCCCTGGCATAGTCCTGGGCACACAGCACAGCAACAGATAAAAACGTGTCAATTCCTCAGACCCATTCATCCATTGAATCATTCATACATTTCCTCATCCATTTAATATATATTTCTTGAACTTCTGAAAAGAAGATAATGGGCAATGTTCTAGGCACTTAAGCTGGTTATGCTCTGAATATTGTTGGCATTTAGCGCTCTTGGACATGAGCTCATCTGTTTAATGGGGAAGTTCAGATATAGGCCACTACACAAATAACATTTTTTCTATAATTACTTTTCCTTAACCCTTCATTTTGTTATTTTGGCAGAATCAGAGTCCATACGATAAATTAAAGATGCAACACCGTGTTAGGGAGTTTAAAAGAAAGGGTCACGGGATCCTTTTAGCCTTTCCTTTTATTTGGATGTATGTATAAGGCTATTTGATTTCAATAGTGGTCTATTTTTTGCTCTGCCACCATTAGAATGATCTAGAATGCTTTTCAGAATCCTGTTATCTGGACAAAAAGCTAGATTGAAAGAGACGAAAATACAAGTCAGGGGTGGGCCTGGGCATCGGTATTTATAAAGATTCCCAAGTGATTCTACAGTGTACTCAAGGCTATAACAATTGGAACGTACTAGTTCCTCAAGCTATAGCTTAGTGCCTCTTTCTACTCCTATCGTCTGCTCTTATAAGTTAAGTAGTGTTTACCGTTTCTCATGTAGTTTCTGAGAAGTTCAAATGAGATGGAATTTGGAAGTTGGGTATATGGAACATGCAGGCATTGGTAAAATGGTTTTCATTTTGCTTTAAAGTAAGCACCTTTGCTATAAAAACTGACTGTCTTTACACAAGCCTGAGATAAAGAGCTGGCCAACCTCAGCCTCCCCTCCATGCCTGAGAACAAAGAAGCAGTATTTTGGAACTTGAAAGCCTCCATAGAAGGTAGGCAGGTGAAATCATCATGGTGGATGTCACATGAAGGTTCCGGAGACAGCAGAAACCTAACCCAGCTCTTCTCTGCCTCCTTAACACCTGGAATCCTGTAACTGTGGTCAAGCAGTGAGGATCAATAGAAGAAGAATCGTTTTTCATATTTCTGCTGTTTTCAGTACCGGAGAGAACATCAAACTTTAGAATCTTGAGTATTCATGAGTTCCCTAACATGGGGCCCAATGGTGAGGCAAGAGGAGGGCTATGCTGTCTTCGCTATTTGGCCAGCAGATCTTAATGAATGAGCCTCTAGGATACAGAAAGTAAAATGCAATGGGCTAATAGCTTCTTGCCATACTAGTTTAGCTATAACTACTTTCATCAATTGAAGTATTCCAGTAGCAATAGGGTGCCAACTGTTCATATCCTACGAAAGTATCACTAACCAATGCAGAAGGAGCAGCTGGTGCAGTCTGCAAACCAGGGCCCCCTCATAAGTCATTGTGTGGATAGGTTTCCCGCAGCAATCAGTAAGCCTGTGCTATGACGGGTCCTCTTTCATCAGTGAAGTCACTTTCTGCTGCATATCCTTCCCAATAAACTGTTAAATCCTTGTGCAACCTTGGTTTCTCCTGAATATAGGCATTTCCATAACCCAAGCTAACTGTCACAGAGAGAGTACACTTACTGAGAAAACTCATCATTTTGTGAAGAATCACATCAGTGTTCACAAAGGCAGAGCTTCATCTGGAAAGAATCTTCTGGAAGGTGTTTGATTTCTTCTGAACGATGAATCCTATCTCCTTTCTAAATCACTCCCTGGAAAAACGTATAACGATATCTTTTGAGGATCGAAAAAGATCAATTAGAAATGTTAGAATCAAAGCCGAATAATCTGTTCTAGTTGTGATGAAAACCCTCAGTTGAACATTCTGTACATTTTCTAAAAGAAAAATAGCATTTTCCTATACAGATGCGGCAGTTTGAGGAAATTCTCCCATGTAGCTAATGTAAATACATTTTGTGTCATTGTTGAGTCTAGGAAACTGGGTTCCCCAAATTACCCCTCTTGTAGAAATTTGTTTGTTAAGGAAACTATAGTCCACACCACTTCCTCAGCCTTGCCCAAAGAAACACATTGCCTGAGCAATCAGAGAATCACAAACTTGAAAGACAGGTTAAAGTTCATCTAATTGAACTACTGACAGAAGCCACTCTTTCTTCTAAAGAGCATGCTTATTTCCCAGGGACTGTTTTCCAAGTAGCATTATGTCTAAGCGGTTTGAAGCAATACATGAATTTGGTCTCATTTTCACTATGTTTGTTGGCACGATTTCTGCAGCCAGAGTTTTTATTTTCTTCTTTTTTTCCTCCAAATTGCGAGCAGGCTTTGCTCTTATATCAATGAATGTATTCCCAGGGGTCAGCAGGAAACATGGCAGAAAGCACAGAAAAATATTTACCAAAGATGCATATCCTTAGTGCACAAATGGATAATTTTCACATCGGTAACTATTATAATCCAGGGTTCTCAAACTTCGTAGATTGAAGAGTTTTAATTTCACCCATCATCAACTCAAAGGCCACGATAACATATCTATATGCCCAACAGAAGTTTGAAAACTCCTCTCCTGGTTTATTTTGAGGACTTATGTCTTAAACTTTGGATTTTAATAACAAGAGATAAACACGTCAAATCTGACAAAAATATTCATTCCCAGAAGAAACTGAAAAGATTTACGATCCTTACCTTCACTAGTTATTGAAATTCAGATTTGTTTTGTCCTTTGGGTATAGAGTTATTTGAAATAAGAATAATTTATTAATTTAAAGGATGCCAATTATCAGTTTTTAGAACAGACTCACCCTATAATTTATTAACTTTGATGATTGATTTCTCTCTCCAAAACCTGCCTTAATAATGACAATTTGAACCAAGTCTGGCATTGTTAGAGGAAGGAGTAAAACATTTTTTTTTCAGCAATTATGATTTCTTTCCAAAAAAAAGATGCTTGTTCAAAAATATTTTTTAATGTAACACAGAAAAAACTATAAACAAGATGTTCATCTCAATATTGTCAAAAGTGAGTGTGTATCTGTGTGTGTGTGCGTGTACACCCTCAGTAACTATGGAAACAAACAAAATAGGTCCTAAAATTGGGGAAATCTTTGTTTTCCCAGCGGGGAAAGGAGGAAGAACTCATCCTAAATAAGGAAGTCACAAACGAAACAGTAAAGAGGTTTTGAAGAAGACCAAAATTGAGCTAGAAAACTAAGCAACTTAAACATTATAAATCATATACGATGATAAATATGAATCACAAAATTATAAAAGGATATACAATAATGTCTTAATTTTCTAGCTTCTTAAGAAAACCTGCCTTCCTCTTCGTTTTGTCCTCTAGGAAGCTTAGAACCAAATTTACAGCCCACCCTTTGCGATTGCCGGTATTTTATGATCTACAGACCCCAAGTGTGATTTACATCCTAACCTTATAATTCCTAACCCGTAGCTTCTATTTGTCCCAACTCATTGAGTTAATTATTGTGTTTTATTGCATCCTTTTTAATAACTGACAGAAATTCATTAAGGAAAAATGAAGATTATAAGTAAACATATAATATGTCATGTGCCTTTATGTGCATCTAAGTATAATGGGTAGGACTTTCACTTACCAATAGATAAACGTACTTGCTTTCTCTGCACATACAATGTCTATGCTGATAATATTCCCTCACTGTTTCTTTCTAGTCTGAAGAAGGGCTACCTGATCCACCTACCACTTCTCAGGAAGGTATTTTATCTCCAAGGATATCAAAGCCTCTGGCTCCCCTTTGAGGCCTACAAAAAGCTGAGACAGGCAGAGCCTCAAGGTGGGTTCCCCAGAATAGACCCTGAGTGAAGGATGTGAATGTGAGTAGTTTATTTGGAAGATGATCCCAGGAAACCCAGTGAGGGAATGGGAAGGAAAGGGAGGAAGACAATGCAGGGTCACAGATGAGCTAGCTCCTACTTTGAGTAACTAGGGATCAACCTCATGGGGGATTTCTGGGTGATGGTTACAATACACCTGAGAGAGGTGCTGCCAGAATCCCAAGGCACTGGGCCACTTTCCCACCAACTCCCATCTTGCCTTGACTGAGGGCTCTTACAAGGGTTGCTGACCGCCCTCCCCAGCACTTGCAGCCTGTCCTGTGTGGGGGTTGAGCCCACTCGCAAGCTCTCTGTGGCCTTGCAGGCATTTGCAGGAGGAAGCCTTTGGCGGGAATAATGAGCTCCCAGGAGATATGGGGAGGCACCAACGATGACTGCTACAGAGAGCAAGAGAGAACCGGAGACAAATGTGTCTTCAAGAGAGTCCTGGGGGCCAGCCCTGTGGCCAAGTGGTTAAGTTAGCCCGCTCTGCTCTGGCGGCACAGGGTTTCGCGGGTTCAGATCCTGGGCACAGACATGGCACAACTCATCAGGCCATGCTGAGGCAGCATCCCACATAGCACAACCAGAAGGGCCTACAACTAGAATATACAGCTATGTACTGGGGGGCTTTGGGGAGAAGAAGAAGAAGAAAAAAAGAGCTCTTCTCATATTCATACTTTGCATAAAGTGGTAACTGATATTATTCAGTTTGCTTTGGAGAATCGGCAGGAGATGGACAGCGGTCCAAAGTTAGGATAATGAGATCCTGTTTCAGCTCTTTCAGACCTCAGTGCAAGATTGTATTTCAAAATCAAATATAAACACATCTTAGGCCTGCCACAGAGGTATATTCCTGCTGCCTTTTGCCTTTTATCTTTTTCCTGAGGAAGATTCGCCCTGAGCTAACATCCATGTCAATCTTCCTATAGTTTTTAGTATATGGGCTGCCAGCATAGCATGGCCGCTAAGAGAGCAGTGTAGGTCCGTGCCGGGAAGCTAACCTGGGCCACCGAAACAGAGCACACCAAACTTAACCAGTAGGCCTCCAGCTCTGGCCCTCTGCTTCCTTTTTTCAATAGTGTGACTTCTGGAGAACCAGCTACTATCAAGTCTTGCCAACTATGGGTTCAAAGGACAGCATCAAGAATGAGCCTTTTACTTACCCTTCCTGCAGTTACTTCTCTCAGGACCTGCTGCAGGACACTGTCTGTCAAATTCCTTCTGGTTCCCATGCATTGCACGCTTTCAATGTTTGCCCCAACCTTCTCCTGAGAGAAACTTATGGCTAACTTTTCTTAAGGCTTTCTATCCTGATCCTTTTATATTGCCAACATTCAGCTTCTGTCAAACTTGTGAGAAATAAAAGGACTTTATAGATGCTGAGAAAAGATCAGAGGCACAAACCTAGTTAAAAATTCCAAAATCGATATTTAAAAAAAGGAATGAAAACCCCCCAGGAAACCCCCAGGTTGTCTAAGAAGTGCTCAGTTCAAAGGTAGTAATTCAGGGATGAATCTGAGGATCTGAGTGTCAATAGGATCTCGGTTTGATCGGGAAAGAACGATCTTTTTCAGGGTGCTGAGGGACTATTTGACTTTGTGACCGTTGTACAAGGTGAAACTATAAACTAGAGCGTTGAGGCCAACGGAAGAGCGTGCAGAGGAAAAGCACGCGTCCTGCTTCCCTCCAATGCCCACTCCTAACTTTTCTGGGAGGATAAAAAGCAAACTAGGGAACAAAGATGCTAGCAGTTTATCCAAAGATTCCATTTTAATACATAACCTGATAGGAAGGGTCTGAAATGGCCAACTGAATAAGGTAATTTTATATCTGTATATCTTGACTATATATTTCGAGGATATTTGCACGTGGTCCTCAGGGTTCTGTGGAAAGAAGTAAGGCTTGGGGTGCAATTTTAATGAAATCTTCTGGAGCCTGGATTGCAAGTCTTGTGCTTCTAAGCAAATGTACTAAATCTTCACTTGTAGAGTCTGCTTGACTTTGGCTTGGGCCAGATGAGGGAATCAGACTGTTATAGGACACTCACGGTGGACATACCTCTTCCTCAAGTCTGAGATTGCTCTGAGTCCCAGGACCTTGTCTATCCACCGTGCTAGTCCAGCTTGTAGACTGGATCTCAGAGTCTGTTTTCCAGCCAAATTCTCCTGTTCTCCTATGGGTCTGAAACCCTGCTCTGAACATTAGCTCTTTCATCTTTGTCTTCCAGCTCTTTCTCCCCAAACTATAACCTAGATTCTCCCCAAACTATAACCTAGATTCTCCCCAAACCCCCAATCTCTGCCTGGATAGGACACCTGCCCAGATATCAACATTAATATCTGGCTGACTTGGAGTTTTTTTGGTATCAGGGCATTCCTGGAAAAACAATTCACAGCACACCAGAGTCCTTGCTCTCACCGTCTTCCCCAAATGTTGAAACCTGTACAAGCCAGACCCTCACTCTCTAATATGTCTGCATGAGACAGGCCAGCTGCCCATGTTGGAATGATCCCTGCCAGCCAGTAGCCCAGAATTCTTGACTGCCCATGTTGTTCAGGTTTCAGCATATCTGATGTGTCAGCCCAACTTGTTTATGCCAGAGCTTCCTATGATGGGGAGATGGAGTCATTTGAGGGGCCCAGGCTAAGGATGGCAAATACCTTGTGACACTACTCCTTGTTTCCAAGCAGGGCTCTAAGCAGACTTTTCTAATCAGTAAGTATACACTTGCACATCTAGGCCAGACGTAGCCACAGGGTTCTTACTTTATTATTTCATATGGCCAGTGCCAGTGTATCACAGTTTAATGAAACCCACATTCTGTCACTGGTGAAAGGCTTGCTGCTCAGGCAAGCACTTAGAAGAGAAGGCACCATGAATTGACTCAGAATGAGTTTATGGGACAAAGTCCCCAGGGACATGAGAGAGAGGGAGAAAGTTAGCTGGACCACACTGAGGGCTCATTAGGAAGGGATCTTTATTGTGGTGATGGCCCAACGGCCCTCAGATTCTTGGTTTTGGCTACATTCAGTTCTTTAGCAATCCTGACTCAGCAGACCAAGGTCAGAGAAATCAGTTTGACGCATTGATCCAAATCTGGGGAGTTTCAGGAGAGCAATGTAAGGAGCCACAAGTGAACACGTGGGGAGGAATCTCATCCCTTCCTATTAGGTGAAGACCAGACTGGCAGCAGTGCCTTCCCCATACTCTTGGTCATGATGGAGAGCAGAGCTTCTTAAGACCTCTGATTCCTTAGAGAATTTATCAAGAATTTACCGAGCTCGGGAAGTGGCTCTCCTTCACTATGGAGAGGATAAATGTTCTGGTACATAACCAAAATTCAAACAAGATTGTTTTAATGCAACACTAACAAAGACCAGGTGGGCCTTCTTGTAATCTGCAAATTCACCACATCTGCAATGTTTTGTTCATAGAAAGTCTACCCAATTACCCCATGATTTTCTGTTCCTAACTCTCAGAGTTGGAGTCACTAACGCTCCAAGACCAGCAGACTGTGTTCTTCAGATCTTGAGCCGATACTGATCAGTCAAGGCATTCAGCAGCTATCACAGTCCCAGCATTTGCCTGGGCTTCAAATAAAGTCAATGTCCTTCCTGGAGAAGGAGACACTTATAGTCCTCTGCTCATATTCATAACTTTACCCTTGGGCTTGAGGAACACCCACCTTAATTCTGCCCCCTTCTCTGCCCTTTATTATCATTCCTCCACCCCAATAGGAAGAAAACCCCTTAACATGAAAGTTCAGAGCCCAGGATATTCTTTGGGCCATGTTTTTCAGTAGATGGTAATACAATGTTTTACAGATCCAAAGGCAGGGAGAATCTTCATCTGCGTGCCTTCTACATGCTGAACAGATTTGACAGGCCCTACCTCACCATGCCCAGCTCTCAGCTTTTCTGTGATTGGGTAAGATTGGCACTTATATGGCTGCTTGGGCATTTAGGATTTATCAGAGGGAGCAGGAGGCCCCATTTGTGCCTCCTAGCCCAAAGGAAGTTTGTAAATTCATCTTTTTACAGAGAAACTCTGAATTTTAAGAGAGAAGAAGTCTCAAGCATTTACTTAGCTTTAAATTAACTATAACTTAGTTCCTGTTTTGCTTTTTTGATCCTTGTCTGAGTATGGGCCCAACAGTTAGGCTCCTTGCTGTAACCCTCCTCACTGACCTATACGGCTGTTACCAGAAGGGCGAGTTGTGGCTGAGGTTATTGAACCACTTCAGATACTCTCTGGCTCACCCAGTTTGAATTACCAAAGAACAAGGCTCTAGCACCCTAACCTTTGCCAAAAGAAAAAAGCAGCCATCGTATGTCATAGCAAATTCATTTGAGCACAGAAGTAGCAAGTTCAGTGTTATGGGGTAAGCCTGGTAATAATTGTTGACTTATCTGGAGGGCTATGTTGAGGAGTCATCTGATACCATCCCAAAGATCAGTGTGAAAGGCTATGATTGATGAAAGACATATGCTATGAATACAGGAGAGAAAAGAGTTGTCATCACTGCCAAATATTTGTCGTTTCGTGCCTAGAACACAAGCTTCATGGATGCAGCAAAAATACAGCCAGCACCTAGAGATAGCCAGAAAGAATATTTATTTCCCTATTACTCAGAATATTAGGTGATCATACTCCACTTTTTGCCTACAACAGATGGGTTTATACTGATAGTCCTAGGTGGTGGCATCTCTCAACAGTGTCCCAGTTTGGACAGCACATGACATGGTCACCCTGTGAGATTAGTTTCACTACATCATAAGTGTAAGTCCTAAGATGTTAGATGAGAAGGGAGAACTCTTCCTAAGCTAGACTAACCCTCCTTATTCTCCCAGGTCTCAGACAAAGTAGCCTAACCTAGTCAAAAATTAACCAAAATTCAAATATACTGATGCTAAACTTGGCATATATACACACAGAATAAAGCTTTTAAATTTTTTCACAGTATAGTTCAACATCATATTGCATTGCAAGGTTCTAGAATGCCAGGTATTATGATTTTGGCACCTGATCTAGGATGAGAACACAAATAGCAGCTTCTACAGATGTGTAACTCAGGACATAACACCAAACTCACATATGGAAGTGCCAAAATATCTGCAGAAACTCGTGAAAACAACAATTCAGAGTGTGCACATGCACACACACAAACACACGCTCTTTTAGCTGAACTAGGACGTTTAACATTTATACCTGAAGCAGTAAAACCGATGCATACAGAATCTATTTCTGAAACAAGTTCAGCAATGTCTGCTCCAAACTCCGTTTTCAGGTCTCGGAATAAATGCCCTTTCATGTTGCAGCTGAAGCCCAGCCAATTCTGCACACGGTCTTGGAAAATTGCCTTCAGAATCGACCCTTCCAAGGAGAGGTTTACTGAGGAAGCAGAGATACAGGAGCAGTTTTGGAGACCCAGAAAGAGGCAGAGGCAGAGGTGAAAGAGTAACTTGGAACAGGTGGCTTCAATTTCTCTTTGCCAAGTAGTCCTTTCATTATTAGCAGCAACAGTTTCTACTTGCATGGAGAACAATTTTGTATTAACTCATTTTAACTTGCAAAACCCACCGAGTCCAGGGTCTATATCCCAGGCATTACACTATGGGGAAGTTATTCCCACTTAGGAACAAAGATTTTTCTATTTTGGAATCTGAGCTCTATTGAATCTGACTCAACAAATATCTGAGCACCTATTATGTAACACCTCCCACTCTTTATATTTTATTATGCACTCAAGAAGATTAAAATTCACCAAGTCAACATATATAAAATAAGACAAGGTAGGTACCATGATCAGATTTAGTAACTGACAAATTGCTCAAATATGAGAAAGATCTTATTCAACTGATGTAATCAGAAAAGAATTGAAGAAAGAAACTCCATTTTACACTGACCTACCTAGATGGGTAGCTTTTAGTGGGATGGGAGAGAGACTGCGTTCTTAGAGAAATTCACCCAGCATAAGTTAAGATGCAGAAGCAGAGACTTTAAGGGACTTGGACTGGGAGAACAAGATTCCTTCACTGAATTAAGATTATGTGGGAATATACATAAAGCACCAGAAAATTATGACATGTTCAATACATTTTAGTCCAATTTATTCTTCAAATAATTTGTCTAAAAGTTAAATAAGATACTTTCTGGTCACACTATAATATAAATAGACATTAATGAGAATTTAAACAAGTTGGCATTAAATACCCCAAATAACTCTTTGAAGAAAGAGAAGGCAAAAATTGGAAAATGATGAGAGTAAGCATACTACTAATTCATAGTCATGGCATACAGCCAAAGCTGCTCTATCAGGCAAAGTCACATCTATGTGTGGTTTTGTCGAACAGGAAAGAATGAAAAAAAGATGACCTAAGCATTTAACTCGAGAACTTAGTATTGAAAAACAACAACAAAGCAAACAAAGAAAATAAGAAGAAAAATATAAAAGTGGAGACTGATGAATTAAAATGAAACAAAGCAAACAAACAAACAAACAAAATATATATATCCCTATCTGAGAAAGAGAGGAAAAGAGAAGAAAACAGCACAAATATGTAAAATAAAATAGACAAGTTGTGTAATATCAGATACACATTAGCTTAAATTATAAGAATATCATGCATTCCTAGATGCAAACAAATGTTAATGTCAAAGAAAAGAGCATTTTTCCTGAAAAATATAGATTAACAAAATAAGCTTAAGAAAATTTACAAAGCTTAAACAGACCAATATCCCTGGGAAAACAGTGGCAAGGGTTGGGATGAAGTGTGAGGGTTAAAATTTTACCAAGGATCATTGGGTTTTCCACTGAGTTATTGTAAATTTCAGGGAAATAAAATTCTCATGATCTAGAATGAGTTATATTCCATGAAATATGCAACAAATCCCAGTTAAATCTAATCCTTTGGAAGAAACCAACTAATGATAAAAGAAACAGAAGACCTAAAAGCATAATTAAAATTTTAATTAAATGGCATATAGAGAGCATTACACCTAATAGATCAATAATACAATTTCCCTTTACATACATTTAAACTATTTACAAAATTTGTGGGCTAGGTTATAGATGAAGCGTCGACAAACATTAATAGACTGGGATTATTGAAATTATGTTATCTGATCACTTTGAACCTATGTTAGAAATCCAAATATTATAAAATGATGATATGATCGGAAGTTAAAAACTATCTGTAAGTAACTTATGGGCCAGAGAAGAAATCATGATGTAGATCAGAAAATATTTACACCAAAGAGTTAAAAAAAATACTACATATCAAAACTAGTGGGAGGTAGTTAAAGTGACATTTATAGGAAGATTTTTAGCCTTAAATTCATACGTTAATTAAAACAATAATAAATGAGCCAGTATACAAATTAAGTATGTGTGCGCATGTGCATATGCATATGTGATCATGCTGCAGAAAATATGCTATGGAAACTACATTGGGAAATAGACTAAAGAAAACTAAAGAAAGGAGGAGGAAGGAAGGAATGATAAAAGTGCAAAAATTAATGAATTGAAAAAACATAAAAAAGAGAATCAAGAAAAGCAAAATTTAATTTCTTGAAAAGACAAAAATTAGACTAAGCTCTGGCAAGAACCACTGAGCAATGGGAGGGGAGGGAGGCAGGAGGTGGAGATAGAATAAATGAGGTGCTGGAAAAAGGGAACAACAGTTGGGGTTTCAGGGGAGAGTGAAGATGAAAAAATATTAGGAAAAACTTGAGGACTTTTAGAAATAATTTTGAACATTTAAATCTGTTTTTAAAGTAACTTACCAATTTCAAGTTGCTAGAGCTAACTCAATAATGTTTCTAAAGCTTGAATAGCTCCATGACCATTAGAGAATAAAGAAATCAATTTTTTAACAAATTAATCAATTCTTTAACTAATTATAAGTACAAAGGACCAAAAACGATTGTAAGATGATACGACCACCCACACAGAAGACTCCTGTATCTGATCAGAAACAAATACATGTTGCATTGGGTTCTTATATACCATCCATAAAGAGGAAATATAATTTAAAAATCATAACACAACCGTAAACATAAGATGCCTAGGGAAAAAAAAAGATCTAATGAAAGATGTACAAGAACTTATAAAACTTCTTTTTAAAGACACTGAAGAAGAGAGATAAATGGAGAGAACATGTTGATAATTAAAAATGCTCAATAGTAGAAAGTATCACTTCTCCTAGTTGATCTATAGATTGAAAAAAGTCTTTTTACAAAGCAATTTGGCATTTAATATAAAGACACAATAATCATAGCTTGGAAGTTATATTTCCATATCTATAAATTTAACCTAGAATAATCATAGATGAGCATAATGATACATGTACATGTAAGTCCATCACAACATTAATTATAAGCGTAAAAATTGGAAAACAGCTAAACTCTAAAAGTAAAGAAATGGATACATATGTTAAGACTTCACATGTCCATTATATCATGCTGTTGAAGAATATCTAATGACCTGGGAAATTCTCCTGATACAATTCAAATGGGCAAGCTAAATAAAAACTAAGTACACACAATTCCAATTATGTAAAAATCAAGTCTACCTATATGCATGGAAAACATTTTAAGAAAATTAAAGCACGTTAAGAATTTATCTCTAAAGATCAAAATTAGTGTAGAAGGAAAAGCTATATTTTCTAAATATGTTTATACTAATAATATTTATTTTTAGAAGATTCCTCACACACAAATAGATATTAGTTCTATACTTACTAATGTAAAAATAAGGTTCCTTTAGGTGGTCAACTTGCTTCAGTTTAGGTATGAATCAGAATTTGAACTCACATTCGTCTGAACACTTGACAGTATTTTTTCCACTATACACCAGTAGTGTTTCCTCAACTCACTGTTGTTCTACGTGCTTCTCATCTTTGTCAGCTACTCTGCTAATATAAATCAAACCCAAGAACACTGTGCAGGATATAGTAACTGCACTGTTTATTAGGGACCTTCAGGGGAAAAGTCTCTTTCCTAGGCACCTAATGGAAAATAGGGAATTTCAGAATACAGGGTAGAAGGCAAGATTCTGTTCCACTTAAATGCTTTTCCAATCAGCCTGCCTAGGAGTCACATCCCCCCACCTTCGATTACCCATTAGTTTGGCCTGAAATATCTACCATCGAAGCTTTTGAAGAAGTTGGAAGAGTGGGAAGAGATTGGAAAGATTATTAATACCTTCCTTCCATCTAATTGAGGATTTCCTCTCGAACAAAACCCGTCATGAGGTATTCTCATACGTTATTGGACAGCTCCAGTTGTTAAATAATTTTAAAGCTGATTCAAAGTCTGTCTCCCCACATTTTCCCTCTCTTAGCCTTAAATGTCCCGCTGAGAATAGCTAGGACATGGGTATCCCTCCTCCCATTTTCAGAACTTGAGAAATGTTCAGTCAATGCACAGAATTCCTGGGTTATCCCTCTTCCAAGTTAAGCAGATCGAATTCCTTTGAAAGATCCTTGTAGAATATAGTGAACGGCCTATATTATAACGGAGCAGAATACTCCAATTTGGATTTGGAAGACAATGAGTTATCCTTATTCTTTCCTTCAGCTTCTGGCATTCTGAGAAGAGTGTAAGAAGGAAAGGATCATTACCCTGGGGGAAGCACCTCTACCCAAACGGGCACTCTGATTTAGATATCAGTACAGGCAGTGAGGTTTGGGTAGGCTCCTGGCTGTCCATTTGTATATTCATTCCTGAGGATAGATAGAAGTACATAGGGAAAATAATTCTACTTGAGAAAAAAGCTCTAACGTACGGGGAATTTTATTTACTACATGACCGTGGGCAAATGACCATCTTTCCGTGTCAGCACGTTTCCTTTGGTTATGTTAGAGAAAAGCCAACTCAAAATGGTTTAAACTGGAAGGAGAATGTGTTGGCTAATTAAATGAAATATTTTCAGATTAGTGAATCCTACATGGCTGTATGTATGAACTCAAACAATATTGCTAGATTCCTCTCTCTCTCTTCCTTCTTTTGTCTCAACTTTCCTCTCCATTGGCCTCATATTGATAGTAAGATAGTTGCCATCATCTCCCCACTCACATTTATTCTCTTCGCTACCCCAAGGAAAAAGAAGATTTCTTTTACTATCAGTTCCATCAGAAGTTCCAGAAATTAGTCTCATTAATATTCAATAAAGAGATTTATGGCCATTCTAGAAAGGACACAAAGGATCTAGATGGGACGGAGGGGTTGCTTTAAATATGTCATGGGAGAATGTCCCTAAGATCCAGAATACCTTGATATCTAGTACATTCTAACAGTGGACAGTAACAGGCTAGGGCTCCTGACTGTCTACCCAGGGTCTCAGCTTTCTCATCGGTAAATTAAAGGGCTTAAATAGGTGGTATAGAAGCCCAGCCTCCATGAGTCTCTGAGTGATTCTCTCAAAAGTCTTTGTTTCTGGGGGTTTTGTGTTTCTGGCTCATGCACGATCCCACAGCCAACACCCTAGAAGCTACAGCCTAAAGGACGCAGCCTGTCCCTCATCACCTTGGAAGCGTGCGGGGAAATCCAAAACTTTATTTAACTTATTCATTTTATTTTCAGTTGGATAAACTCTTAATCTTTAGCAATAGGGTATTGGTTTCCCTGGTCTGGCTGCTGAACTCTGGTAACACAAGACTTCTGGGCCCTGGGGAACAGCCATGCCTAAAATGTGGCTTGGAGCTGCAGAAACCCAAGTGGGTCTTCCACTTTCAGCAAAGACTAGGAGATTTCTGATGGTCTCATACTTTATTCTCCTCAAAATCAACTCCCCTTCCCCACCGAAGACCATGCAAATGACACACTGTGAATTGCCTGGGTCTCTTTGCCAACATTCCAAATGCTTCAGGGGAGATGTGACCACTCTGGGTGCCTAACTTTGCTTTGAAAGGTCATGGGCAAATGCGGGCTATAAATGTCCTGGTGTTAAAAGTGGTCTGCTACCCCTGCCCAGAATACCCGGTACTCAGACAGCTTGACTAAATCTGCATTGGTTTAGCTTTCCTGGATTTACAATTTAAGCCAGATGCTTGTGGTGTGAGAGGGTATGAGATGGGTGTGGGAGGTTATATGTAGGGTAAACATACGTACTAGATTGTCAAGGACAGTCATGGTTTTGTGCCCATTTTTCCTGGTGCAATTATTAAAATAAAACCACTTTTTATTTTCAGAAGTGCCCTGGGTTTGGAAGATAAATTATGTGGTCACCCTAGATATAAAGGGCTCGCCCAATGTGGCACAGCTAATCAACTTCATATTGAAAATGCAGATCACCCAATTTCAGTACAGCGTTCTTTTTTCCTTGAGCCACAGACCCGTCTCATGAAAAGTACCAGTCTTTCCCTCAAACCACACGTTATAGGTTTGAAGGCCCAACTCTCTCTACAAATGCCTGGAACACAATCTCATGCCTTCCTGTCTCTAGCAAGGAAGGTGAAGGGCTTTCTCAAGGTAATTTCAGTTGCACCTAAGAACCATTAATTCTGCTGAAATGGAAACATCCAAATTTTGGCACATGCTAATGATTTCCCTACTGTAATTGAACCTGATTTTTATCTTTCACCAGGAAATGTGATTGCTGGTTGGCGAGGGAAGGTAACCTGATGCTTTTGTTGAGGGCAAGGGAAAAAACCAGATCTTGGTTCTAGGATATAACTTTGGCAAAATGTAATCAGAATCTTGCGTGTATGTATCAATTAAAATAACCCACAACCAATCTATAAATGAAAATTTAGGTAAGTTTATTCTGAGCCAAAATGTGAGGACCATGGCCTGGGGCCTTCCTTCCCAAAGAAAAGAAGGGCACCAAAGAAGTGGGGTGTACAGTGTGGTTATATACCCTCAAAGAGGATGCTTCACATATGATTGAAATGTCCCTTTTGCAGTAGTCACAAGACTGCTCTGTTGGCACAGTGATTGATGGACACAGGAGGTAGTAGGTCTGCTGTCTCAGTGGACGTGGCAGGGTAGCAGTTCTGTTGTCTCGAGCTGGGCGGTCACAGGTGAGCACAGCAGTCGGTTCCTAGCCTAAGGAAAGATGCTTATCCTTAAGGAAATGCCAATGTGGGGGAAGTTGCACATTTATCTTAAGGGCGTTTGTTCTTGTCTTTGGGACATAGCAAATGCTTAAGCAGATATACAGTGCATGCTCAATGGCCATGTCAGGCCCTTTTGGAAAAACAAAGTCAGGCTGAATTAGATTTACATTATAGAAGAAAAAAATGACGCGGCCTGATTGAGTAAAGCATCTCAGGTGCCAGAGTGTAAACTGCGCAGCTGGATTGTGAGTTTAAGTCAAACCCAATCCACGCTTCTTTCTTTAAATGAGGTATCTCCTTAAGCTAAGCACTGTCATTTCTATGCACTTTTATGTAAATGTGAATGCCTTTGTTATAAGACAAACCAGGGGTTATTAATTTATCACATTTTCATCCTCCATGATGTATTAGATTCAGAAGAACTTCAACATCGTAGGTTCTTGTTCTGAGGTCGGAAGGGAGATAGGAATGGGAAAAGTGGTAAAGAGCAGTAAAGAAACACAGAATCCTCACTGAATTTCTAATTTTGCCTGAGCTGACCCTACCCTACTAAAGCCAGTACTCATTGTTAAGGAATCAGATGAAGAGTATGCAATCACTAAAATGAAAATTGGGGATTCCAAGGGTTTAGGTCAGTGTTTCCTAGCTAAGGCAACCACTAGCCACATAGATTATGGTTTATTTTATTGTTGCTGTTGTGCTACCAATAAATGCAAAATACACATTTATTTGAAGTGCAAATGGAACATTTACCAAAATAGACCAGATGCTGTGCCATAAACTCTCAATGAATTTCAAAGTATTGAAGGCACATCAAGTATGTTTTCCAACTAGAGGAATTAAGCTAGAAAGCAATTAAACAAAAAAGATAAATAAAAATCCCAAAATACATGGAAAGAGGCATTTATTCAAATTTAGGTATAACTTACACTCAATAAAATTAACCCTTTTTAGCGTACAGTTTGTGAGTTTGGACACATGCCTATGTACAAGTATGTAAAACCACCAGAATCAAGATGTGGAAGTTTCATCACTCCCAAAGTTTCCCCAGGTCTTTTTGAAGGCAACCTCTCCTCACACGAGCCCTTGGTAACCACTGACCTGATTTCTGTTCCTATAATTTTGCACTTTAAATCTGGTTTAAGTCTGGCATGACTCATTTGAGGGTTGTACGCATCATCGAGTGTATCAGTAGCATGTTCCTTTTTACTGCTGAATAGTATTCCATTGTATGGATGTGCCACAGTTGGTTTATCCATTCACTAATTGAAGGACATTTCCAGTATCTGGTAATTATAAAAAAAATTTGATATAAACATTCACATACAGGCATATCTCAGAGATGTGGGTTCAGTTCCAGCTACCGCAATAAAGTAAATATAGCAATAAAGTGAGTCACACAAGTTGTTTGGTTTTCCAGTGCATATACATGTTATGTTTACACTACACTGTGGCCTATTAAGTGTACAATAGCATTATGTCTAAAAAACTATGTACATGCCTTAATTAGAAAATACTTTATTCCTAAAAGTTGCTAACCATCATCTGAGCCTTCAATGAGTCTCAATCATTTTGCTGGTGGAGGATCTTGCAAAAAAACTCAATATCTGTGAAGCACAATAAAGAGAAGTGCAATAAAATGAGTTATGCCTGTATAGAATTACTGGGTCTTATGGTAGTGTATGTTTAACTTAATTTAAGAAGCTGCCAAATTTTCCAATGTTTCTGTGCTGTTTTGCATTCCCACAAGCAATGTATGAGAATTCCCTTTGCTCCACGTCACCTGGCACGTGCTATTATTAGTTTTTGTTTTAAGCCTTTCTAATAAGTGTGTGGTTGTATCTGATTTCAGTTTAACTTGCATTTTGTTAATTATTAATAATATTTTCATGTCCTTTTGTTATCACTGTTATATCTTCTTTGACGGAACATTTGTTAAAATATTTTGTCCAATATTATATTGGGTATTTTTTTAATTATAGATCTTTGAGAGTCCTTTGTATAGTATAGATATCCCTTATTAAATATATATTTTCAATATTTCCTCTAGACTGTGGCTTATCTCATTTCGTTAACCAAAATGAGCCAAAACTTTTAATTTTAATGAAGCCCACCTTATAAATTTTTTTAAAATTTCTTATTTTGTGAGTTTTGTGTTCTATCTAAGAAATTATTGTTTACAACAAGGTTCCAAAGAATTTCTTTTAGTTCTCTTGGTGACCTTACAGAATTATACTTCAAATCTCTCCCTTCCATCCTTTACACTATTATTATCAGACATTTTACTCTACAAACTGTCTGAAGACAATACATTCTTACCCTTTTTTACTTTAGACAGTCAATCATCTTTTTGTGTGTAAATCCAAGTTTCTGATTAGTATAATATTTCTTCTCCTCAAAGAGCTTTTTAACATTTCTTTTAGTACAGTTTTGCTGATAATGGATTTTCTTGGTTTTTGTTTGTCTGAATAAGTCTTTATTTCTCCTTCATCATTGAATTTTTTAGGGTGTGGGCTGGGTGTAGCAGTCTGGGTTGATGGTGTTTTTGTTTTCGTTTTGTTTTGTTTTTCCTTCAGCACGTTAAGCCTATCACTTGATTCTCCTTTTGCTTGTGTTGTTTCTGACTATAAGTTGTTTTTAATTCTTATATCTGTTCCTCTACACATAACAAATCCTTTTTTCTCGTGTCTTTCAAGACTTTCTCTTTAGCTTTGGATGTCAAAATTTAGAATATGATGGTTTGAGGCATATGTGTGTTTGTGCGCATGACCAGCCACACTGCATGTGTTTCCTTATCTATCCTTCTTGGTGTTCTCTGAGCATCTGGATTTCTGAATTGGTGTTTTCTTTTGTGGTTCCAATCACATTGATTATATATACTTTAGTAAGATATTGTCACATCCTTTTTGGAAAATCTTTTTTTCTTTTTGGTCTTCTTTCTCCTTGCATTTTCATTTGAATAATCTATTCAACAGCCATTTATTATGTCCATTTTTATTTATATCTAATTTCATTTTTGGAATTTCTACTAACCTATCTTCCAGTTCACTGAATCTTTCCTTGGCTGTGTCATGTGTGCTAACAAACTCATTAAAGACATTCTTCATCTCTGCACCCATGTTTTTGATTTTTACCATGAAAGTGTCTCCCTCTCTGCTAAAGTTCCTCGTCTGTTTATGTATGTTTTCACTTTTTGCAGTAGAGCCTTTGCTATATCAATAATATTTATTTTACATTTTCAGTTGTTCCAACATCTGTGTTATATTTGAGTCTGGTTCTCTTGATGATCAGTTCAATGAACACTATAGGTCAAGTATCATAAGAATTTCATAGATGCAGAAATTGGGGATAAAGGAGGCTAAATGAATAGTTCAAGATCACACAGCTAAGAACCAATGCAATGAAGTCAAGTGGATTTCAGATTCCATCCTCTGTCCACAATACTGTGTTGCCCAATAATAGGAACACAAAAAATGGCTGCCAAACTGATAACTGAACGACCTGGAATTTTTGAGCATGCGAAGTCTGTCCAAAGTCTTTCAATAGAGATATCTCAGGTGAAATTAATCTTGGGACACAGCTGAGGGGAGGCCATTAGGAAGTTATGCCTATGCTCTGATAGTGCTGAACTATTACCAACCAGGCAAGGCATTTGACATCGTGTAGACGAGAGTCACTGCAGCCAGTGTATGTTCATGTCTTTACTCACATCCCAGGATTGCTCATCTGGAACAATCAAAGAACAGAGCAGCATTTGACATAAGTCATGCAGACCCCTATCTCACCCTGACTCTTCACTGGCAAAATACCTTTTGCTTTCTTTCTTTCTTTTTTCTTTTGTGAGGAAGAGTCACCCTGAGCTAACATCTGTTGCCAATCTTCCTCTTTTTTTGCTTGAGAAAGATTGACGAGATCTGTGCCAGTCCTCCTCCATATTCTATGTGGGATGCCACCATAGCATGGTTGAGGAGTGGAGTAGATCCATGCCCAGGATCCAAACCCATGATACTGGGCCCCCAAAGCAGAGCATGCAGAACTTTAACCACTTGGCCACTGGGCTGGCCCCTCCATTTGTTTTCTTTAATGAATAATTCCTTACAGCTTACAAAATAAGCCCTGTGATTTCTCTATTTGCTTATTAAACAAACAAAAATTGGAGTGCTGCTCTATCCCACAGCCAGGGATATGTTGGCTACAAGCCAACATTGTGGATCTCCAAGTCCAGGCAGTGGAATGAGCTGGGATGGCGCCATGGTTTTTTCCAGCTCCAAATGCACAGCTGTCCACAGATTCCTCGTGGATCAAGGAATTTGGGGAGGGGCTGAGCACAACACAATAAAAAATTTTGCAAATGCATTCTTTCCATTGAAGCCGGTAGACAATGCAGCACATGGCAAAGTCTTTCACTAAGCTCCCCTGGGCCTGGGTCATGCATTGAAGCAGACATATCACCTGCCACACAGGTAGAATAGAGCAGAGAAGAAGGGTTAGTGTCACAGGTGTCTGCAGTACACATGAACTGCCCCCACCAGAGCAAGTCTGCCTCTCCAGGGCAGCCTCTGGGGCTGTGTATTTGTGGCTTGAATTCCAGCAACAAACAGTCACTGGCCCCAGACTTGATTTTTCCATTTAGAAGACACTCTTCAAAGGAGGCTTTTGATATCAGATGTCTCAAGCAAGGCTATTTAAAAGCTTCCCAGTCTTTGACCTAATCAATATTATCCCTGAAGAAATAATTCAAAAGAAAAATATACAAAGATGTTACTTATGTTAGCCTAAGTTTATAACAGTAGGGCCATGGCATATCTATTTAATGGACTGTCATGCAGTTATTAATATAATTCTGCCCCATAGTAAAAGTTCCAGAAAAAAAGAAACTAGGAGTAAAAATATCAAAGTCCTAATATATGAGAATTTCCCAGACAAAGAAAGGTCACTAGCATACATACTGAAAGGATATATTGAGTCCCATGTAATAGGAAAGTAATTTCCAAACCTAGGTGCCTTACTGTAAAAATTCAAGCATTAAGAATAAAGAGGAGATCCAAGAACTTCTCAAGGTGTATAATCATTGCAAAAGCATAAGAATTAAACTGACTTCAATTTCTCATCAGCAATATTGGAAGATTAGTGCTATTTTATCCTTTAGACATTAAGATGTAGGGTCTAGGGCCTATGAGTTTTTTTTTTTTTTTTAACCTATTTTTTTTTTTAATTTTTTTTTATTTTTTCCTTTTTCTCCCCAAAGCCCCCCAGTACATAGTTGTGTATTCTTCGTTGTGGGTTCTTCTAGTTGTGGCATGTGGGACGCTGCCTCAGCGTGGTCTGATGAGCAGTGCCATGTCCGCGCCCAGGACTCGAACCAACGAAACACTGGGCCGCCTGCAGCGGAGCGCGCGAACTTAACCACTCGGCCACGGGGCCAGCCCCCGGGCCTATGAGTTTTTTAAGTCCTATGAAAATGTATTCTAGAAGGGAAACTTTATTATAGAGATATACATTATATTTATATATATAATATATAAATAGATAAATGTAGTAGATATAACATATATAACACACAACGTGTATGATATAATACACAAAACTATTAGATCCATATGTATTGTGTATGTATAGAGAGACAGGCTCAAAAATAGAAAATCAAAAATAAGAGATTATTAAATAAACACATATAAAATATAATATTATATTACTATATGATAGTTCTTTGAATCGTGTTTCACATGATGAGAAGTGGGACTTCCAACACTGAGTACCTAGGATCTAGGAAAATTCTAAAAGTCTTGCAAATTCTCTAACTCAAAGTCTAATAACATAAGAATTATAAGGGAAATATCTCCCTCCCCTTGATTTGTATCTCCAGCCAAACAATCCATCATGTGGAAGGATCTAATGAAGAGATTTTTAGATGTGACAAGACTCAAAAATTAAGTTAATTTTAACTTGCTACTGGGATTTGAGTGGTGAAAATTAATTACACCTTTCACCTCTCTCCAAGTTAGTAACCAATTAAGAAGTAGACACAAGAAGTGGAATGATATGTTTTAAAATTATCTTTATTACTGATAATACTGAACTGGATCTATGGCCAACTGGGTCTTTTAATAAACTCTAGATGGATTCGAAATGTAGGGTTTAGGATCAATTACCTGAGGGGTTTGGAGAGCAGACAATCTTATTAGAATGGCAACTTTGTCTTCTTTGGGTATAGAAAGGGCCTCCACTTATACTTTCAAAGTTAGGCCTGGTCCCTGACCCAGGTGTGATTATGGGTCCAGAATGCCAACAGCCAGTGTGGGCCAACTTGAAAGAGAAATCCCACAAGGGGCCGAGACACAGGTATTGATGAGTTTCTTCTTTCTGCATGAGTGTGGATGACAGGGAGTGTGGTATAATCAGGGAGGAAAGAGTTAGGTATCACAGAAGATTTTCTGAGAAGGCTGAAACATTTGAATTGGCTTCATTTTATTTATCTGAAGGATAAATAGAAGTTGAATAGGCATGGGGAAAGAAAATCAGAAAGTTTTCCAAACAGTGACAACAGCTTGTGCAAAAGTCCTGTGGCAAAAAGGAACATCAAGGAACCAAAAAAGATCAGTGGGTACTGAGTTCAGAAAGCAGAGTGTAGCTCAAGATGAATTTGGAGAAGCATATCACTGACGGATTATGGAATGATATCATCCCCTGGCAATATAATCCTTCTGAAGGTGACCTCAGCAAAGAGCAAGGTGAATCCCAGGTGTGCTGCCAAGCCTTCCTCCATCACCTCCACCTGCCACACCCTAGTGGACAGGAGCATCTGACTACCCCACTAGAACAAGGGCCCCCTGTGCCAACAACATGGAATGCATGCTCACCCCCTTTGCGGAATGGACCCGAATGAATACGGGTGGGACTTGGTAGGACCAGAGTATCCAGGATGCCCCCAGGAGTGGGGAAGAGGAAGTCATGGAGAAGAGGAGAGGACAGAGCTTCAGAAAAACACTGTGCTCCTAGGAAAGGAGCCAGCCCTGCGCTCCCTGCCCTCCGTAAATGCAATGAGTGTCCCAGATGCTTGAGTGGCCTTCCATGGCACTCACAGGCACACAGCAGGTGGGGCCCCACCTGTTCAAGTCGCAAGCTCTAATGTCAAAACTTACCTGTCCAGGGCCCGTTGCCTCAGCACCCTACCTCACTATGGGCTGAGCTGACACAACGTCACAAGAGGTCAGGGAGACCTTCTTAACTCAAGGGAAGGGACAAGGAAACTAGCATTCACTGAGCACTTATTTCATGCCAGGTGCTGAGTGACCTTAAAACCTTTTTAGTGTTGGATGAGGAATAAATGTGAAAAGAAAAAAAAAGAGATTAAATTGGAGAGAAAGAGAATGGACAGAAATACAAAAGTGATGCTTTTCTCTGCTGTTGGTGGTGGTGGTGGTGGCTGTGGGGGGGTGTGTGTGTGTATTTGCCAAATATATTCCACTCCAAATTTCTGTTCCTGCCTTGAGGAATTTTGTGAAGATTGGTGTCCAGCCATATTTACCATGAAGACACGCTGAGGTCCGTGAGGCCGCCCCAGTCATGCCCTGAGGTCATCCTGCGCATGGCATTGTGGGAAGCGCAGTCTATATGTAGAGCAAAGGAGTGGCCTCAGTGTGGTGGGGTCCAAGGCCATGAGGTCATATACCTTTCTCATTTGCTGCCTCTTGTGTATTTCAACAGAGAACTTGGAGGTTGAATTAACAAATCACTTTGCCAGCCATTCTCTAGTCACGGCCATGTCTTATAAAACTCTGAGTCTGGAAGAAAGATGAGTTAAACCCTTATTGTTTTCCATACAAAGTTCTGAAGGTATTTACGTATTCGGCCCCTGGTCTTTCTGGCACCCACGGTCATTGGTACTGGCTGGCACGGTTTTTCCCTAGATTATTTTTATTGCCAGTGTCCAGCGTTGCTGGAAGACTTTCCAGGATCCTGCCTGCATATGGTTTTTGATGGAAAAATGTCTCCCTTGACATTTCCTCCAAGGAACCACATATATCAAAACCCAGCTCGCAGACCACCCTTCCAGCCAAACATTCATAAATGTCCAGGAGGAAAAGAAGTTATGCAGGAAGACTATATCTCTTAATAAAATCTTGAAAGAGTTTCCATTTCATTTCTCATAAATTCTCTGTAAGTGAGTGTCGTACAATACTTTCTTAAGAGGCAAAATTGCCTCCAAATCTTTTCCTGGATCGGGACTACAGAATCATTTGTATTCGTCCAACACGTCATCATCCATCTTTCGCTTGACAGGAGGAGACACAACTTTTTATTTCATTTATCATATTATTATTCAAGTTCATTTTTAATAAATAGGCTTTCACAGAAAACAGCTTCTCTTTAATATGAAAAAAGTCTAATGAAATTTAGAATAAATTTCACAACTTCTTTTAGCAGAACTCGTTTTAGGAGCCTCCTTTCTACATTTTTGCTCTCTAGAAAGAGGTAGAAATTTGGGGGAATTAGCATAGCGTTGTGGGTAAGCATGTAAATTCTGAAATTAAACAAACTCAGGTTCAGATCCAAACATCTCTATGTGACCTAGAGAGGGCAACTTTACCTCTCTAAGCACGCTTTTGTTTTCTCATCTATAGAATGGGGATAACAAGAGATCACAGTAAGAATTAAAAAGGATAACGATCTAAGAGCTTCACGCAGTGCCTAGCACGTCACATACACTCATAAGTAGTATTTTATTATTTCCTCATACCATCTAATCTACTAACAGCCTCAGGTCCTTCTATCTAATTATAGTAACAGTTGCTATTTTTTGAGCACATACTATATGCTATAAACTGCCAAATACTTTACATAAATTAACTCATTAAATACTTTCAATAACTCTGAAAGACAGTTGTTATTGCCATTACCATTCCACAGATGAGGAAATTGAGAGGCAGGGATTTTAAGTCCTTTATGCAGGTCACACAGCTGGTGAGCAGTGGAATTGCAGCATCCTTTAGAAAGCCTGCTCTGTGCTACAGGAGGAGCCAGGGCAGTGAGGCTGTCTGAAGCTCCTCTGCCGAGAATGGAGCTGGAAGGAGCTCTTCCTGATGCTCTGCGATCCTCTGCAAGGGCGTGCAGCACAGCTCACACGTGAGAGCTGGGGCTTGGCTGCCAGACCAAGGCTGTCCCTGGAGGGTCATTTCACCACCCAGTGAAACATTGGAAAGTGCCTGGAATTTTGACTCTGCCAAATCTGCACTCAGTTAGGCTGAAGGGGTACATGACCTTGTTGAATTGTTTTAAGTGTTCTGACCACCAGTTTCTTTATTTGTAAAATGGAGACAGGAATGCTCACTAGCTCTGGGGGACCTTCTGGGAGGCTAGATGTTGTTGCAGTTGAAGAACGCGGGTTCTGGAATCGGGCTGCCTGAGGCTCACTCAGGACCACACTTCACTAGCAATATGACCTTGGGGAAGTTACCAGACCTCTCAGCCTCACTTACTTCAGCAGTTCTATTACTCTTACCAATACTAGAGAACCAATGGCATTGTTACAGTAACTTCAACAGAATAGATAGGACTGAAATGAGGGTCAAGAACATATGTTTGCCTCTTTTCCTTCTGTGAGGAATTCTCCCTGATGCATGCTACCATTTGCACGTTATTAGTTACAGGGAATTTAACATACATGGCCGAAGTACACTGTACATTGGCCAGGGGGTGGTGATGCAGAAGAACTGGCTTTTGGGTCCATGAGTTCCGGTACCGGCCCCCAAGCGAAGCAATTTAGGATTCAGCGTGTGACGCTTCTCAGAGAAACAAAAGCCTTACGTTTATTGTCCACTCAACCAGGGGTCTGCAAACTTTTTCTCTAAAGGGCCAAATAGCACATATTTTAGACTTTGTGGACCAAGAGGCAACATCTTCAACTCTTCCAACAACTGTTCTCACCAAAGGGCCACCACCCAGCCTAACAAAAACAGGCAGCAGGCTGGATTCGGTCTGTGGCTGAACCCCTTGGGTTGTTTGCCAACCCCTGTCTCAGAGAACAGTGGTTGAGAACGTGGATTCTAGAGCCAAACAACCCAGGTTTACAGACTACATTTGTCATTCTGTAGCCAGGTGACCTTGGGCACATTCTTTTAACATTCTGTGCCTCAGTTTCCTCATCTATGCATAAAGGGGTTAAAGATGTCATGTGGATGCTGGGGGTTAAGTGCGTAAATTTATGTCAAGCACGTAGAGCAGTGTGTTCCATGAAATAAGTACTAAGTGTTTGTCTTTGTTGCTACTATTATCCTCTGGTTTTTCCCATTTCTCCCAGTTTTGAAGACACATCTAGCCTCTGCCATTCCTCACTTTGTAGTGTTCTATTTCTCTATCGTCTTGTGACAGGGTTTGTCTATACGTACTTCCTTGATTCTCTTGCTCCCAGATCACCTGGGAAGCTTGTTACAAATGCAGATTCCTGGGCCCTTCCCTAGACTTACTGAATCATGGTCTCTGGAGGTGGGTCCTGGGAATGAGCATTTAATATACTTGGTCTGTGGTTGCTCCGCATGTGAAGTTTAGGGTCCACTGCCCTCAGAGTTCCCCATCTCCTCCTCTAACCAAGATTCCAGGCTGGAAAATGGATAAAAAAGAGAAACATGAACCACTGAATTAACCTTAATTCCAATCCATCAGCAGCCCTGCTTGAAGCTCAAAACCCAGTGGTTGAATACATACTTCCCAATTTCCTCCAAGACCAAGAGGGAAAGACGTAACTGATGATTGGGAAAACCAAGCCCTGTTGCTGTCCAGACTTTGTGGTTGGAGCCAGAGGAGCTAATTCCATGAAGAAAATGAACTCAGTTGAACCTTGCGGACATGGAAATCAGCATGGGGAGGCTGATCTTATAGTGGCCCAGGCCTTCTTCCAGAACAGATCTGGGAGACACACAAGCACCCCTGGACCTCCTGAACCTCTACGATGGAAAGCAAGTATCCCATTTGCAGCTGCTCAGGGAAAATCTCTCAAGGTTTTACTTTTCCTAAGTGCAACAATTGTCATTTGTTTTTCAGTTTATGCAATAAAAGTAAACACGTGGGGGTAGCTGACCAGGTTTTTTTCAGATAAAAACTTGAAAAAGTATCGGGGCTGGCCCCATGGCCAAGTGGTTAGGTTCGCGTGCTCCGCTGCAGGTGGCCCAGTGTTTCATTAGTTCGAATCCTGGCCGCAGACATGGCACTGCTCATCAAACCACGCTGAGGCAGCGTCCCACATGCCACAACTAGAAGAACCCACAACGAAGAATATACAACTATGCACTGGGGGGCTTTGGGGAGAAAAAGGAAAAAATAAAATCTAAAAAAAAAAACAAAAAAACTTGAAAAAGTACCAATTGGTACAAGGTAAAATTTAAAAGCACTCTTCCACACTAGGTCCCTCTCACCAAAGATAACTATCATTATTATTTTCTTCTGTGTCCTTCCAGAAACATCTTCAGTGCATTCATAGAAACTTGCTGGACATATTTGCTAAAAAACCATTTTTTGCACTAATAGAATCATACAATATTTGCTGTAAGCAACTAGTGCTTTTGATTTAAATTACATCCTGGGCCAAATTCCCACTTTTAATTCCAAATATCCACTTTTATCACTTTTATCTTTTCCAATATACCCACTTCCTTCTTCCTTCCATTCTGCAATGAAATTCTTCATATTACTTAGAAGTTAGACTAATGGGTGTCTTGTCATCATCCAAAACAGGATGAATGCCAATATGCAGAGATATCTTTCTTAAAATTCAACAAATCCATAGGCAAAGCTCCCCACCCACTCTAAATCAGTCTGATGTTTCCCTGGGCCTTGTCTGCAAACACCATATTGCTTGCCACCTTTGTGCACCCGTTGCTCTAGGCACAACTCCCGGAATAGGTGATGTGGCTACCAAACCAAGAGGAGATAATGTGCATCTTAAAGATATACCCAGGCACCCTGTCACCTGGGGGTCTCCAAGTCACATTTGGCAATTCACAACGAAGCTTGAAAAGCTGCTAGGTAGGGGAGCAAAGCATTGATTTACTCACAAAATCTACTCCATCCTAAATGCCACTGTTCCTTTGGGAGTAAGTAAGGTAAACATCTCCAGTGGAGAATAGAAGCATTTCCAGAGGACCGACGACAACCAAGCAGTGTCTGTATTTATAAGAAAAAAGAAAATGCAGACTCCCCAACTACACACCAGAAGGCCTGCCATAGCTTAGCCGAAGAATTTGACAGCAGGCAAGTGAAATGAAGCTTTCTGAGCACTTAGTAAAAGGGGAACCAGCATGAGGTCACTGAGAGGATACCATCCTTCAACATCCAAAAAAACGGCATTTCCTTTTATGGTGAGGTTGCCAGACTGGCAGACCAGGAAAATGCCTAAGCATAGGGGATTAAGGTTTCAGCAAAGGGTTTTACAAAATCCTTTATGAATGTAGGATGGTATTTCATTTAGTTTAGCTCCTTCTCAGGGGGTGCCGACAAACGCGTGAACATGTGACTGGCCATAGGTCATTAGTGGTGCACCTTAAGATTTGCTGAGATTCTTATGGGGCCTCGTAGAGGACACACAGTCAGGGAGAGGATTACTGAGAATTCTCCTCCTGCAAGAATGTAAGGGTCCTAGGTAGGCTGAAACAATGGATTGCTTGTTACAAGACGTGCGTCGGAGCTGGTGTGGACAAGCAAAAAGAAGCAAGGGCTGTTGTCAATGATGGAAAGACACAGAGGGCGGTGGAAGACCTAGGGATAAGGCCAGGAGAGGAGAGAGCCTTCTGTGCCAGGCAGGTGGTTTAGCAGAGACAATCTTCTTCAGCATCTTTGATCTCCTACTGTCAATAGTTTGGGGTGATCTTCATAAAGAAGTAATGAAAACCTCCAGATACCATAGAAGTAATACCTCACATGCTCTTTAGGAGTAAAATCTACTCAACAGAAGGGACCAAATAAAAGGATTTTCATGGATTTTCAGAACTCCTTCACAAAGAGTAGTCCAGACAACTGGACCTTAGCGGGCCCAGTGAGACTTCCGTATCTCCTGAAATTTAACCACTCGCTTTTCTTGAAATAGTGATGCCTGAGTGAATGAGAGAGTGAGGGACAGAGGCCTTCATTCAATCCACTCTGACCAAATACTCTCTGCCCTGGACCTAGCTTTGTGACTTGTGCTGGGCAGACAGAAATGTATGAGACACCTCTTGTCCTTAACGATCTCGCAGTCAAGACTGGTTCCCAAGGAATGCTGCACAGATTACCTACATCAGAATCATCTGAATGCCTGTGTTAAAAATGCAGATTTCTGGAACTCACCCTCAATTTGCTAAGTCTACATTTAACAAGTCCCTCAGTCATGGTTCTGGACAGAAAGTTTAACAACCACTGCTCTGACGGAGGACAGTAAGAACCTGGCTCTAAGTATGACAGTGAATGCATGTATGTGGCAGTGGGTGAAGGCATGTGTGTGCATACATTGTAAGGCCACGAGGACACGCTGTGAGAATACATGCAGGAGCATATGTGAATGCCTGTGGTAAGGGGTGGATACCTGGCAGTATACATTGCTTCAACCACAGTCACACAGTGTACCCAATTCATGAAAGAACAAAGGACCATACCCTGCATTTCCGAAACTGAAAATGGCTCGCAATCCATCCAGAGCAGGCTTAAAAATCAGAGGTATGAAGAACCTATCTTTATAATTTAGTCTGTGACCCATGGGATAGAAAATAAGCAAACATTTTTGAGACTGTCAATGTGTTGGAACAATAGGCCTTTTCAGAGGCACACAGATTTGGACATGCATTTGGACTGTAACACTTACCACCTGTATGATCTTGCTCAACAAGCCTGCTCAGGGAGTCTTAATGACCCTGTTCAAAGGATAGGGGTAGCCCTGCCAATCCTTCAGGGATTGTAACGCTGACATCACAATGTGTGATGTAGCCCTGATGACCAGATGCATAAGATCAGGAGTGCCAAGTGGCATGGCTTGAGGAGTGAGATCCTGGAGGTGGGAGAATTGCCCTTTAATCAATACTTCTCTGGGGGTCTTGGGCACAAACTCATGAGTTCACAGTGAAGGCAGCTGCATCTTCCCTCCTTCCTCTGATGAAAGCCTGGCTTTTCCCCATCCCTTACAACAAGAGCGATCCATCAAGTCATGGACTTCTGTAAGGGGTGCCATGCTTCCTGTTAGCAGAATGTTGGAGCAGAAACTGGACCATGAAGATGTGTGCCCCATCCACCAGCAGGACTTTGGCTTTGGGCATCTGCCATCTCTCAGAACCAGGATCCCGTGATTCTAAGACTCCGAGTTTCTCTAGTCTCCTAGTGTCTTATTTATTGGCTGGGTCACGATGACATGCCCGGCTCCCATAGCGGAGTCTAGTTCTCGCCACTTGCACCACTAAGAATAGCTCTAAGGAGTCCATCAGAGGTTGCCAGGAGAAGGTCATACACACAAACATGGGTTTACATCCAGCTCCCCGCCCCAGTGAATGTGCAACACCAGGTTGGAAGAGATGTGGTCTTCACCACAGGACTTTCCAAAATGCACCCCAGAACAGGATGGGGGCAGTGCTCAGCTCAACTTACCATGTTCCAACAGCTTCTTACCTACCAGGCTGCCATATGTTCAGGATCGTCCTATTGCCAGATGTATGTCAAAGTTTTCCTTTTTAAAATGTAATTTTCCCCAGAATTTATTGGCATCCTACAATGCTGCTTCTTGGCTGCAGAAGCAGCTTTTCTGCCATTTGGGCCCAAAATAGAAACCCCACGCAAGCTTGACAGTAATCATGACCAAGGAGAGAGAACGTACATCTATTTATAAGGTGCCTGAAGGTGAATTCTTCTTTTGTGCTACTACTTTGAAGATAAGGTCAACAAAGCTTGGAATATCAGCTTTATTGACTGTAACTTTATTAAAAACTGATACAATCACAAATATGTAAGCACTAAAATATTAGATATTATGGACAAAGTTTATTACTTTGAGTTTTAGAGCATTCCAGATATTCATAAATTAGGGTTTTATTTAGAAGCCACATATTTTGTTATTCATCTTCTCTTTATTTCTTGCTATTGATGTCACATGCAGTGAGACCTTAGCATCCCATGACCTGATGTGTGCTATAACATCCAGGCACGTGATCATACATGAACAGATGGTAGAACAACTTTCAAGAATTTTATTTAACAATAGCACTAACATATGTTTTCAGCATCCAGAAAGCACTTCTTGGAATGGAAATCACATTCATGTTTAAAAATTCGTACTCATGGGGCCTGCTCTGTGGCTGAGTCATTGAAGTTCCACATGCTCTGCTTCAGTGGCCCACGTTTGCAGATTCGGATCCCGGGTGTGGACCTACTCCACTCTTCAGCCACCCTGTGGAGGCATCCCACATACAAAGTAGAGGAAGACTGGCATAAATGTTAGCTCATGGCAAATCTTCCTCAAGAAAAATAAAAAAAGAGGAGGATTGACAACAGATGTTAGCTCAGGGCAAATCTTCCTCACAAAAAAAAAAAACGGAAAAAAATTCTTACTCATTTTCATTTGAAGAGTTTGGACAAATAATCATCAGTTTATTTTCTTTTTCAAATCCTAGAAGTTGGATGACAGCCTTAATGGACCCAATAGGTAACGGTCAACTCAGCTCGGAGAGCAAGAGTGTTCATATATCCCCAGATATATATCCCTAACATTCATCTTCACCTCACCAATTCTCAAATCTTGTCTCTTCTTTCCTTTCTGCTACCGGTCTAAGGATACTGCATTCCTGGGTTGCTTCTTTGTTATTTACCTTATTTGTATAAGTGGTGTTGGATGGAAAAATATGCTGCATTTTCACATCTGCAAAAAAACCCAAAAAACAAAAAAACGTACTCCTGGAGCACCCTGGAGTAGCCACTGGAAAATTGACTACTCTGGAGCTTTATTAACGCCAAACTCAAGGGCACTTAAGGAAGAACACGTACCTAGCCGAGGTTTTGGACCATAAGATAACGTCGGCTGCCTTCACACTTCTGCTGTCTCCGCAGAGGATTTTGCTGGAGACTAATTCAGGGGCTGTAGGGCAGGGTCTGGCTGCCAGCTGGTGTTGAGATGGAGTTTTCCCTCCAGAGTAATCAATTATTGTTTCCCAAGATGAGCTCATGGCATGCTGCCAGCACAGTGGGTTGAAGAATCTTGGAGCTGGAACTCTTTCCCAGATGTAGAGGTCATTCCATGGATGTGCAGTGATGATGAACTAGAGATGCAGGGAGAAGAAATAGTGACTACTGAAAGCAGGTCTTCTGTAAAGACAAGTTATAAAACAGGTAACAACGATATTGCACATAAGTTGTCAGCTGGGTGATGCTGAAGAAACCATAGACAGATTTCCAGGGACCAGTGGAAGAGTAGATCTTAGGTAAAATCCATTCCAATTCCCTAATTAATAGGCGACAGCTTTGATGGAGAAACTTTTATGTGCAAAACACTGCACCACTACAGAACAATACAAAGGTTAGAACCCAAACTCTCTCCTCGAGGAATTTACAGGACTCAGGTAACATTCTAAGGAACTGGAGCATATTAACAGATAATAAGAAAATGAGGTAACATGTGATCATGATAATCGCTTTTATCTTTTTTCTTTTCTGAGCACTTACTATGGGTCAAGTACTTTGCTAACACTTTACACACACAATTGCCGTTAACTACTTTTTAAAAAACTACAATTACTTCAAAAAATTATTTTAAAAAAATAGGTAGACATTATTAAGATCCCCACTTTATAGATGCAGAGCAGTGCTGGAACTGGGCGAAGAAAGTGAAGCCCTTGCTTTGGGTGTGAAATTAAAGGGGAAACCTCTCCCCCACGAAAATGTCAGTAATCAAGATTTTAAAAATTCAGAAGTAATGCAAAAAATTCACAATGAACAAAACATCACAATTTTAAATAAAGACAGGATCGGTATTGCTGACCATTCGCTTAGCCTCACGTTCCAGTCTGGCGGCGGGGGGAGGCCAGGGCTGGTGCAGAGCACTGGTGAAAAGACTTTCAAGAGCTCATAAAGCAGTAACTGGTGCATTCGGCCTGAGAGATTTGATTTCCCTGCTTGAACTTTCAACCACTGCTCTCCAAGAGGGAAGGTGAGGGGTCTAGCCTTGCCGATGAAGATCCTGGGCAGAAGCTGTCAGAAGAAGCCTCTCTTGCAAGCGGGTTAAGACAGAGCAGATGTGCAAAGTCAAGAGAAAAGTGGCAGCGGGCCAAGCCCCATCCGCTGGAGAAGAAAAGGCAGCTGGGCTTGGGGAGAGGGATTGTGCAATACTGAGATTGAAAGGCTACGGTGGGGAGCAGGAGAAGAGCCGCTGAGTATGCAAATGAGAGCCAGGACTGGATTCACCCCTGAGTTAGGAAAGGGCTTTTATGAACTCCAAGAAAAATGATGTGCAGATGAAAGGACCCAAGAATGGAGTAGATGGGCATCTTGGACCACAGGGTGTTGGCTCAAAATCACTCCAGATTGGCAATCTATAAAACCAGGACTTGTAATTTAACAACCACACCATGCTCTCCTGTCTCCAGAGAAAGGGTGGTTGATTTATTCACTTACATAATTCTGCCCACACCCTGCCCCCACAAATATTTGACCCCTGGAGTGGGACAGGGTGGGTTGATACCTCCCTTGGGACAGGGTGGACCCTGCCTTATAGACATAGAAAGATTCCTTTCTGATGAACCTCTGAAAGCTTGGGAAGAGTATTTCACTAATTGGGGCCCCTTACCTATGTTTCCTTTGGTTTGTAATAGCTGTAATCATTCATTGGTGTTCAACCAGTTGGGCTTGTCTTCAGAGGGGCAAATGCTATTGCTCAGAATCCAATGGCAGACCCAGCAAGGGGTTGCAGGTGGGGAGTGAAGGTAGGAGATGTATTTCCAACAGAGGAAATATGGAATTTCACTTTACAAACTAATGGAATGCAAAAGCTGTTGGAATTCCATACCAGAGAGTGCCCCAGGGGGCCCTTCCCAAGTGTCCTCACATTACTACCTGTTGCGATAATATCCACGTTAACGCAAGAGATGTCTCCCCAGATACCCGGGGAATCTAGAAAACAGTCATTCTGATTTCAAGGGGGATTCACCTAGTTGGCCTGAGGACATCAGGCTCTAATTTTCTGCTTTTTTCACTAGTCCATTGACCTTCACAAAATAAGGGACTTCAGTGAGGAAGTCCCCAGATTCCACAGCCCTCAATACTACATGAAGCACTGGGGCCTCTCTCCCTCTGGCTCCACCTCCCACAAGAAAAAGCTTAGGCACAGAGCCAGCTAACTTTCTCGGCTATTGGCACCTCGAAATGGAAGTAAATCCCTAATCTTCTGATTTATTATTTCCTGTTCTTCAAAGAGAGGGGAAGGCAGCAACGCTTGAAGTATTTAGGCAGTTAGTCACTGTACAAATCCATCTCTTGTCTCACCCCCAATTCAGGGGAATAATATTTTTTTTCCCTGAGTTACATAAAGCATAATAGAAAGCATTTCAGAGCCCTCTCTGCCTCAGGAACGATTTCTTGTGGTAAATCTCTAGAAAATCTTTCACCGTTTCTAAAATAAGTGCCCAGGCTTTGGAAATAGGTCTTACGGTGTGAGCAAGCTCTAGTTCACTCATGTGTTAACCTTGCCATCTCTTCTTCTCTTTCCATCACCTCTCTGTCTTCAGTTCTAATGCAGTTCCATCCAAATCACAGGTGCAGCTGTATGTCTGTGTGGAAGCGGAGCTACAGTTAAGACCTGGGGACTTTTGATATTAAAGTTCAATGTTACGTCAAAACTAAAAATATACCATGGGAGTGAGGTTAAACTTAACGTGAACTGGAGAATTTCACAATTAGCCAAAGGACAGGGATTATTACCAACTGGAATTTCCCAAACACGCATTGCCCTGGCCAAATGAGGCAGCTGGAAATGACATTAATCCTTTGGGGTTTTATCCATATCTGTGTTGGTGTATTAAGTATATGCTGTCACAAAATGACCAGGAGATGCATAGGAACCGAGACCACTTGGCACATCTGTAACTTATACTTGATTATGGTTATACAATGGAGGGTGACCATTTGATATAGCTGAAGTGGTCTTTGTTCTTGGGGTAGATGTCAGATAGCCCCTGGCTTCCATCAGATGTTCTGGGGTGGGAATCATGGTCTATCTGGCTGCAACAGTGAAGACAGCTGAAGCTGGGCCTGAGAATCCCCCTTTCTGCCCTTCTCCTGCTCTAATTTGGCCCTTAAAAAATTCTGTCCTCTTGCCTGGTTTTAAATTCATCTAGTTCCCATCAGCTCATCTCTTTACTTAACTTTGGTCCCTGGATGACAGAATCCAAAGCCACAATTCCTGGCTGGTGCCTCACAGCTTAACTCATTTTCTACCCTCCATCTTTTAATATGACCAACTTTCAATTGCCATTTTGGCTGTCTGCTTCTGGCTTTTCTCACATCTGCTTCTTGCTTTTGGGAATGCCAGTTCTTATCACTAAAGATCCAGTTGTCCCTAATCTTTGACTGTTCAACTTGTAAGTACCCACATGTATTAATAAACACAAGAAAGTTTCGTAGACCCTACTATACACATGTGACTCTTAATCATAAGCAGAACATATGTGGACAGTGACTGACTGAGATATATCTGCCTTTGTAAATCCAGAGGTGCCGTCCCCACCTCTTGGTTTTCCCCACCATTGGTTTGTGAGTCAACAGCTCCTAATCCTGACCCTGAGGCATCCTAACACCCAATTAGGAGGCATATGGTTCATTTTTGCCTCTAAGTCTGGGACCAAATTTCAAAGCTATTGAGACTCTGGGTTATCATTTGAACTTCATTCAAGTTCAAGTCCATCTTGAAACTCTCTCTCCTACTCTGGCCTTGAATCAGCCTCCTAAGAGTCAGTGACCACCTATCACCTGGCCTCTAACCCTAATGGACAGTTTGGGGTTCCAGGGACACTCTGCAGTCCTTCCTTTCTCCCTCCCTTCCTTCCTTTTATTCAATAAACATAGCATTTTAGCTACATACTTTACAGGAATTTGAAAATCTGATTGGGAAGAACTTCTCCTATTCCCAGCTTTTATTTCACACACACACACACACACACACACACACAGAGTCATAAACATGGTTAAAGGAAACATAATATTAAACACACAAATGAATGATACAAACAGAAATAGTTCTAATAATTGAGAGAAATAAAAGTAAAATAGCATCTGAACAAATATTAGAATAAAAATTAACAATGTGAGTAATAATATTTATCAATTATTATGCATTTCTATACCTGTATAAGACAAGGTATTTCTCTATAACAGTCACTGCTCAGGTAATTTCAGTTCACTGAATGGCGGCTGTCTCTCTGATGTGTGTGTGTATTTGTGTGTATGAATGCCTAGTGGGGTTTGCTTTAAGACTTCTCTAAAACCCATATCTCTATGAAGTAAGAGTCATCCTTAATTCACCAACAAGGAAACCAAGGCTTAGAGCGACTAAGTAACTTACATCACTAGTAAGTGGCAGGCCTGAGTTTATCTACTCCAAGACTGACATTCTTAAACAAAATTAAGATTTCCAAAAGGAAGTGGGGCTTAAGTATGGCCTAGAAGGATGTGTAGGAATTTAATAGCAGAAATTAGAAGGATAAAAGGAGGGAGAAAAGCCTTGGGTTGAAACTTCAAATTGAGACAAAGCATGGTGTATAGCAGGGTCAATAAAAACCAGAGGAGAAAGTAGTGGTAAGAAGCAACGGACAATGAAACGTCGAGGGTAAGCTGGGAGCCTTCTGTGGAAGCTGAATGCTGGAATGAAGACTCTGAGCTTGAGTCAAAGGCAATAGGAGCTCTAGAAAGCGTTCAGTGGAGAAGGAACCCAATGCCCTCAGTTTTTAAGAGGTTTAATTCAGCCAAAAGAGTTAGATGCATTGGGATAGAGGAAGCAAAAAAAATCTACAACTGACAAATGACATCCATTTTAATATGATCTTCTCCCTTCATCATTCCAATCACTTCAAAACAGAGCACGTGACCTCAATAACCTGTCATGGACAATTCTCCCCACATGCATTTCAGGGAAAACCTTTTTTTGTTGTTGTTTCTTTAATTGTCCTTAAATCAATGCTCGAAAGCAGTGGTTCTTTCCTTCCAATTCTAACTACTAAAATATGTAATACTACCCCAAAATTTAAAAAAGAAAGAAAGAAAAAAGATTTATCAAAGCAAAATAGTGGTCCCCTCTGATCTCATATCATTTCTGAGGAATCCGTATGAAAAAAGGGACCCCGAACTAACAGTGAAACATGCTCAAAATTTCACCCACACAAGATGGAATTTTGCCAGGAGCTGCTAATGATGGAGACGGTTTAGCATTTGTTGTTTGATGGAGAAAGTTCCAGGGAGATTTCAACCAAGCTGCAGGAAATCTCCCTTCCTTCTCAGGCTACTTGCTAGGTCATAGAATGGGGTTTCAAAGAACACAGATTGAATGGCCTTGTCCCCATGGAGGCCAATGCCCTTCCCAGAAGTGTTAAGTCCAGTGGTTTCTCCAGGAAAAGGGAACAGAGGAGTCAAGAATGGATGGGTATGCTGACTAATCTATAAAACCAGTGCCCCAGGAGGGGCAGAAGTTGAAATCTTTTTTTTTTTTTTTTAATAATTAGAGTTGCAATGGTCTGTGTGACTTGAAATTTCAAACTTCAATGTTCTTGGTGAAAATGCTCAATAATAATTCAGAAAACAATCAAAAGCTGAAGCAAGAAATATTTGGATTTCCATCAGGTATCATCTTCTCAAGCAAAGTCAACACAGGTCTTCTGGTAAGTCACCACTTTGAAGACTAAAATTAAACGAAACTCTCAAATTCTCTCTTTAGGGCGCGCTCTGTCACTAGGCTTGGTACTATTTGTGGCAAGAGGCTCCCAAGTTAGGATGGGCCACAGGAAGGCAGGTCTGACTTTTCAGGACTTCCTGTCAGGATTGACTTTTGAAGAATGAGCTCCCTCTGGGACTCCAAATGTAACTGACACTATCTGCAACTCAATGTTTACCATTAGAAGGCACTTTTGAACTTTCAGTCTAAAATTTTCATTGAAAAGAAGAAACATGAAAGCATGCTTACAATATGATATTAAGTTGGGAAAAAACTTCAGAATGTGAACCTTCTGATTTTAAAGACAGATGCAGGTGGACAAGACTAGGATGGAATCTGCAAACATGAAAACAATTAATTTAGGTTTAAGACGTTTAAGACATTACGAGGATATGTTTTTTCCAGTGTCATTAAGTGTTGCTATTTTACTGATTTTAGATTTTTTTTAAGTGGATCGGAAACCCAACTATTGTATAAAGTTGAGTTATTCTCAGTAGATTGGTTTTGAGAGAGCTGGGTGGGATCTTCAGCCATTTCCCATCCTCCAAAAATTTGTTATGAAGAATAAGTAAGTTAGCAATGTACAGTAATTAGCATAGTGCCTGACACATAGTGGACCATTTTGTCATCTTCACCATCGTTATTATTAGTACTGATCTCCAGTAGAGCCCAGGATGACCCCATCCTTTAAACTTCTCTACCTGATTTTGTTTCCCCACTAGCAGTCAGCTTAAATCCTGGATTTTTCCTGCTTTCATTACTAAAATCCCACCTTGGTTTGCATAAGGCTACCTGAGTGAATGTTGACAAACCTGATCACTCCTGGTGCGGTATGTGTGGCAGGATGTAGTTAATATAAACTGAGTGTCTCATTCAATGACATTACAAATTTATTAGAAATAAGAGAAACATGCTGAGAGAACATGCATTTCATGAGACGGCCACCTTCGTCATGACTGCATATGCTACCAATATCTGGAGGAGTTTTCTGTATTTGCTGACATCTGTGATGTCTGCTATGCTGGAGAGGTCCACCAGAGTCTTCCAACCTCCAAAGCAAGGGAAGATTCGCAGCCCTTATTTGATGTCTCTTACAGGGGATTTTCCTGTGTTAGAAAGGTTCTCAGTGGAAGGTCCTAATGCATTGGTAAATATCTTCCAGGCACTCTGGGACCTTTCACTCTAAAGACCAGCTGTTAAACTAAATTAAATATTTTCTTCTCTCCTCCCCTCTCCAGGGGCCAAGCATTTCACTAAAGACTGCTGACAACCAGGAGTCAGAGCACACAGTCTGTTATTAGATAGAGTTCCCTCTTGCCGGGGACTGCCTCAGAAGAGGCTGGAGTCCATTCAAGATCTGCAAAGAAGCACAATTCCAGGGTATTCCCTAGCCTTCTCATCATTAAGGTACATGACACTTAGGATGTCATAAATGCATTCAGTCAGTGCCCTGATTCTGCTACCCTATGGAGGAATCTGCTGTGTGGGCTTCAAAATGGAAAAATGGAAGCATCATCAATCTTTCATTAATCCAACACACCTTTATTAATCATTACTGGATTTTACTGACCTTAAGACCTTACTGAGCTTAATGTGCTTGTTTGTTTCACATTTAAACACCTCTGAATTCAGATGTGCAGGAAAGCCAGGCAGCCATTGGACATACTTAATACTGCCTGTGAATGACCATCAACATTTTCAGACTAAGTGTCAGTGGCTTGGAGGAAAATCCCGAGGACAGGAAGTGAACCCTCTTTTAAGAAACGTTTCTTCACAATATTCTTGAAAGCCCAGAAGATAATGTTGTGTGAAAAAAACCCAGGCAACAGAGATTCTAAGTCAGAGAGTGATGCACAAGACTCGGACCCAGATGTAAAATGTTTTAAGAACACCTTAAACAATTAATTGTGTAATTATTTCCCTTTTTGTTTGTGCACAGGCATGATACATGGCAAAAATCTATATCTAAATAAGTCTAAAAGAGTATTTCCAATAAATAATAATTACTTTTCAAAAATAAGCGTAACAGTTTAAACAGAAGAAAATCAAAAAACTTTTCTTAGAATAAAGTCTGTTCTATTATTCACCTGTGGAATATAGTCTGTTCTCAGGTTTAAGGGCTACACAAGTCAGTGGTATGAAAAAACAATGTGTGCATTACACTTGGTTAATTAGCCAGAAGACGTTGGATTAGCCAATATGGTGGTCTTCCTATAAACACCTCTACACCTAAGCAGGGCTGACTACAACTCCATGGACTGATGAGTCTTCCTGTTTTGAGAGCAGCAACCTCCTCCGAAATGAATTCTGGAGCAAGACCATTTGCATGGGCCACTAGCAAAAATGCACTCAAAATGTACTGACCAAAAAAACCAGGAAATAATAAAAATATCATGTTTATTGGACACATGCTAGACATTGTGCCAGGCATTTTGTATGCTTTAGTTCATTCAAACCTAACAAGAAATCTGTGTGGCAAATATCAATATCCATAAATTACGGATGAAAAAAATTGACCAGAAGAGTTCTACTTGCTCCAATTTACGCAACTGGTAAAGTACAAATATGGGGTTTGAGCTCCAAACACTACGTTCTTTATTATATATTCTTAATACAAAGTATTGAATGATCCCTTAATCAATCTACGCCAAGAATCATCCCACACACAAACACACAAACTAAATTGCTAAACCCACAAACTAAGAGCAAGTAATGAAATGTTTATATAAGTCAAAAGAAATATTGAGCCAAGTAATCACTTATTTCATCAGAGAATGCATTAAAACATAAAATGATTGATGATGATGTAAAAGAAAGTGATCAGTGGACCTCGGGATCTTGACATTGTGTGATACATGAGCCAAACTTGTTATGGAAAGTCCTGAAATTGTTTAACCTGTGTGAGTGAGGGGCGGGAGGTCATGCTTTTCAGGTTAGTGACAAATTTTTCTATTTAAGAGAAAAAACACTTCCATATACGTTAGGACTCCCCTTCCTAACACAAGCTCGAGATTCATGGGGAGGGAAACACTTTCATAGTGTTCATTTAACCTCAATGAGAACGCATTCTGATTACAAGGTTTCAGAACGTGAAATCAGCTTTATACAGAATGGTTCACGTTTTAAACACCAGGTACAATTACTGCATCGTGAGAAGCCGATTTCAACCACAATTTTAGATCCAACAGGCAAGAGAAAAAGTTTGAACAGAGAAATCACTCAATAGGTGATACTATTTAAAAAGAAATATTAAAAATACTCAGCCATGATAGCCTTCAATGAGGAAACATTCATCTAGCAAAATTATTAATACATAGTGCAGATAAGCATAGGGTGGAGTGGAAATCAAATTCTTCAAAAATATTGATGTTAGGATGGAAACCTAGACTTCCTATTCTCATGCTGTCTCCATCACAACATCCTGCCTCTCTGCAGCATTGAAGAACCTTCTTTTGCAGATGGACGTAACCAATAGTTTACTAAGTATTAAGTAAAAAGAGTATAACAAACTCAGGCTTGGTTCAGACTGGTATGAACCAAGGGAGAAGGTCACATTTATGGAAGAGGAAAAGCAACAAGAGATGCTGGCTCAGTGAATCAAGGAGTCGAAAGAAATATTTCTTGGACTCTAAAGGTCTGGCAGTAGTGCTATTTTATTTAGAGAATAGCATGGGGACAGGACCCATGGGCAGTAAGAGCTGCAGACATGGGACAGGACCCATGGGCAGTAAGAGCTGCAGACATGGGACAGGACGCATGGGCAGTAAGAGCTGCCATGTGTTGCGGGTTAGAGTTAAATTTGTAAGTCATAGGTATGTGAGTTATTTCTTTACAAGACAAAGGAAAGACCACGAAAAAAAATCATTAAAATGGTATCAGTGCAGGTGGGGTCTGGTTATTGAGTGGTCCTATGACTTTAGATAAGAATCAGATCAGATTAAGTCAGGATGTCCTGTGCTTCCCAGAGGATGATATAGATTAGCATGTAGGGCAGGACACCTTGGGCTTCTCTCCCTGGGGCAGCCTTGATCCTCATCACAAGGATCTAGGTAGATTTACAAAATTGAACTTAGCTGGGAAACAGCTCAGTAGACCCAGAAACGGATCCATGACACCAGGATCTCACTCTATGGCTTCAGCTATAAACAAACTTGTGCAGATTCTCTAGGAAGGAGGTTGTAAATAACCAGGCAGAGGGTCAGGGGTTGATTAAGTGGGTCAGGACTGAAGAAACTCGGAAGGAAATGGAATGCTGACTGGGGAACATATTCGGGAGTCCAACTGCAGGGTTTGGCCCCTCCAAAAAATGGAAGATTGTAGAAAAAGGCTCAGATAAGGCCACTTACTGGCTTCCAGGCCAGCAGCAGAATGACTCACTCTGAATCTCTAGGTGTTCTTGCAAAGATAAGCACCCTGTTGATTTGAGGTTGTAGTGGGGGGCCTCAGTTGCTCCAAGTAAGAAACACTTTATTGGACTATTCTCAATTAAATTATCCCAGCCATGGTCCCTTTACTTCATGTACCTTCTGGAATTTCACCTCTCAGCTCTTTTGTCCTCTGCTGATCTCTGGTGTTTTGGTGGAAGATGACAAAATGCAAAAGCAGAATGGAGGATCGCCTATGCTGTGTGATTTGAAGGAGGAAAAGGACACTTTTTTTTTTTAAGATTTTATTTTCTCCTTTTTCTCCCCAAATCCCCCCAGTACATAGTTGTATATTCTTCGCTGTGGGTCCTTCTAGTTGTGGCATGTGGGACGCTGCCTCAGCGTGGTTTGATGGGCAGTGCCATGTCCGCGCCCAGGATTCGAACCAACGAAACACTGGGCCGCTTGCAGCGGAGCGCGCGAACTTAACCACTTGGCCACGGGGCCAAAAGGACACTTTTTTGCCTTCAGATTCCTACCATTGATGTGCTAGTGTCTGGAATTTCATTATCTCTTTGAGTTATTGTTAATTTCCAAAGATCATCTTATCTATCTTTTATCTATTATTCCACCTACGTTTCTCCTATCAAATCTATCTACACTTGCAATAATGTCTGAGAAGTCTGACCCTTTTAGCCAATAAATACAATTTTTAGCTTCCACAGAAATAATTTATCACATGAGAAGAAATGGGCAGCTAGACTTTTAAAATAGAAGAGGAGAAAGTTTGAAAGTATGAGAATTCAGAATGACAGAGGAGAGGGAGACAGAGAGAAACTGCTCTGTTATGTGGGTTATATGGAGGAGCTGTAGGAATAGTGAAAAAATACTGAAGCCCGTGTCCATTCTGGCATGGCTGTTATTTGCGAGGCACTGTGCCAGCTGCTTTATATGCAGCATTTCATGGACAAGTCCCTCAAGTAGCTGTAATTTTCTCCATTTTAAAGATGAGGAATTGAGGATCTGAGAACCTAACACTAGTTACTCAGTGAGAAGCAGAGGTAAGTTTCTAACCAAGTTGTTTTCTCTGCTTGTGTTATTGTGATTTATAATAAGAAATATATATTTGGCCTTCACCCCCTTTCCTGGCACAGGGCTCTTGAAACCTTTGGAATTTCCTAAGTGATGAGAGTCATAGAGGTGTTTTGTTATGTTAATGACATGGCTTTTGGACATCACCTAAGGATGGAAGTTGGTTGCCAGGAGACCCAACCATGTGATTAGATGGTTGGAAATTTCAATCCCACCCACCCCCACCTCTGAGGAGGGAAGAGGGGCTAGAGGTTGAGTCAATGGCCAATGACCAATGATTTAATCCGTCTATGTAATGAAGCCTCCATAAAAACCCAGAAGGAGAGAGTTTGGAGAGCTTCCAGGTTGGTGACCATGTGGAGATGCAGGGAGATTGGCCTACCTAGAGAGGGCGTGGAAGCCCCTCCCCCTTTCCCCATACCTTGCCCTACACATCTCTTTCATCTGGCTGCTTCTGAGTTATATCCTTCTATAATAAACTGGTAATCTAGTAAGTAAACTGTCTCTGTGAGTTCTGTGAGCCCCTCTAGCAAATTAATCAAACTCAAGGAGGGAGTCATGGACATCTTTGATCTACAGCCAATTGGTCAGAAGTACAGCTAACAACCTGGATTGGTATCCTGAGTTGGAGGTCAGTCTGGGCTTGCAACAGGTGTCTGAAGTCTTGTGGGACTGAACCCTCAACCTGTGGAACCTTATGCTATCTTTGATAGAAGCATCGGAATTGAGTAGAATTGTAGGACACTCAGTTGGTGTCCCAAGAATTGCTTGTTGGTGTGGGGAACCCCCTCCACACACTGGAAATTGAATGTCAGATCCTTTATACTGCTCCAAAATGCTTTCTCTTTCCTGTATGTTGCTCTCCCTCCAAAACATCCCCAAAGACTCACCCTACCTCATGGAATCACAAATGACAGCTCTGAAAGGAATTCATGATCCCCACAGCCCAATGGTCCCAGTTTACAGATGGGAGGCAAAGGCAGTAGTATGAGTTGCACACTGAGCAAGACCTTAATGCTGGACAAGAAACCAAGTCTATTGTCTTCACTTCCCCTCAAGAATCTCTTATTGGGTCTCAAGGGAAGAGTCAAGACCATAACTGAGGGAGACTTGCAATCCCTATCGTGGTTTTTCACCTTACCACAGATTAGACTGTCAACTGTAAGAGCAGTGCACGCAAACATTTTCTAAGAAGTTATTTCTTTTTGCCATCTTCTTTAACCACACTGATCTGTAGAAAAATATCTTATTTTTCTCACTTTTTTATTTATAAAATGTTAGGTAAATATTGAATTTACACAAAACAAACACACAGTAACAACAATATCTAAAGAAACCATTTGACTCACTTCTGCTCCTGTTGTCTCCTTGTTTTGAAGTTTGTGTTCTCTCTAACCTGCCAATATTCTTAAACTAAAAAAAAAAAAATAGTTTTTTTGCGCTTTAAAACTTTGCTCATAAGTGCTCTGAATATGTTTACTGGGAAAAAATTTAAATAGAAATCAATGTTCAGATGTCATTCATATCAATCATTTCTCTGCAACAGCAGTAGAATAGAAATAATTGCAATCGCGTGCCCCGTACTTGAAGAATCTAAGGAGGAAAAAAAAGAAGCCTGTTATTTTAACAAGAGTCTTGAAGTGTCCAGCATTTCCAAAGATCATCTTCTGCCCCTCTCTTTCTCCAGAAGTACCAACGACTAGTCCTCCAACAATGTTTCCAGTTACACACCACCCACATCCCTGGTAATCAACCCCTCCACCATCACCATAAGCATACCCACACCATCCCACTCATAGCTCATTTTACCAGCTCTATTCTCATGCCAGACACCCATCCTGGCAAAAGGATCAGGCTGAATCCACAGGGGTTGAAACAATAGCAAAGCCAATCCAGTGCCAGATCTGAACTGCATCGAGGCCAGTGGGTAATGTGGGGCTAACTCGCCACAAGCGCATGAAATTTTGAAAGTTTGTTCCTGGTAATGTCTCCCCAAGTAGACTTTGCTATAAGGTCCACAAGAAGAAATTAGAGTAAAAATAATTAAGATTAAAAAGAAAATAGCTAAGGGCAGATGGTTTTAAGGAATTCCAATCATGAGTCTTTGCCCCAGGTTGAGAAAGCTGACTTCTAGCCATCTAGAAGAATAAGCTCAAAACTTGTGTTAGCTTTGGGACCCTGTCACCTACCATTGCACTCAGGGCTGCGAAAACTATCTTCTCTGACTACTAAGTCATTTCCTTGGTAAGCATTTTGCTCACCTACAAAAGAAAAGCTCACATCCTTCCTCTCTCTTCTCTGTCTCCTCCAAGTACCTGAGATCTCCAAGAGCACCAGGAAGCTCCAAATCCTTGTCCTTGTTTAGCCACACTCTTTCCCTACAAGCGGAGAAGTGCTTTGTGATATTTTAGGAGGATGTTGGGCGGATTCACATTACGCTTTGCGTCATTACACTTTATGATACTAGCTGCAAGATTTCAATAATCTGAACCTATTATCTCTAACAGGACCATGTACCAGCCAGTGATTTTTTCACATACATTTATAAATACAATCTTCACAATACCCCATTTTATGAATTAAGAAATTGCTGCAGAGAGCTTACCAAGGTTTACATAGTCTTTAATCATCTACTTCTTTGATGTTTACTATAGACACGAAGATACTCCACCCAGATCCCTCTTCAAGGAAAGACTTGCTGTTCAGCTGTAGAGAGGGCAATCAGCAGAGAGCTTCCAGCTATCGGCTCCTTCAGGGTCTGCCTCTGCTTCAGTAAGCTGCCTTGCACAAGTTCCCCCACCTCTTCCCAAGGCAACCTACATCCAGCGACTGGGCAAAGTTGGAGAATAAAGACTTGACCATTTACGTCCAAAGTGTTACACGCTGATGGACAATACTCACTCCAGAGCTCTCTGTTAGGTTGGCCAAGGCTTTGGCAAGTTTGACTCCTCCCTCTGCCCAATAATGTTTTCCTTTTTTTTTCTTTCACAGGTGTTAGTCTCTAATAAACATCTTTCTTCCCAACCTCTATCTTGATGTCAGCTTCTGGATGACCCAATTGCCAACAGCTACACAGCCATTTAACTTCTGTTTATCCAGATCCAGCCTCAGTTCAACAACTCAGCTTGGCCTTGACAAGGAACACACAAACAGTACATGGGTGAATCATTATCACATCCAGCTGCAGCTGGTGCTACTCAAACTCCAGGGTCCCAGATCCCTGGGCACACGCTTCTATCCCAGAGAGTGAATGCCTGTTTTTCTCCCAGGTTTCCAATGACTGTGCCCTGCTGAATTCTCAGCTTCTAAACTAAAGTTTTCTCATAACTGGTTTCTCTATATACTCTAAGATGGTGTTTGTAACACTTGCTATCTTTTACCAGAGGTCTTAAACTCAAATGCCTGTTGAGGATTTTCCAATAAAATTAGTAATTGAAGCTGGTTATGTACAAGGTAACAGACACTCAATTGCTTGTTTTGCAGTTAAGCATGACAACGTCCTGTGTTGATGCCTCACAAAACACTGTCTAGGTGAAACCAAACACATTCCATAGACAACCATTAGGTTACACCTTGCCTTGATGTTTGCCAAATGGCTACTAATAGAGAACCTGAATTCTTAACTGAATGGACCTTTACGTCTTTCCTTTACCTTCTAGACGAATAGATGCATTTACATTCTAATGGCAGATGCTCTTTGAATATGCTCTAAGTGCCTACTCATGGAATAGCTAGCCTAGACTTGCTCCCCTGTCCTGTGACAGAAAGATACCAAATCTGTAAGGGAGAGTTCCCAGTAAACGGCTTGTGGTTGCCTAGTGATCAAGAAGGAACAGCCCAAGAGATGAAAATTGGTAAAAACTGGTTCAGATTATTACTCTGAGTATAATATTCTTACCTGATGCATTTTTTATGATAACCAAAACTCAAGTCCCCTTTTACTTCTCAGCAGTATGGTAATCCTTCAGTAATAAACACACTGCACATTGAGCGCTGCCTTGCTCTCTTTAACTCACTCTTTCCTTCAAAGATAGAAAATAGCTGAAGGTTGCCAATTCCCTGAGAATCAGTCTCTGTTCTCAAGTCTTCCAACAAGTATCATGTGATGATTCATTGATTCATTCACTATTTCATTTATTTAACAAATATTAATTCATAACCAACTCATGTCCTCCAGTTAAGTTCTCTTAACTAAGCTGCCCACTGTATGATTCCCATGGCACCCTATCCCACGAAAATTCCACATCAGACTAAATGGGTCTCTAACATTCAACAGCTCGTCCTCATGTCTTCTTCATTTCAGTAGAAGGATCACATTCACTTAGTCACTCAAGGCAAACGCTGGGTACTCATATTTGATTGCACCCTTCCCTTCATTATCCATCCATTGATCCACCCCCAGATCTTTCAATTATAACATTTAAATCTCTCTTATATCCATGTTCGTTTCTCTAGCTCTGATGTTACCCCCCTAGGCCAAGCATAATATCTCACTACTGCAATAAAATCTATTCTGAAATCCTAGCCTGCTCTCTTGTCCTCCTCAAATCCATTCTCCACTGAGGAAGCAGAGTGATCAACTTAAAACCTAAATCAATTTGTGTAACATTGCTGTTTAAGCCAGTTTAAGTAGCACTTACAGCAAAATCCAAAATCTGTTCCATGATCTGCACAGTCTTGAGCGATCTAACCCCTGCCCACCTCTCTTGTCACTCCCACCTGCTTCATTCAGTCCTCTGTAGTGACCTTGTTTCTCACACCAGCCAAAGCCTTTCCAGCTTCAGTGCCTTTGGCTGGCTGCTCTCTCTCTCTGGAATGTGCTTTCCCTGGCTATTTCTCATTCTTTAGATATTAACTTAACTGTCACCTCCTCAGAGAGCTTTCTCCAACCACCTTATCAAAAACAGGCCATTTACCTCCACACCATGTTATCTTTTATTACAGTACCTGTTACCTTCTCTCCCAGAATTTCTTCCAATTCATGATTAATGAATTTACAATTGTTTGTGTATTCAATCTCTGTCTCCTCTTCTAGACTGGGAGTTCCAGAGGGTCAGCAGCATCTTTCTCATTCAATACACATTCCCAGGGCCCAGCAGTGTCTTGCCCATAAATTTTTGAATTAATGAAACTTCTTCCTCCTCAGCCCTCTTTCTCCAAGCTCCCCATTAAACTTCATGGTGTCACCACCATGTTCAATCCTTTCCCCAGTCACTGCAATTCCATTTTCTCACCACTGCTGCTATCAATCCCTTTTCTCCATCCCCTATGCTACTGACCTTAATTCAGACACTCGTCATTCCACACTTAGATAACCACAATATCCTCCTAGCAGGTCTCTCTGGCTCCACTTTTCTCCCTCTTTTTCCTCCATACCCCGTCAGAGTGACCTTTCCAATATGCAAATCACTCTCAGGCTTAAAACCTCTCAATGGCTCCCTGTTGCCTACAGGATAAAGTTCAAACTTCTTAGCATGACATGCAAGGTACTCTGCGATCTCACCCTGGCTGCCCCTCTGGTTTCACCTCTCAGTCTTCTGTGAAAGCTCCCATCTCCACAGTCTTGGGACACTTGTTCCCTGCCTCCCACCATCCTGTCCATTCTCCCTCCTAAATGCCTCCTCAGTTCATTCATTTCTCTGCATCTCCACAGTTACCAAGCTCATTTATTCCTGGTCTGGATGACCACATCCTTCTCTCTAATTGCACATTGCCTTGACCAATCCATTTTCTAAACAGCAGCAAATGAGCTTTTACACAGCCAATTTAATCATGGAAACATCTGCCTCCTCTTCTCCTTGCTTAAAATCCATCCATGCACAGAGGTTAACAGGTTCAGCGAGAGCTAGCCCCTGGGTCTTCCTCTAACCCCTTCCCACACTGCCCTTCCCTTCCTCTCTGTACTCAGACCACGGTCATGCCCCTTCCTTCCCCAGGGCCCTTGCTCCTCCTTTCCTCATCTGTCTAGAATTCTCAAGAATGCTTTCTCCATATGGCTTCCCACCCCTTTCATCTTAAAGCTCAATTGTCTTCCCTAGGCCAGGCCAAGAGTCCCTGAGTGTCCTCTCATAGATAACTGCATTTTTCTTCAAAGCTCTTATCCGCCCCTGGAGGTTTGGGATATGGGAGAAGAGCAAGTTCTTAGAAAGGATGCAATGAATTTCAGACCCTAAGTTTGGGGAGAGAGTAGGAGGACTTGGGTCCCTGCTGCAATGCTTCTGAGGCTGCTCTTTTGGCTGTGAATGCTCTCCATTCATTAGGAAGGGCCGCAGGGGCTTAAAACTAGTGTGATAGCTATTTTCCATAATTTCTAGAGGTTTGATAGAGCAGAGGGAGCCTGCAGCATGTGCTCAACTCATTGTCTGGAAAGAGTTAAAATCATGGGATTTTGTCCATTTGTTTGGGTTTTGTTTTTGAAAGTTTTCAGGAAAACTCTCGTCGCCCTTTTTTTTTCTTGGCCTGTTAACCAGTTGGATTTCCCATCAACTCCCCTAACCTATTCATCCAATATTCATTCACTCAGCAAACTCTCATTGGATGCCAATCCTTTCCTAATGGCAAGGAGGGAAGAATGGTCTTAGGACCCTTGACTGTGGAACATGGAGGAAAGAAAAACTACATCTGCATCCTAGGTTTCAGAGAGATCATAAAGCAAATGAGGGCCGAGTTTTTCAAGTCCAGAAGAATAAATAACAAATAAGAGTCATATCTGAAGGGGAGAGGGGTCAGGAACAGTCAAGGATCTTGGGGGAAAAGCCATCAGCTGGAGGGAGCCTCTAGCAGCTATTCCAACCAAGTCAATGGTTGGAAAAGCATCTCTTTGAGGGCTTGGCAGGTTCTTATAAGTAAATGCATGAGCTCAAGGCCCACTAGGCAGTGTCATGACGAATATTGTGTCCCCAGCAGAATTAAAGTTGGTAGCCAAGAATATTGGGGACTGGGGCGATTGCTGAGGGAAAATGTGGGCAAGGGCTGATAAGGAGTTAGGATTCCTGCAAAATTCTAGCTAGGACAAAAGATTAGAGTATCAGACAAGGCCACTGGGCAGACTCCCAACCCCATGGACTTAACCAGCAGGACACTTGTGAATAATGCCTAAGACTCATCCCAAAACTGGATCAGTTATCATCTATCAATTCTAAGTACCAAATACAAGTGAGCCAAGACTGGATTAGACACAACTGTGACCAAATCTGGCTCCAGCAAAGTGAGGCTGCAGACAGAAGGGCAGGGGAAACAGAACTGACCCTAAGCACATCCCACGGCCCCCTGGCTCTCCTGTCTTCCTGCAGAACCCCCAGAGGGAAAAAGCATCTCTGTGAATCAGGGCCTACTGCCTCCATTTGTTAAGACTTTCCTTCTGTCCTTTTTAAATATCACTGCTAATACTCCCTTGTGGTACTGTCTTGGTCCTTTACCCTTTCATCTAGATATTATTAAAAACTAGTGTCAAAAAATGGAATTCTCAAAAGACCTTGTAAAAGTCAGCTGTGAGGCAGTGCTGGACAAAAGCACAGCCGGTTGCGGGGGTGAGCCACTTCCTGAACTGTGATTTCTGCATCTCATGCTTTCACTTCTCAACCCCGTGATAGAAAACCTAGAGCTAGCTGCCATCCCAGCCCCTCACACTGCATCCTTCTTGGGTTTGAAACCATTCTTAGAACTGCACTTTTTCCAACCTTTGATAAGCTTCAAACTTACTCCTCCCGTCTTTTTATACATAATGTCCCCCCACTCTCGCTCCACCCCAAGCTCCCCTCCCACATACAATACTCTTTTTCTACAGACATTTTTGCGATATTGGCATGTCCTTTGCCCTGGGGCTCCAGTGAGTGGCCTCTTTAAGACTCGTGCAGACATTTTGATGCACAGATCAGAGCATTTTGAAGGAACAGTTTTAATTCATTAGTTTTGATGTGGAAGCAAAATATATAAAATGGTGTTCTATTGCTAGGTGATATGCTGTAGTGCCATGAATCTAATCCACGGAAGCCAGGCACAAAAAGCAATTATATTTTTTTCCAAATTAAATTAAACATAGCTTCAATATCGTTAAAAGAAAAATCAATTTCTGTCATATTTAGTGACCCTACCAACTCTCCAAGGTCATAAAGTAATAATTATTATTATTGCTTCATTATAATTAATAACATATGGTAAACAGGTAGCACTTGCTAAGTTGCAGGTGCTATCCTAAGTGCTTCCTCTTTACAAATTCACTTATCATCGCAATGACCTTATGAGGTAAGTACCATTTTTTTTAATCCATTTTACAGATATTGAGGCACAAGAGATCTCCAGCCCAAGCCAGCAGAGTACTCAAGAGGAGCCAGCATTTGAATCCAGGAGGCTTATTCTAGACTCTGTGCTCTTAACAACAATGGGAATAGCAATCCTAGCACTCAGAAGTTATCCAGGAAAAGGGAGAAGGGCCTTATCCTTAATACCACGTGCCTGCCATGGTTGGTCTTAGTCTCCTGCTCCATGGGGTGGCTACTGCACCTAAATTCTCTGCCATCTTTTGGACTCTAGCCCCTCCTGGGGTCCTTCCCTGACCACAGGTCCAGCCACGAGTCTCTGTTAAAGGCTCCAGGTCTTGGTGTCCATCTATCCCTGTATCCCATTGAGATCTCCAATCCAGGGCACTGTGTGCAATTAGGGCATGGGTCTCTGGCTCTCACGAAAATCCCCAGTTACCAACTTTTCCATAATTCATGTACCAACCTTTAAACTGAAGCCATGCCTCCCCCCAACTTCAACTTAAAGCCCCAGCTTTTAGCCTCTCACCCTCTGCAACAATCCAGAACAATCTCCCCAAGGAAACCTGAAATCCAAAGGTCATTTCCGTCCTCTCTGTTAGTGGTGGATTTGGGAGTGGAGGGTAATGAGATCCCTCCTTCCTGGAGTGGGATGGAGAAAATACCTGATTTACTCAACCACGGTGAACGTAGCGCATTTCTTCCTCATCTTGAACACTGATACTTATGGAGTCGTCCTCTTGGAGCCATATCATACCTCTCATCCCATCACTGAACTTCACTCTCTCTCTCACCTCCATTCTACCCCATCCCATCAATACCGAGCCTCCTGTCCCCCTCCCGTCCACCTTATTTATCATCCTCACCTCCACCCCAGCCCTCACATGCACCCCACAACTTAAGGAGAGTTGCAAAACTTGCATCTGCATTTTGAAAAATGGTAAGTAAAGGAAAAGGCTCAAGCATTCTTTATCCTGCTTTTTCTATGTGAACTCTTCCTTCAGGTAATGAAATCGTTGAGGATGGGAAGTTTCTCTTTAGAGAAGTATCACAGATAATAAATGAAGGTAGCACAATAACACATCACCATTTTGTAAGCCCTAATGAATTAACAGATCTAAACGATGATCATGAATGGCTGCCAACATCACCAAAAAGAGACAACCAGGCCTTCTCTATTTCCTGACAAAATAAAAACAATAAGCCTGAATCTAATCAAGTCTCTACTTCTTTGCTGTTCAATACAGAAGTTGCCAGCCACGAGTGGCTATTGGGCACTTCAAATATGGCTAATCCTAACTGAGATATATTTTAAGTGGGAAATACACATCAGATCTCTGAGATTTAGTACAAAAAAGAATGTAAAATATCTCAATAATTATATTGATTACATATTGAAATGATAACATTTTGGATATATTGGGTTAAATAAATATATTATCAAAACAAGAAAAAACTGCATCTGTACAGCTCATCTCATGTCTTTCTTCTGTCCAAGCCTAGAGCCTAATTCTGCCTTTAGAAGCATGGGTAAGGCTCAACGTAAGATGTAAAAGTCAGAATTGTGGTAAAACTTGGCAACAAGGTGAAGTTCAACATTAGAGTCAGGTTTGATTTTTTAAAACTTTAATAATGTATCAGGTTCTATCAATATCCTCCTGCTTCAAAATGGAAATATACAAACACCATGTGCTCAGGGGCAGTGCAAGGAACAGGAGGAGACAGAGACAAAAGGAGGAATCTTCAAGACAGGCCCCAAGGCAACAAGAAAAGGCCAATAGGAATGGTCTGGACTGTTCTAGTTGCACTGACATCCAGGCTTCCTGTTAGCTTCCACTGGCTTTGGCCTTGAATTCCTTGTTGGAGTTTCATCTTCCCACTTCCCAGCTGAGTTCCGGGCCTCTGCCTCATCCCCACCTCTGCAGTAGGGAATGCTGCTTGGGTATTTGTTCCAAGACAATTGCAAAATTCAGAAACACCAAAGAAAATTATTCCTTGGTGGGAGCATCACATGAGCAGCTAACCTCAGGGCTGGGTTGCAGATCTCTGTTCCATTCTTAGCAAGGGTAGCATGGTGTGATGGGTGTGCTGCCAAATCACCCAGCCTGGCTCTGGATTCCTGCTCCATCACTTACCAGATTTCCAAAATCAAGCCTCAGCTTTCCACGACTTGTGCAGAGGATGACTTAAGATAATATCTACAGAGTGCCTTCCACAATCCCTAGCTTAGAGGTGGCTTAATGGTAATGCTCACGAAACTTAAGCTTCAGGGATTCTCATGTGCAGCAGCCCCCTCCAAGTCCCTGGGAAAGGCCTTAGTAAGTTTATTAATAATTTTGTATTGGCCTTCTTAGAGGGCCTCAAAAATTAGCTTAAGCTTGGGTCCCACGAAACGCGGGTCCACCCCTGCTTTGGCCCATTTTAGTTCTTAATAAATGTGTTCACTTATGCCATGCTCTCTCATGTCTCCCTCCATCTTCCCCATTACTCTTCCTTGCGCTTCCACAGGGTCAAGGAGTACCTGCTCTTCCCATTTTCCATCTTTCCTAGGCCCTGCTAATGGATGTGGTAGACAGAATAATGACCTCTCAAAGATGTCCACAGCGTAATCCCTGACACCTGTGAATATGTGACCTTAAATGACAAAAGGGGATTTGCAGGTGTGGTTAAAGTTATGGACCTCAAAATAGAAGATTATGGATTATCCAAGAGGACCCAATCTAATGACATGAGTCCCTAAAAGCAGGAAAACTTTCCCAGGTGAGGTCAAAGAGAGATGCCCCATGGTTGGCTTTGAAGATGGAGGAAGTGGCCACAAGCCAAGAAATGTGGGCAAGCTTCTAGAAGCTGGAAAGGCAGAGAGATAGATTCCCTTCTGCCACCTCCAGAAGGAAGACGGCCCTGCCGACACCTCAGTACGAGACCTCTGACCCCCAGGGCTGTAAATTAATAAACTTATGTTTTTTAAAGTAGCCAAGGTTGTAGTCGTCAGTTATGGCAATGACAGAAAACAAATACAGTGCAAATACCTGTTTTTCTCTTTACCCCTTACATACCTCATTCCTTGGTTATTAATTTGTGATGTCTCTTATTTTGCTCTCTTGCCCCCTAATAATTGTCTCTTTTCTCTTCGAGTCACTCGTGGTGGGAACAGGCCTTCCTCTCTTGCACCACCTCCTTCTTATGATTTGGGAGAGTCCTCCTCTGAGATGGATTTGCTCAAATTCCAATTTAATGAAATTTAGCTTCCCGATATATTAAAAATCCATTACCAGGAGGCAGCTGTTGGTTAGGGACTACACCCTGAAGTCAAGGAGAAGCTCAAGGTTTCAATCTCAAATTTTCCCTTTTCTACCCACGTGACCTTTGGCGACTTCACCAACTTTTCTGAGCCATGTTTTCTCTCCCAGAGCGGGACACCCACGGGGCATTCCTTTCCATTCCCTGGATTGTGAGTTCTGTGAAGATAGCCATCCACCCAGAGAAAATGGACATTTTACAAGTCTCTGAATTTAAAATCTGTTTGATCTTATTTATATCTTGCTTTGTGACTCTATCTTACGCGTGCTTGGTAAGGTTTGTACAGAGGCTAATGGTGAGTGATGGGAGTCACTGCTTGTTCAGTAAAGTGTATTTTCCTAGAAGCTCTGGAAAGGATCTAATTAAAATTTGACACCTCACCATGGCAGTGACCCGAAGGTTAGATAATGACACCTGTGTCACCAAGTTGTTGCCAAGTGAAGTGGGATAATTCATGGAAATTATGGGGCCTGAACATAGGAAACTTCCGGTGATGGAATGCCAAGTCAACGAGTAAGCGTGTCACTTTCTTTTGTCACAAACTTGCCTGTATTTGAATACTTACAAAGTCACCCCCTGGCCTTTGCATTTGCAACTCAATTATCTGAATCCTTTTAGTGGATCCCCTAAATGAGAGTCTGTATGCAAAAGCGCTTTGGGAAGGTAACAAACGTTAGATGTTACTGTAAATCGTATTTTCTAATTATACATTCATCTTTGTAAATCTTCTATTCCCAGAATAGAAGCACCCTGTTAGTAGAGCGTGGTATGAAATGATATAACCTGTTGGGAAGAACATCTAAGTTTTTGGTTTTTCTGGTCAGGCTCTTCCCCCAGGATATCTGACGTTCACTCCTGGGAGGCTGGGAAGCTTTAGGGCGGGGTTAAACTAAACTTCCTTGCATTTTGTCTTTCTAGACAAAATGGAGATAAACAGTAGTGAGTTTTGAACTTTTCTTTTCCTTTTTCTTTGAAGCATCAGTCACTGTTGAAGAGGTAAACCTGGGCCCCTGTGGATGTTGACATTGGGCAGACTCAAGACCAAACCACAGACCCATCTCTTGAAAGATAATGGGAACGTTGACTAACAACTTTAGAGCTAAACTTTTTTTTAATATAAAAGGGGAATGATGATCTTAGACTTTCAAAAGATGTTGTGAGTGAAATGAAATAATTTCTGTAAAAAAGGATAGTGTGGTGCCTGCACAGGGCTGTTCCATAGATATTAATTTCTTCTTTATCTGAACCTCTGCAGCCAGATTATTCAAACCAGCAAATTATTTGCTAAGCATTGTGGAGACAGGCATGAAGAGAGCACAGTTGCCCCAACCAGCATCAGGAGCAAGCTCAAGTCTAGTCTACTGAGAGAAATAGGTGAGGAAAGCAACAATGATGATCTAGTTACATAAATGTTTGATCACTGTGATCAGGGAAACACTAAGCATCAAGAGAACATGTAAGTAAGACATCTCGATCACATATGAGGGGTCAGAGAAGGATCTGTGGAGGAAATAACATCAGGAGACCTGAATGATGTGTCCAAATTACCCGGATAAGAGATGGAGGGTTTGGGGAGGTTTGGATCCCAGACAGAGGGCTCATATGTGGATGTCAAGGACCAGCATAAGAAGGCAAGGTGCTTTCAGAAAATCTGAGCTCTTTATTTAAGATGAGGGACAGAGGAAAAACACCAGGGTGTGGAGTGGATAGATGGATTGGGGAAGTTTCTGAAAAGTGAGGCTGCAGAGGTAGGGAGATCATGAATAACCTTGTAATTATAGTTAGATGTTTTTGACTTATCCTAATGGGGGCAGTGCACAACTGTATATATGAGATTGACATGATTAGATTTTCTCTTTAGAAGGTTGGCTACCCTGGAGGGTCAAGACTAGAGGCAGGGAGAGGCATTAGGAGGCCCTGGCACTAATCCAGGTGAGCAATGATGGTGGCTAGATTAAGATAATGATAATGGCATTGGTGAGAAGTGGGTAGATTTACGTGATATTGAAAGTGAATCAACAGGATTTGACGACTGGATGTTACCGATGTGGGGAAGAAGAAGTCGTCAGTGTGATGGTTGGGTTTCTCAATTGGACCACTGGGTAAAAGGTGATTCCTTTTGCTGAGCTATTATGAGGACAACCAACAGAAAATGCCTAGTGTATGAGGTTGGACTCCAGGAGACAGAGCTGAACAGGAGATTAGGTTAGCCAGGGAGAATTATAAAGTGAGAATTGGCTATATGTCTCTGAAATATATCAACATTTAAGGTACTATATGATTAAGGGACCATTCAAATGAGGCTGGGGAATAATGGAATAAGAGTAGAACAAAAATCAGGAGTGTGGGGCTTGAAAGCTTTATCAGTCAAAGATTCTACTTGCAAGCAACAGAATCCAACCGTGGCCAATGTGAGAAGAAAACTAACTGACTGCAAACCATTGGCTAACTAGGGAATTACTGGGAAATCTCAAAATTAGACTTAGAAGCAGAGAATGGGGTTGAGATGTTGGGGAACCCCCAATACGTCAGTGTGTATCACAAAAGCCCAGAAATAAGATTGCTGCAAAGAGAGTCAACATGAACAAATATTTTTTGAAAGATCAAAACAAGAAGGATTTCCTTTAGAACAAGAATGTTGCTGGTGAACGTAGTGAAGGCTGATGCCAGATTTCCAATGGTTGGACTCCAGGGGTGCCATGCATAGACAACACAGGCAGTCCGCTTTACTTAGTCTTGGTGAAACCTCCAAGCACTGCTCCCCTTTTCTATTCCTTTCATGACTCAATTTGAGATTTCACTTGCTATATCCCCTAAGAGATGATTTCCTAGGGAGAAGGTCTGAGGGGAGCAGCAAAGGAGATCAGGGAATCTGATTCCCCTACAACAAACTGTAGGGTCATCGAGGATACCATCTCTACACTGATTTTTTATTTTAACATCGTGACTCTTCTAGAAAATTCAGAATCACTGGAAGAAAAGAAAGGAAGGTATTTTCTTCAAAAAGACACCAATGCCGGAATACTAGTTTCTCAAATGTTGTGCATTTGCTTCTCATCAGGAGTTGTATTACAAATACACGTCTCTGGGCCCCAGTGCTACAGATCTGATTCAATGGTTCCGGGTGGTACCCTGATACCTGTATTTTTAACAGCCGTTCCAGGTGGTGCTGATGCATAAGAAAGTCTGAGAGTCTCTCCTTTGTATTACGCAATGCAGATGCATTAAGTTTTTTCACAGTGTGTACCAGCAGTGACATAAACCGTTGGGGAAAGCATCCTTTCCCTTTGACAGCAGCACTGGGGTTACCTTTACTAAGCAGCCTTGTGTTCCGTGTTCTATTCTTGGCTATAAAGATTTTCCAGCTTTGTTCACAGTTCTCCAGATTTATAGATGTTTCCCCAATTTTGTTAAAGATTCTGCAGGTACCTGCAGAGTTACTCAGAGATGTTTCAATTTCCCTGGTTGTGTGCAAAGTCCCGCAGGCCTGCACAGCTTTCACCAGATGTGGGTAAGGTTCCCTGCCATCTGAACAGGTCCCCAGCAGGCCTAGCTCTTCCTCATGGGAAGTGGATTCAGGAACCTGTGTCAAGATTCTCCTTTTATCCCTGCTCTGTTGCCTTCACCTGCATTTCTCTGCCTGGTGCGTGTCCTCTCTTCCTGAAAACAGCAATAGCTCTCACTAATTTCCTCCGGAAAGGTAAAGGGAACCCACTGCCTTGCCCTGTCTCCATGGTAGACAAATTTACCGCTGAATTTCCCTGAGGATGCTGTTGTCAGATTGTGTGTGCAAAAACAGAAAGGGAAGCTCTGAAATGAATAGAAACCCCTCCACTCCATGGCTCTGCAGCTATTTGAGCTGGTCTCAACCTGCAGCACGTGGAAGATTGAAGTCCTGGCTGGGTCTGAGATACCTCTGTTTACTAGCTTGTAGAGAAAGTGGCACTACCCATCCTGCCACTAAATTAGGGGGGATTAACCATTGATCAGGAAAAGCTTTCAGCAACAGGAGATCACAGGCCATTAATCTGACAGTAGATTGGCAGCGTTCTACCCACCCCCCACTGGCCCAGAGCGCCAGATCTTCGTTAAGACCCACACTGCTTGTCAGTGTCTGAGATAGATGGTCTTCTAACTGGAACAGGGGAGAATCTAGGATTAGGGAAAAGTAACAACTAAAAATCATAAGTAAAACCCAGAATAAAGGGACAAATCCTCAACAGACTGTGATGTGATGTTGGTGCATCAGTTCCCCTGGCCTGCTGAGGACTCCTGGCTCCTTCAGCGAAGTGGGCCGAGCTGAACCCTCTCCAGGGAGAACAAGATTGTAGAGACCTGAGAGCAGAAGAGGTAAGCAATTGCCACCCTGAGCAGTGAACCACGCATGGAGTCACAGGATGGGGACGAGCAGACTCTTCTCAGCATTGAGAATCCATAGGAACACTTAGGAGTTTAAATCATGGATGCCATTTGGTTTTGGTAGGCAAAGACTTTTGCTTTCATCCCAGGATTTCAAAGCATCTCACAGCCTTTAATTAGTTGTGAGCAATTCAACTGTCAACTTTTCACACCTAATCAAGTGCAGATATATGTCACCCCAAGAGATCTACTTAGTAATTCCTCTGCACTCCCTCCCTCCCTCCATCCTTCTCCCAGGTCCATTTTATTTCAAGCCCACTCCTCCTTTTTCTTGCCTTTACAGTATCTGATTTCCTTGCTTTTTCTTCCTCTTTTTACTCTTCCTTTTCTCTTTCCTCATCCAAGGAGTCCTTTCCTTGCCATTTCCCTGGATGGAGTTAGGGGGGCATTTGCAAACAGAGGGATCTCAGGGCAGGATCCAGAAGTCCGTGAGTTCCAGGCTTTCACAGTGAGAAGCCCAAATGAAGATGAGTTCATGGTCATTAATTTCCATTTCTCAAGGGAGATGTCCTCTGAATCCTACTCACCGGATAAACCATGGCCAATGTGCATGCCTCCGTCAAGCTCCCTCCGACAAGTACCTGATCACAAAGGAAGGTAAAAACACAGCTCTGTGTCTTTAAATTGGCTCAAGCCCTTCTCATGCCTTCAGTAAAGGCAAAGCTCCATTCCATGGGAATAAATTACCTAGAACAGAAGTGATAAATCTACTCCGCATGTTTTGTCACTCATCTCCACTCCTCTGCAGACATTACTAATCGAGCATGTACTTTCCCCCTGAAACCACCTCAGACCCAGAATTCCTCTCAAAAGAAATACGAACCCTCTTTGCCATCTTTGACCTGGATCCTCGTTCGTTGCTGGTCACCCTGCTCACAACCCACTCCCCTTCTTTATTTTGTTTTCAAGTTTAAACTTGATTATTTTTCATATCTTTTTACAATAATGTGATATCTTTTAACATAATGTTTAATACAAAATACTGACAGTTTTGTAGGTTATGAAGCATAATCATAAAATGAATACCCATTCACTCACTAACCTAAAACAAGAACTAGAATATTACCAATAATTTGCATCTATCAGAGGGTTTCTCCCCATCCCACACCACAGCATTCATCCATGAATTAAAGACTATTCTGAATTTTGTATTTATCATGCTCTTGCTGTTATATTTATATATCATATTTAGTATATGCACATATAATTTTGTCACTTAAGTATATATTCTTAATATATATTTTAGGGTTGCTTTGTTTCTGAACTTTCAGGAGTAATATACATGAGTTTAGATAAAGCAATGATTCAGATATTTTCACGGATATAAAGTATTTCATTAGGTAAATACAACTCAATTTTTTTCCCAGGTATTATTATCAGTATTAGGCTTTTCCAATCACACCTGGTGTGATATTGTCATCTATAACAAGGAATATATATTTGGTCTTTTTCCATGGTTCCTGGCTTACAGCTCTCAAAACTTTTGGAATTTCCTAAGTGATGAGAGTGATAAAGTTTCTTTTGTTATGTTAATGAGGTGACTTTTAGATCCCACCTAAGGATGGAGGCTGGTTGCCAGGAGATCTAACCATGGAGTTAGAGGGTTGAAACTTCGGAATTTTCAGTCCCCCCAACCCCCAACCTTCAGGGAGAGGAGAGGGGCTGGAGGCTGAAACAATTGCCAATGGCCAATGATTTAATCAATCTTGACTATGTAACGAAGCCTCCATAAAAGCCCAAAAGGACAGGGTCCAGAGAACTTCCGGGTTAGTGAACATACGGAAGTACAGGGAGAATGGTGAGCCTGGAGAGGGCATGGAAGCTCTGCACCCCTTCCCTATACCTTGCCCTGTTCATATCTTCTGCCTGGCTGTTCCCGAGTTGTATTCTTTTCTAATAAACCAGTGATCTAGTAAGTAAAATGTTTCCCTGAGTTCCTTGAGCCACTCTAGCAAATTAATTGAACCCAAGGAGCGGGGCATGGGAACTTCTGATTTATAGCCAGTTGGTCAGAAGTACAGGTACCTGGGTTTGTGAATGGCATCTACAATCCAAGCAGTGGGTACTGGAATCCCTAATCTACAGCTGGTCCGTCAGAAGCAAAGGCGTCTGAAGTGGGGGGTGTGCAGGCTTGTAGGACTGAATCCTTAACCTGTGGAAGCTGATGGTATCCAGGTAGATAGTGTCAGAATTGAGTTGAACTCTAGGACTTCCAGCTAGTGTCCCAAGAATTGCTTGGTGGCATGGGGGAAATTCATCCCCCCAACACACATTGGAATTGGGTCCAGGAACCCAAAAGACTTGCTATGAAATTCTCCAACATTTCTCATGTTTCAAACATGCAAGGTTAGTTTTAAGGTGCATACTTTAGAGTAGAATTGTTGTGTTCTAAAATTTGCGAATATTCAGATTTGCCAGAATTTTTGCTTCTTTTCATGTGTTTTTTCTTTGTTCGATGTTTTTCTCTACTGGTTTAGAAGTTATACACTTATTTCCAGGGTTAATGGTTACCCTTGGGATTTTAGCATATATTTAACTACATAATTATTAAAGTTAACCAATATGCTAACTTTGTAAATAAACAATGAAAGGATCTTGGAACTATTATACTTCAGCCATTGCTCTCTCAAGTCAAATACTGCTCTTGTCCACTATTTAAACCCTGCCTTTTTAAGCCCACAAATTAAACATTATTTTATTGTTATTGTATGAGGATAATCATTAGTTTATTTACAGGCATATTTATCATTTGATTTGTTCACTATTATATCTTACTTCAAAGACAGTCTTCAGTAAAATATTTTTTTCCTGAAGTGCATTCTTTATCAATCCCTTATTCATAGTCTGTCAATGACGAACTTCCTCAGTTGTGTGTGAATGTGTGTTTGTGTGTGTGTATGTGTGTGTATGTTCTTGAAAATGCCTTTATTTCATATTCATCAGCAGGCTGAGGGAAATGCAAACACAAGATCAATTTCTAAAGGCAAAACTCAAGGCAGAGCTTGCTATTTAAACAAAAGAATAAGGTACAATAAAAATAATGCAATTTGAAATAAGAAGACAGGGGTTAGATTTAAGTTCTTCTTTTGGCCTTGAATAAATTATTCAATAATATTCATTAATTTATGTGTTAAATAAACATACGGTGTATATCTGCTAATTGCTTGGCTCTGTCCTGAGTGTTCACGATTAAAAACAGAAAGCATGGTTTCTGGCTATAATGAGCTCAGTCTATAAGGAGATTCAATCACATTTATCAGATAGATAAAAGATTATTTTGTAGGTAAAGTAGCAGGAATGTCTATTTATAGTGTCTTACAAAAATCTCCATGGGGACTTCTATCTGGGTTTGGGTTGTAGAGGGTTGGTGAGGGTTGGCTTCCTAGAAGCCTTGTGAACAGAGGTGGGAAAGGTATTCCTGGAAAAGGGAGAAAAGGGGAAAGAGGATGAAAAAAGGAAGAGAGAAGAGGAACAGTCACAAAAATTAGAATGACATATATAGTTAATTAATAACATGGAAGTAGCGTTTAAGTTTGAGGAAGAAAGCTGTTTAGAGATGAGGTTATAGGTTTAAGCATGGACCAGGTCAGAAAGGGTCATAGACGCTGTGCCAAAGTGTTTGGACTTTATCTCTTGGGTCATAAAGGCTCATTACAGAGGTGAAATGGTAATGACAAGGTCGTATTTGTGTTTCAGATGGTTGACTCCAACGAGTGTGGGGGTGGGGAGGCAAGACTCGTGTCCCATCTGGCTTTGAAACCATTTTATAGTTCAGGCAAGAGCTGATGAAGACTTCAAATGAATCAGTGATATTATTGATGGACAAGAAGAGAACAGATTTAAAAAATAATAACTAAGAAACAAACTCTGCAAACTTTACTAAAATCAGGAATGGCGAGCAAATTGGAGAAGAAGGAGTGCAGAATAACTCATTGATTTCTAGCTCTGGTATTGGGTAGATGGTGCAGCCAGTAACTCACCAACTAAAAGAATTTAGGAGGAAACGCAGCTTCAAAGCGAAGGTACAGATTTCAGTTTGGAACATCTTGGGTTTTGGATGCAAGTGGAGACTAACATTGAAATCCTTGAATCTGAAATTCTGCTCTCCAAGTCTTTAATTTTCTAACACAGGGAACCACAACATTAGCCAACCCCAGGACACAGCAATAGCATATGATTGTAAGAGAATATTGGAGTTGTAAATTCTTGGCAGAATAGTCCCTATGACAAACTTTGGGGTGGAAAAGCCAAGGCTTAGGCTCTCTGAACTCTTAGCATCCAACAGGGCAAGGAGGGAGGTATTTTGCTGTCCAACACAGATGTAATATTTTTTCTCTCATAGTCTCTTGTCTCTGAGAATGGAAGCTCATCTGGCTTAGATGGCCCAGTTTAAGGTCATCTCCATTACATGCACTGGGGTCTAAAGTGGTACATGCTTCATGAGGTGGTTGTATATAGTCAAGGACTTGACTTGCAACTGCTATAGTCAGGCCTCGTGATGAGTTTTTACCCAGCTGCTTGAAATTGTGTGTGGTCAATAAAACATGGACAAGGAACTGTTTAAGATGCTTCCTTTGACATTCTCTGCAGTGCCTATGGTCCCCTGTCACCAGAACAACTCAAGCCCTTCTCTCTGAGACATAGAATATATTCAACTAATCAATGAATACACCCCTACTCATGCACACTTTGGGAGTTACCCAGAACCCCTTTGTGTTATGTTTTCTCCATGCTTATGAGACTTTATCTGAAATCTTCCCTCCATCCAGGATTTCTTCCCATTGAGTTATCCAAGACTTACAAAAACTGGGGCTCTCTCACTTCCCTCAGGGCCAGGAATCCAAGTGCATGGCCATTGGATCTTCACTGTCATTGAAACGTTACCTCTGAGAAAATCTCTCTGTATCAAAGGTCACTCGTGGAAACCTTTTTCTGGCAGAACCAGAGGTGGCTCTTTCATCCTTTACCTTTTGAAAACCAGAGCAATGCACTAGGAATGGGAATTCTGATGCCTCAACCAAATGCTTTATCAGATGAGCCTCCAAGCAAGGATTTATCCACTTAAATATTGTGCTTTGATAAAAGTTCTGCTGAGAATTTGTAATTATTGGAGTTTTTTACAGGGTACTCCATAAACCATTACATAAAAACTCATTATCCAATATTTCTACCAGCAGGGTCTCTTGTACTAATTAAATTAACACTGAAAACTGCTAACAAAATTGATTAAGAGTCCAAAGTGCTGTATATCAGTAACAATTAGGACAACTTCATTTGGGGGAAAAAGTAAACCCATCCTTCCCTTATCCCAGGAGACTAATTATCATCTTTTCCTAAAACCAAGGCTCTCACCTGGGAATAAAGGCTTTTGTGATTTGTCCCCATTTTGGCTCCCCTTGTGGAGCCTGGTCTGGGGATGGCAGTCTTCAATTTCAAATCTGGCTTCAGATTTGGTTGAACTTGCTCAACCCCAGCCCTGCCATTTAGTAGATATGTAATCCTGAGCAAAGTATGACCTTCTATTGGGCTCAGTTTCCTTTTCTATAGTATGTTGGTAAAAATAGTCCCCATCTTAAGGGCTGTGACAATCACTAAATGAGGAAAGTCCTGTAAAAGAGTTAGTTCTGAGCCTGGCACATGAGAAGAGCTGAGTAAAGGGTGGTCATTATCACTATCAGCTGCGTTTCTCATTCCTTTGTGCTAGTGATCTAAGACGGTTCCCATACCTCCTCCTGAAACCTTGAAGTTAGAAGGGAAGATTCAGAGGATTGCCTTAACTAATCTTTAGCTTTTACTGAAAAGCAAAAGTGCTGACATTAATATGCTACAAGAGAGACTCCAGTGGTGGATCATTAAACCTGGTTATATCTCTTTCTCTAAAAACTTAACAGAGAACATTGAACAACAAATGAGTATGGAGCATCCAGGGTCAAAGGTTCCCAGAGCTGCTGTCGAAAAGGCGAGAAAACATGGAGATCACTTCCGGCCCAGTCACTCTGGACAGTCCTCATGCTCCTTTAAGACTTTTGCTCACAGACATGCAGAATCCTTGGAAGTGTTTTGGAGAAGTTGTTTTTGATAATGATCCTCAGAAAAACATCAATTAAAAAAAGCTAAGTTTAATTGATCACTGCTTTGTGCCAGTCATCGTGCCAAGCTTACCTGCGTCATCACATTTCCTCTCAACATGAAGAAAGTATTATAATGATCTCCGTGGAAGTAACGTCATCCCCATCCTACAGATGAATAAATAGGCTCAAACAGGGTAGGCGACTCCTCCAAGGTGACCCAGCTAGCACATGGTCAAGGTGGGGTCTAAACCCACGCCTTCTTGAGTCTACATCATCATGCCCTGAACCAGCATACACACCAGCTCCATGTGGGAAAGATCCTCCTCCTTCCTGTAGGCATCCCTGGAAAACAGTACATCTAGCGGCTCCTGACTACCAGTCTCCAGCCAGTCTGATTCCCAGGGTCTTTGAGGAGATTCGGCCACCCCTGGGTCGGTTTAGTAATTTTCACAAAACCCCTGGCAGCCCTACTGCAAAACAATGAAAATGACACCATAAACCATCTTTCAAACTCCTCAACTCACCCTTGACCTTCACTCCTCTTGGAATTTGCTTATAAGAAGACAGTCACTGTGTACCCAACAGGTCCCCTTCTGGCTCTCCTCTATACTTTCAGAGACCCTCCCTGTCTGTTCCCCATTGTCGAGCTTCATCTGAAGACTCCATTCGAATTCTCTTTTCACCAGAAGCTCCAAGAGTCTCCTTCTAATCTAGCCTTTTCTGCACTGACCTACCTCCCACAAGCCCCAAACCCTCCCCTCCCCTCCACTTCTGCCCCCAACTCCTTCCCAAGGCCCAGCTTCCTCGGATTCCCTGTCCCTAGCACCCGCATTCCGCGCTCCCACTCCAGCTCGGCCTCCCTTTCTAGGCTTCCCCGCACACCCCTCCCACATGCTCAGGCCCTACAACTTAAGCACTCCATCTAATGGACCTTCTCACTCAGCCTCAATATTTGCTTTCCGATACATTGGATTTATAGAGTGTTTGCCTGAATTAAAATGAGAAATTTTAGAGCAAACCGAGGCTTCTCAGCTGCTAAGCTCCATCATGTACTTTAAATAAAGAAAGGGGGGAGAGTGTGTGGAGGGGAACCTGATGCATCCACCTCCCCCGGAATTACCGTTTCATCCCAGGCTGCTCCCCTTTGAACCCAGCTGCTGACTACCTGGCCCCGCTAGCCTCCCCCACCTAAGTTAACAAAGCAGTTACTGCTCATCCGAAGAGCTCCCTCTAATCGACTCCCAGTGAAATAATATTTGCTTTCCATGCCTACTTTGAATCCCACTCACTTTGTTAAAAGATTGCCTCTGGCTGTCTCTGCTGGCCTAATCTAATAGTTTCTAGTTTGTACAAGCAAAGTGTTTTCATCCACCTATATAAATAACTTAAGCAGGAGAGGACACTTGTGCAGCCCCAGCGCAGCGCTATAGGACATGACAGATCCCAAAATGACGCCTCGGTTGAGCTCCTGGGAGAGCCCCCGTAGCTGACTGGGAGCGATTACCATATTGTATCAGGCTGAAAGGACAGTCTGTCTTCCTACAGAAAAGCCTATGGGAAAAGACATTCCTGTCTGGTTTCTCCAATGCAGGAGACCATCCTAAGTGCCTCTTCTCCCTCTGTGCCCCTCCATGCTGCCTGTATCCATGTAGAAGAGGGAGCCAGAGCAAAGTAGGGGAGGTGAGAGGAGCCACATCAAGCTATTTTTCTTCCTGTAAAAGATTTAATGCAACCAACTCTACTTTTTTAAAAATTTGTGGTAAAATACACATAACAAAATTTACCATCTTAACCATTTTTAGGTGTACAATTCAGTCGTGTTAAATATAATTCACATTGTTGTGCAGCCAATCTCCAGAACTTTTTCATCTTGCAAAACTGAAACTTCATACCCGTTAAACAACTCCCCATTTCCATCTCCCTGCAGCCTCTGGCAAGCACCACTTTAATTTCTGTTTCTGCGAATTTGAATACCCTAGGTTCCTCATATAAGTAGAATCAAACAATATTTATCTTTTTGTGACTGGCTAATTTTGCTTAGTGTAATGTCTCCAATGTCCATGCATGTTGCAGCGTGCATCAGAATTTCCTTCCTTTATGGCTAAAAATATTCCACTCTGTGTACATACCATGTTTTGTTTATCCATTCACCTGGCCAATACTTGTGTGGCTTCCATCTCTTAGCTATCGTGAATACTGTTGCTGTGAACGTGGGCATACCATTATCTCTTCGAGATCCTGCTTTCAATTCTTTTAGATGTATGCTCAGAAGTGGAATTTCTGGATTACATGGTAGTTCTGTTTTTAATTTTTTGAGGAGCCACCATACTGTTTTCCATAGCAGCTGCACCATTTTCCAGTCCTATCAATACACAAAGGCTCCAATTTCTCTTTATCCTACCAAAACTTGTTATTTTCTGTTTGTTTCTTCATTTGTTTTGATAATAGCCATCCTGACAGGTGTGATCAAGCTAATTTTTTTAAGTCTATTTTCTTTTGGGCTGCAATAAGAGGATAGTGTTTCTGACAAAAGTGAAAGGACATCTCTCAGTTTGGATAGAGTCATTTTCTAAAATAGGGTTTGGCAAACTGCAGCCACACCAGCCTATTTGGTTAAGTAAGGTTTTATTGGATCACAAGCATGCTCATTTGTTTAGTTATTGTCTATGGTTACACTCAAACTACCAGGGCAGGGTGAAGAAGTTGCAACAGAGACTGCATGTGGCTCACAAAGCCTGAAATACTTAACATCTTGTCCTTTGCAGGAAATTTGCCAACCCCTGCTCTCAAACAGATAGAGTCACGTCATGGACACTTTATCAGAACTCCTATATTTTCCTCTTGCCAGAGAGTTAAGACTCAAGCACAACCTCGGCAAGATGGAGCCTTCAACATTTCTGTGTAGGTGTGCAAGGAGTCAGGGGTGGGGAGCATCACTGAGTCCAGCTGAGGATGAGGGAAGTAGAATCAGAGATCTTAGGAAATGCTATTAGGGGAAAATCAGTCTTGGATTGGAGGGCTAGCAGAGGCTTCTTGAGGAGCTGGAACAAGGGAGCTGGAGAATGGGCTGGGCTGGGAAAAGTCTCATAATTGGATGGGCAGAGAGAAGCAGGGCAGCCTCCTCAGGGTCAGGGTCGGGGGTGATACCCTGGGTCACCATGGAGAGGCAGCAGCTCTCGATACAGGACTGAAGAACTGTAGAGAGCTTAGAGAGGGTATGTCTAGGACCCAGTGGAGCCAGGTCATGGGGGCTCTGGCCCTGAGAGTTATAGGGTGTCCAGAAGCTTTCATGACCTATGAATTAGATGTCACCCCATTTTAGCTTTTGCCACCCTCCATCTTGAGAATCAAGAAAAAGTGGTTCAAACTTCCATCCAACATTTCTGGGAAGCTCAGTGTCCCTTCCTGTTCCTCAGATACCCTTGCGTTGGGGGTTGGGGGAGTCTTGACTCTTCAGAGCAGTTTGGGGCCTCAGTTCTTGCTTTCACTGAATTGTTCTAGTTTGCATACAATCTCACATCCCCTGTGTTTAGTCCACATTTTCACACGGCGGTACTCCACTTGGGACATTGCCCCTCTCTCAGGTTTTTCACTCCCCAGAATTCCATGTGCCCGCTACAAGGCTGGATAATAATGACAATACAATAATCATATTAATGATAACAATAATAGTAATAGTATAGGCCAGGAGCCGTTTCAAGGATTTTATATATCAACTCACTTTCAACAAACTGGTCTTTGTTGTGTTTATCTAAATAGCATGCTGAAAATCACTTAACATTGAATATTAGACAATTTGGTTGCGTTTTTCAAGAGGAACTTAGCACACCACATCCTGGCATTTTTCCTAGACGTTTTCTCTCCTCTTACATTTGCCCCTCTCTTTTTCCCTGCCTCAGAGATTCCCCAAACCCTGTTCATTTCTCATGCAGAGAATCTTACCTCTTTTTGTACATCATAATCTCTTCTCAACATCTTGCCTGGGTCTTACTTCCCACTTCTAAACCAAGACCCGCCAATCTGTCCTTGATCCCCCAGTACCCCTGAAAGGGAGACTCAGGGACCAGCTGGATGATGACAAATGTTTCACTCTCCTCCTTACACAATAGAAGCAAGTCTTTAGGAGGATACATTTTCTAGGGTATGTAACATGCATTAGAGACTACACTCAGGGACTCCGCAATGTCTGTGCCATCCATGAGAAAGTGAGTACTTGGCTTCTGCCAAACAGAGGGGTCAGAAAGAACGAGAGGAATTCAACAGGTATTGACTACTCACCGTGTGTCCCAGGCACTGTGCTATGCTTTGTATGATCATTTCGTCTTCAAAAAAAATCCTACAAGGTCAATATTATTATCCAAATAGTATAGGTGAATAAACTGAGGGTCACAAGGGTTAAGCAACTTGCTCAAATTCACACATTAAGTTAGCAAAAGACTAGGGATTAAATCTTTGCTCTTTCTACGGTATCATGCCGCTTCGGCTAGGTCCGTAAGAAAGAAGAGGCAGTGCAAAGGTTTAAGAGCAGACCTTAATTTGCTGTGGCTGTCACTTTCACCCTTCAGTTGCAAACTCCAAGATCTCTTATTCTCTGTGTCTGGCTCCTATTTCCACTCACTCTCAGCAACACAGGAGTGAATATATCAACCCTCCAAGGGACTTAACAGCAATAATTTGCAACATCTTTTTTCTAATTTCCCTTTGAAAAATCAATAAATGGTCAGTGATGCTGTTAATAGAGTGAAAGCAGATTTCTCCCTATTATGAGAATTGATATTTGTTGCATTTATCACACACACCAAAACAAAAAAAAAGAAACCACTGAGTTTGTGAAACCCTAAATGCTTGATCTTTAAGTGTCTGCAACCCAAAGAGAGGGTGATGCAGTCAAGAGTTTTACCACAAGGATTAGAAGATCCCAAGTTCAAGTTCCAGTTGCACCTCTTCCCACTTCAAAGGATTGCTTTGAAGATTTGATGAATTAGGGAATTCAAAGCATAATGTCCACTCCTGGCAGGTAGGAGATGCTGTAGTAGGGTTAGTCACAGATGCAGGTGAGCTGATCCCCTTCTGTGACACTTCGCTCCTCGGGCACCAAGGATGTGTCTCCCCTTCCGTGCACTCCTGTCCACTCCTGCCCCACGTTACACCCCTCTGGCCAGCAGTCAGCCTCAAGCCCTGATCCTTTTTCCCCCAGTTTGCCTGCTTCCCCCTAATTCACTGAGTGACTTCAGGAAAATCAGTTCCCTCCTCTTTAGTTTAATATTTGTTATTTCATTGCCAGGTACAGCCCAGAAATGATTTCATAAATCCCCAAACGTAATTTCTGATCTTCCTGAAACATCTCCTGACTCACTATGAGGCTTCAATTCCGATCGTGAGCAAAGGCACATCTTTTGGGGGTGATTTTTGTAGCCTAGTCCTAGGGAAATGCATGGCTTCTAATAAGATTTCACAAACATTGAGTCCACTACCAATGCCAAATGATTTTGAAGGGCCAAGACCTCCCTGATTATGGAGAGCCCTCTCAGCCGTACCTGGAGAAGGCTGCGTGGATGTCAGAGGGGTGTCCACCAGCAGGATCATTCATGAATGATCAGACCTAGGGGGACACTGGGCAAGAAGAGCTAAGTGAGGTCAGAAGCCACAAACCTTGAGGAACATGCGCCGTGCTGGAGAAGAGAAGTAAACAAACACAACGCTTGCCCCAGAGAAGAAAGGGTTGGGGAGAGGTAAGACAGATTTTATATTTTCTTTCCCACTCCGATTTGACTGAAATGTGACACTCTCCCTCAGAAATTTCCCTCCTTGTACCCTGCAAATGAGGACAAAGAGCCCCAGGAAATCTTGACGCCCAAGGGAGGACCCAGCTGTTGCTCCAGACACGGGCAGACTGAATCTCCTTTCCTGGTCTGTTCCTCCGCAAGGAAGGCGCTAGCATCTAAGCTCCCAAGTGGAACAAAGTCGTGAGGCACCTGCCTTCTTCCTACTCAGAATCTACGTGCAGGGGAGGAAAACATCACCATATTTGGGTGAATTCCCTGAGCTCCAGGGCTATATCCATGTCTACGATATTGTAACATAATAAGAAATATATATTTGGCCTTCATCTCTGTTTCCTGGCACAGAGCTTCTAAAACTCTTGCAATTTCCTGAGTAATGGGGGTGAAAGTGTCATCTTCTGTTATAATATTTGGTTTTAGTCCCTGGTTCCTGACACAAGAACTTCTAAGACCCTCGGACCTCTGGAGTCATGAGGATCTTTCTTCTGCTAATGAGATGACTGGTGGTGGGGGACCCCTTGATAGCTTCAGGATGGGGACTGTCACCACAAAGATGAAGGCACGTTAGAGGGTTGGAAGATGCAGCCCCACCCCCTGACCTCTGGAGAGGAAAGAGGGGCTGAAGATTGAGTTCATCGCTAATGGCCAATGATTTATTTGACTATGTCTGTGTAATGGAACCTCCATAAGCACCCTAAACAAAGGTTTGGGAGAGCTTCCAGGTTGGTGAACACATGGAGGTGTTGGGAGGGTGGTGCTCCTGGAGAGGTGAGGGCGCCTCCATGCCCCTGCCTCAAATCCTTGCCTTGTGCATCTCTTCCATTTGACTCTTCCTGAGTCGTATCATTTATAAACTGGTAATAGTAAGTAAACTGTTTTGGGGAGTTTTGTGAGCCATTCCAATAAATTAGCGAACCTAAGGAGGGGGTAGTGGGGACCTTCTGAATTTTATAGTTGGTTGATTGGAAACATAGGTAGCCAAGACTTGCAATTGGTGTCTGAAGTGGGGACAGTCTGTGGGACTGAGCCCTTACCCTGTGGCGTCTGTGCTAACTCTGGATAGTTAGTGTCAGCATCAAATTAAATTGTAGGCCACCCAGTTAGTGTCTGGAACGTTGGAGAATTGGTTGATGTCGGGAAAACCCCCCACATATTTGGCGCCAGAAGTGGTGCTGTAAAAACAGATAGTAGTATTGGGGCTGGCCCCGTGGCCGAGTCGTTAAGTTCACGCACTCCGCTGCAGGTGGCCCAGTGTTTCGTTGGTTCGAATCCTGGCCGCGGACATGGCACTGCTCATCTAAACCACGCTGAGGCAGCATCCCACATGCCACAACTAGAAGGACCCACAATGAAGAATATACAGCTATGTACCGGGGGGCTTTGGGGAGAAAAAGGAAAAAAAAAAACAGATAATAGTATTAATACCAAAGAAAATAGATCCTAGAAAACTCCACACAGCATCAGCAAGCCCTTGTCCCCGCCAACAGCAACTGCCACAAATTTTTGACCTTTAAGAGGACCTCTTTCCCCTACATGTTGGTTCTCAGGATTTTTTGAAATGACAGTGCCAAATGGCTAGATGCCTTCAGCAAGGAAAAAAGGAGAAAAACATAGGCTGCTGGGGATGAGTAGAGGTAAGCTAGGCCTTGGGAGTGGGGAGGGGTTACGTATAATGAAGATGACCCCTCCAAGGCACCATTAAAGACCTACTGTGCACTGGTTGGAGTGGGGCCCAAGCATCCATGCCTTCCTCCTCTTCTATACCTGAACGAGAAATCCCAAAAAGACTATATCCAGGGGTAACTGAGTCCTCCTGATTGCCCCTTGCCCAGAAGGCCACATGGGCAGAGTTCTACTATATGTGGACTAGGAGAAAGAGAGGGTTTCCTTTTCTCCGAAAAAGAAGATCTTGGTGGTTTTTCAAAGGATTGTTAAAAGACTCCTTTGCCCTGCTGCTGAGTGGGGTACACTAGGGAACGAAATACTTCCATGCCACGCATGAGCCTCCAGCTTAGTCCACTGCCCCAAGAATTGGGGTTTCATTGAAACCATTCAGTCTGCTGCATTCTGAGCCCCTCCTCTCACCCTCCGTGTCCTCTCTAAGAGAGTTAGCACTGCGGGAAAGAACGCATCCTCTACTCCACACTCCGAGTCAAGAATTGGCCAAGCTGAGATGAGACCAACAGTGTCAGTGCCACATAGTTCCATGAGGACTAAACTGGAGTTATGCAAAGCTGTGTAGGGTTAGAATGAGCTGAGGACATAAAGGAGTTACCACTTCAGGTATTGGGGGAGCAGATGTCTGGGTGCTCCAATAGAAGAGGTGACCCATGATGCGGGTATTGAATGATGAGTAAGTGTTAGCCAAGCAGAAAGAGGGAATAAGTATTTCAGAGGGATCAGAGGCATCAAGAAATGACCAAATAGGCTGGGCACAGGATGGGCATCATGAGGAATTCAGTCTTACTGGAGACCAGTGGCCTGAGAGGCACCAGAGAGATGAGGTTAGAGAAGTCAGCGTGAGCCAGATCATGCAGGGCCTGTAATCCAAGGAAAGGGGTGTGGATGCCATTCTCAGGACAGTAAGGAGCCATTGACAGTTCTGGCAGAAGAACATGGTCAAGACACTCCATCTGTGACCGGAGGAGCACATGTCTGGAGGCCAAGAGAACATTCAGGAGAGTGTTCTAGGTTCCAGGTAGAAGATGGTGTGGACCAGGGCCAAGGGGGTAGCTGTGAGGATGGAGATGAAGGTAGAGGCAAAAGAGACATGAGGAAGATAGAAAAGATGGGGATAAGTGATTGCTTGGGTATGGAGCTGGACATTAGAGGGAGTTGATAGTGACTTCCAGATTTCTAACATGGGAGGCAAGAGGATGAGACGGGGAAGGACACAGGTGCCGGCAAGGAGGAAATCAAGAGATCACCATTCTAGTTTTCCTCCTCCTGTTCCCTCTCTTCCTCCACCTCTGCCTGCTTCCACACCATGATCCACAGATCACAGGCTGTAGCCTGTGTGAGGTGCTGTGAGCATCAGCGCTGGTACAACTAATGACGCTGAGTTAGAGGGAGCTGCCTGTACCAGCTGTGGCCGCAAAGAGTGACAGGATTGCCCAGAAGGGAGACGTTTCAGTGGAAGAAGGAAATTCTGCACGGGGTCTTGGGACTTTCAGAATTGTCTGGTCTAGAAGTCCCTCTGTCAGGCCTTGGCATGTGATCAGTCAACTGAAAGCACAGAGGTCCAAAGGCTTCCAGAAATCACAAGGAATGGCCAAGAAACAGCTCCAGAGAAGCCTTGTGAGTTGTTAGGGATTTCTTCCCTGGTAATGGGACATGGTTCATTCTAAGAGTCAGACCCAGAAATTGGCTATGGGAGACAAGAATGGAGAGAGGGGAAATTCCTCACCACCAGTCCACACCACAATGCTGAAGATGTGAGCACAGCAAGAGATGCCCCCTTCTTCTAGGGGCCCCTAAAGGCCCTCAGAGTCACTGTGCTGACTAGGTTCCTACTGCCTCCTTTGTCCCCAGAGTCCTTGAGTAGAAAGAAGGAGAGTTGTAAAGCACCTCAGAGTAAGCAGGATATATTTTTTTGCTGCATTTCAGGCTACCTCTTTGACCTTAAGCAATGTTTCCACCCTCTGAACCTCAGTTGTTGTTTTTTTATCTGCAAAATGGGTTGATGGTAGTGATCTTTATTTCACAGAGCAAAACATAGGTGAAGTGAAAATGCAGTGCCTGGCAAAAATTAGGTGTTCAGTAATCATTCATTCAATCATTCATTTGATATGTACTCACTGAGTGCCTACTATGTGCTAAACTGTGCTTGGGAACAAAACAGAGAAAGATCCCCATCTGCATGGAGCTTATGGTCCAGTGAGTGTATGTGGGGGAAGAGGGAAGGCAGACAATACTCAATAAATAATAAGTAGATTATAGAGCTGGTCCAGTGGCGTAGCAGTCAAGTTCACGCACTCCACTTCGGTGGCCTGAGGTTTGCCTGTTTGGATCCTGGGCACAGACCTATGCACCGCTCATCAAGCCACGCTGTGGCAGGCATCCCACATACAAAGTATATAAACAATTGGTGGCAGATGTTAGCTCAGGGCGAATCTTCTTCTTCAAAAAAAGATTATCTAGTTTGTTAGAAATTGATAAGTGCTATGAAAAGAGGAGCAGGGTAAGGGAAGGGACAGCAGGAGTGACCTTGAACAAGTCATTTTATTTTTCTAAAGGTTTTGTTTCATCTGTAAATCAGATACAACAATATCTACCTCACAGGGCTATTGTGCTGAATAAATGAGTACAAATCACCTAGAATTGTACCTAGACCTTTATAGATGCTCAAGAGTAATATTTATCATCATCATCATCCTCATCATATTGCAGGATCAGTGGGTTGGGTCAGGCCTTAGTTGAGCAAAGCTGGAGGGAGCTCAGCGATAAAGGGAGCCATGGGGTGTCTGGGAGGAGAGCATCCCAGGCCTGGGGACTATCCAATGTCAAGCTCTAAGAGAGGAGCAGGTGTGTGCATATTACTGATTTGGAGCAGGAAAATTCTCACTGGGGAGCTGTGCGTGCAATGGAGAAGGGAAAGACAGTCACCATGCTTTATTTCATATCCATATGTGACCTTCAACAATGAGCTTATTCACCTCTGGGGGCCTCATCCTCTAGCCCACAATCCTCTCAGAGATGCAATATGTGTGAAATACCTAAATACACCCGAGCCTCAGACTTGCCAGAAATTTAAACAGTCCTATTATATGGCATTTATGGGACACTGAAGGTAATGAATTCACTCCTTCATCCATTCCTCATATCATTAAGTGTCTGTAGTGCTAGGCCCCATGTTCAGTGCTAGAATGCAAAGAAAAGGGGTCATTGAAAGTTATAGGTTTTGGTGGAAGGTTGGAGCCAGAGTCTCAGCTAATGCCCTTTATCAGCTGTTGACCTTGAGCAAGTCATTTTATTTTTCTAAGGATTTTGCTTCATATGCAAATCAGAGACAACAATACCTACTTCACAGGGCTATTGTGAGAAATAATGAATGCAAACCTGCAATGGGAGCTAGATCTCAATAGCTGCACAAGAATAATGTCAATACCATCATCATCTCCATTGTTGCTGAGTGTAGTTTTTTTTAATTATTTTATTGAGGTCACAGTGGCTTATAACACTGTGTAAATTTCAGGTGTACATTATTATATTTCAGTTTCTGTATAGACTGCATCACGTTTACCACCAATAGCCTAGTTTTCATCTGTCACCATACATATGTGCCCTCTTATCCCTTTTGCCCTCCCCCAACCCCCTTCGCCTCTGGTAACCACCAATCTGTTCTCCTTATCTATGTGTTTGTTTATCTTCCAGATATAAGTGAAATCATGGTATTTGTCTTTCTCTATCTAACTTATTTTGCTTAACATAATACCCTCAAGGTCCATCCATGTTGTCGCAAATGGCATGATTTTGTCTTTTTTATGGCTGAGTAGTATTCCTTTATATATATATATATACCACATCTTCTTTATCTATCCACCCATTAATGGGCACTTGGGTTATTTCAGTGTCTTGGCTATTGTGAATAATGCAACAATGAACATAGGGGTGCATAAATCTTTTTGAATTAGTGGTTTCATGCTTTTTGGATAAATACCCAGTAATGGAATAGCTGGATCATATGGTATTTCTATTTTTATTTTTTGAGAACCCTCTATACTGTTTTCCATTGTGGCTGCACCAGTTTGCATTCCCACCAGCAATATCTGAGGGTTCCCTTTTCTCCACATCCTCTCCAACACTTGCTATTTCTTGTCTTGTTAATTATAGCCATTCTGACGGGTGCAAGGTCACATCTCATTGTAGTTTTGATTTGCGTTTCTCTAATAAGTAGTGACATTGAACATCTTTTCATGTGCCTGTTGGCCATCCGTATATCTTCTTTGGAAAAAGGTCTGTTCATATCCTCTGCCCATTTTTGGATCAAGTTATTCATCTTTTAGCTGTTGAGTTGTATGAGTTCTTTATATATTTTGGAAATTATCCCATAGTCAGATATATGATTTGCAAATATTTTCTCCCATTTGGTGGGCTGTCTTTTCGTTTTGTTGATGGTTTCTTTCGCCAGGCAGAAGCGTTTTAGTCTCATGTACTCCTATTTGTTCATTTCTTCTTTTGTTTCCCTTGCCTGAGTAGACATGTAGTTTATTCCCTCACACAATACACGTACTAAAAGAAGCTACTATTGAACTGGGAAAGTCTCTAATCTTAGATCCTTACATAACCTGTTTCCTAGCTTCATTCAGATCATTATTCATAAAGCCCTCCCCAGAATGGTTTCCCTGATCACCTGCCTACCTGTTTTATTTTCCTCCCTGCACAGATCATTACCTGAAATTATACCATATATATTTTTTGCTTATTTGTTTATTTTGCCATCTCCTCCAGTCAATGTAAGCTCCATGGGAGAATAGTGACCTTATCTCACTCGTTTGCTCTGGAATCAGGTGCAAACTTTATCTTCTGTGTGTAGGACAATGCCTGGCACCATGAAAGTACTCAGTGAGCATATGTTGAATGAATAAGTGAATGAATTAATTAATTAACATGATCTATGCCTTTACAGAGATTAACTCTGTTGAAAGTAAACCATGAAGACTTCTCAGAGCAGACAGCATTTATCAGGGAGACTGACAGAGATTTCTAGCTAAAGAGCATGTCAGGCAGAGGAAAGAGCATGCGCCAAAGCAAGAAGTTGTGACTGTGTCACACGGAACAAACCAGAATGGCCAACCTTGCTCCTAATCCTCCTGGCAGAGGCTGCTGACACTCTACACTTGGCCTGGCAGTGCCTGGAAAAGAAGAAACACCCAAAATTTATGACTCTGTGTAATCCTCTTCAGTCTTCCAGAAGCAGAGGACCTGCCCTCATTTGCATATAAATGGTCATAATTTTTTAATCATAGATAAATGCTGTTCTGTTTGCTTGTCCTTGTGCCTCCCTTGATGGAGAAACAAGAGTGACTTATGATTCATGCGTAACAGCAATTAAAACACATATATGCACAACACTTCTTAGCTTCTTGTATCTCTCTTTCTTAAGTGCTCTCTCCATCTCTCCTTCTCCCACCCCAGTGGCAAGTGGCAGAGAGAATGTCATCTTGGTGAAGAGGTAGCGGTTACCAGGGCTCTGGATTCAAATGGTTTTCTTTTAAATACTAGGTTCTTCATTTTCTTTCTGTGCAATTTTGGACAAGTCACTTCACCTCTCTGTACTCCAGCTTGATCATTTATAAATGGCTAAAATATAAAACCACATGCATTTTTTGTAAGGATTAAAAGAAGTGATACACTTAAAGTACTGACATAAAGCAATGCCTCGAAATGGAAATTATTACTATCATTTCATTATTATTATTACCATATGGGATGGAAATATAAATATAGGTGACATTTCAGATCAGCAGAGAAATCAAAGGTCTTACTCTTATCAGAGAAGAAGAGAAAGAAATGAAGGCACCATTTTGGAATGTTGATATAGACTGGACTGCGATGATGCTCATATTGAGAAAGTCCATATTTCACCCCTAGAGAAATCTTTATTTGGAAAACAGCCTGTCTACAACCCAAGAGAAGACCTGGTCCCTGAATCTTTCTAATACTTGACTCCAAGAACTGGACCAGCACTAGAGAAATCATCCATCAGTGAACAGAAATCTATTTGATCCTTATTTTAAAGACAACTGTGTTGGTTTCTGTTTCAGAACTTTACTCTCGTTCTGAGATAATCTGTGGGTGGGGGTGGAATGGATACTCACTGGGTCCTTCCTGGAGATGTTTTTCTGGCTTTATCTCATCTCATTCTCACACAACCCTAGGTGGCAAGAGTTATTATCCTAATTCGCAGATGAGGAATTTGCGGCTTAACAAGGTTAAGTAATTTGCTCACAGCAGTTGAGGGAGAATCTAGATTTGAAGTCAGGCTGCAAAATACTGTCATTTTTAGCATGCTTCCTGTTTTGCGTGGAGATGGAAGGTGTGGGATTATTCGTCAGATTCAGTTTATGGACATCTTTTTGCCAGAAATTATCTCCTAAGAATCTAGAAGCCTTTGCTTGACTGCATAGCAGTCTTCCATGATGTGAGGCCCACTAGCACCAAGGACTCAGCATGTCCAGAACTAAGTCCAACATCTCCCCACTCTCCCATTCCCACTACAACAGACTTGCTCCTTTAAATTTTTTTACAAATTGTTTGTCACAAGTCACCCTAGACTCCCTTCACCTCCAACATTCCGTAAGTCAGTAAGTTTTGTGCACTCTCCCTTTGACATTGTCAACTTTGCCCAACTCCAGCTCCACCATCAAGCCTGCTAGCTCTCACCTGAAGCAGGGAGCTATAGCATCCTCCCTGGTGTACTTGCCCTGGGCACTTGCCCCTCTAGTCCGTCCTTTTTGTTCTGCCAGGGTTATTGTCATAAAAACAGGTGTAATCACGGGGCTGGCCCCGTGGCCGAGTGGTTAAGTTCGCGCGCTCCGCTGCAGGCGGCCCAGTGTTTCGTTGGTTCGAATCCTGGCCGCGGACATGGCACTGCTCATCAGACCACGCTGAGGCAGCATCCCACATGCCACAACTAGAAGGACCCACAACGAAGAATATACAACTATGTACCGGGGCGCTTTGGGGAGAAAAAGGAAAAAATAAAAAAATCTTTAAAAAAAAAAAAAAAAACAGGTGTAATCAAGTCACTCCCCTGCTCAAGAATCCTTAATGACTCTCCACCATCTGCATGTTAAAGATCAAACACCTTAGCAGGACACCTACGACACAGCTCGACATTATACTCTTGTCTCGTCTCATCTCCCCCCCACCACAGAAATTTCTGATTTCTCTAAAATGTAATACATTTTCCCACTTAAGAAAATGCCTCCTCCGTTAGCTTGTCTTTTGACTTCTAGTTAACCTCCAAGCCCACATTAAATGTTATGTCTGTCTCACCCAGCTTCCCCAGACAAATTCACCCCTCTATTCAGCATTTCCCATACCGCCATCATTGCCCTTACACACACCTGCCTCCCTCAGTATAACGTGAGCCATGAGTTTCTTAGACATAAACATCTTTCCTTATTCTTCTTTGTCTCCTAAGCACCTAGTCTGAGAATTTTTAGACAGTGAGAATCATAATGCAGATATTACTTTGCATGTTCCCATTAAACCTATCATAAATGTATTTCCAACAAGCTATGCAGTATTCCTAATTATCTTTTTAATTGCTGCATAATATTTCCTCCTGTTGATGTGCCATAATTACTTAAACATCCGATTCAAGTTATTAAATTCAACAAACATTTGCCAAACACCTAACATGTGTCAGGGACTGTGCTCGATGCTGGAGACACCAAAGACTTCACATTCTCGTGTAAAGAACATCAGGTAAAGGGTGCTATAAGAGCTGTGTCACCAGTGGATTGGGAACACCAGGTAAAGGAGGACTTACGAGAGAGAAGGAAAGAAAAACAGATAGTTATTTAAGCCCTCACAGCTTGTAAGGGCAGAGCTAGGATTTCAGCACAAATGGTCTGATTCCAAGACCCCGCTGTTATCACTTCTCTGCTGGTGAACTCCTACTCATCCTACAATGCTCAGCTTTAGCCAGCTCTCCACTCCTTGTTAGTCTCCGTTCTCTTTTTATTCAGCACTTAGGCATTTCTTGGAGCTGGGATGTGCTAGCAGATTTTCTCCAACCTGCATTTTCCTTAAATCTGATAATTGGGGTTTTACAAAATCTTTCATTACTTTACAAAATAAGTTAACTAACAGGATGCATTCACATCCTTTTTTCCTGTTTTCTATAAGAATGGCAATGTTGGGCTGGCCCAGTGGCATAGTGGTTAAGTTCGTGTGCTCCACTTAGGCAGCCTGGCGTTTGCGGGTTCAGATCCTGAGTGCAGACCTACATACTACTTGTCAAGCCATGCTGTGGCATTGTCCCACATACAAGATACAGGAAAACTGGCATAGATGTTAGCTCAGGGACAATCTTGTTCAAGCAAAATCAGGAAGACTGTCAACACATGTTAGCTCAGGGCTAATCTTCCTCATCAAAAAAAGAAGAAAAAATTGCAATGTTACCAAGAAAATAAGATTCTAGAGCAAATTCTTGGTAAATATTAGGTTCTCAAAAGATATTGAACAAATAAATGATTAACCAAAGGCTAAATGAATGAGTTGGCTTTGTGGAAAGTAGAGAAGAATTAGCAGAAAGTGAAAGGCAGAGGCATGTTACATGATTATAGTTGCAGAAGTTAAAAAAATGAAAAGCTACCCAAATTAGTGTCCTGATACCATGCCAGAGGCATTGCTGCTTGTGGAATCAGCAGAGCGGAGTTTCTCAAGAGCTATGAACTCAACCCCACTCTTTGACTCACTCTTTAATCCACAAAACTCATTCAAAAAGGGAAAAAAACTGATACCCTATGCACCATTTTCTATATTAGTAAAAGTCTGGAAATGATTTAAAATGTCCACCAATAGGGAGTGGTTAAATAAATTACAATATGTGAACTGGAAGGAGTATTATGAAGTCATTAAAATGGTAGTTAGAATGATTATGTAGCCACACGGAAAAACGTTTACTATATTATATTAAGTGGGAAAAAAAGCAGAATACAAAATTGAATCTAGGCCATCACTGCAATTATGTAAAAATGTGTGCACATGAATCAAGACACCAGGGGAAGAGGCATGCATGTGACCAGCTGTTTTAACTGGTGTATTTTCTTTTTAAAAATGTCCTTTAATTCGATATGTGTATTCTCTAGCCTAGCCTTTGCTCTCCAACCTGTAGAGGGAGCTCCAGTCTTCCCCTAGCTGAGCCGCCTCTATCCACCCTGGAACATAGAGAAGGTCTCCACGCAGACCAGAGGCACAGTGAGGTGGGAAGGCTGGGCTTTTGGTGGATGAGTTAAAGGGGTTATGAATAGAAGTGAACAGGAGCAAATCCTCCCTGGGCGTTTTTTCTCTTGGTCTCTCTTTCAGAGTCATTTGCTCTCTTGGCTTTTTCCCCTTCTGAGCATGTACATATTTCTCTTGCTCCTCTCCTTTGGCCACTGTATTAAGAGCGATCTCCAGTGTCTTTCATCTGGGAAGCAAATACCATCCACAGCCCCCTTAACAAAAAGCAGAAATTATCCTATGGACGTAATCACACAAGCAAGGGAGAAGCACATTTGTGGTTCCATAATTTTGAATTAAAAAAAGGGGGGGAGGGGGAAACGAAGTTTCCATCAAGTTAAATAATTTAGGGTACCTCTTTACAATTAAATACTAAGTTATTTAAAAAATAAAGCATGCCTGTGGGTTGATGAAGTTCTCCAAAATATAGTATTCAGTAGGAGGGAAAAGCAAGACACAGCATAATGTGTGTGTGTTTAAATTATCCATTTGATCATGACAACATTTGTCTGTATGTGCTGGAGTGAATAAGCACTGAATATGCGAGAATATTTAAGAAATTGATAATAATAGTTACCTTGGGGAACAGAAAGTGGGAGAAGGACAGAAACTTTTACTTTTTACTCCGTATTCTTTTATACTATTTTTTATTTTCCATGTGTGCTCGTTAGTTTTTTACTTTAAAGTGGGATGAGGGTAGGACCTAAGGATGAGGAGGCTGGCATAGGTGGCGTAGAACCAGCAGATTCTGTATCTAAGCTTTGCGTCTACACTGAGGCGCTCTCACATCTTCCCAATCTATTCCAGCCAGCTCAGCCCTCGCAGGGGTTTGGGTCCAAAGGCAGAACATACAAATCTGCCACCAGCACACTACTATTACTAATACTGATAATAAATATAATAGCAATAAATAAATTGAAGACAGTAAGAACACTTAACGATAATTCAATAACAATAAATGGATGTAACTCAAAAGAACCAAAATAAAAGTAAATATTTACAGTTCTATACTTAAAGAAAGCTGTATAACATATTTTTAAAATGAGGACAGGAGAAATTTCACAAGCAATTCCATTTTAACCAAGTCGGATTTGATGAGGACAAAGGAAATGGAAAGTCCATTTAAAATAAGACAGGGCTAGTCCCTGCTTGTGGTTTCAAATTGGCCTCCTAATAAACTGTGACTAAATAGGCTTTAGCTGGCTTTGAGCTACAAAATTTGCTTTTCTCAAATGTTCCTTTCTCCTTAGCTTTTGAGCCCCTTTTTGCTTCTGCTCTCCGGGAGGTTTCGAAGTCCATCGCTTTTGCTATCTTAAATTTTTGCTTCTGGATGGGGACGATGGGAACTGGGGACGGACTGTGGAAGGCAGAGGCAGAGCGACAAGTGCAGACTCACTCGTGCTGGAGGCCAGAATCCTGACATGGCCTTGCCCTTAAGCGGTGCCTGGCCTGATCTTTTTTCCACGTGTAGTCTCGTTAAAGAACGGTGGCTTCTCAGACTTTCTGAGGGAGTAGGCCCTGCCTTGAGGATCCAAACCCTATTCCTCCAGCAGGAATCCTCTCCCAATAATTAGAAGAGAATGGAAATGTGAACAGCACCTAGTATACCAAGCTGGGATGCTTTGTGAAGCCAAAAGAAGTTCCATCTTCACATCGGTTCCCCTCCTGGCACATGAGGCCCAGCAGTTGCTCCTCAATGCCATCCCTGGGGAAGAAGTGACATGGAAGCAAAGCTAATTTAGGGCTTTCGTTCCTTTATTGCCCACAGATTCCTTTCCTACCCAAGCCTGGGACAGAGTCTGTAGAGACGGAACTCAGATGAGAGGGGGTAGCGCCTATGTCCTGGTGTGTAAATGCACACACCATCACTACTCGTTGGTTCCCCAGGCCCTCAACACAGATTTATTGACAAAGGGTTCAGCGTAGAGTGATTGATGCCTCATCTCTCTCACCATAGGGTTGGCATCTGGATCTAACTGGCCAAAAACTTAAATAAATAAAAAAGTTGGTTCCAGCCAGTATACAAGAAGTCTTCCTCTTTCAACATCTCGTTTGGAATTTAGAGCGTCTCTCTCCATAAAAATGTTATGACCAAGGGGTAGTTAGAACCACAGTATAACCCAGAAAAGCATTTTGAGTTACCATATTATATAACACATAGCTCTGTATAGACTGCAAGCCTGTGACCAAATAGTCAGCTTCAATGGTCTAATAATCAGTGTGATCTGGAAGGAAATATTGAGTTTTGATGTTCTTTTCTGCAAAAATGGGATTACATTGACCCTCTGAAGCCACTGAGGAAATTAAATAAGCTGGTGTGCATGAAATAAGCTAATGTGCCTGAAAGTGCCTGAGCCGGTGCTAGGTGGAGGTACTCTGGGTATGTTTTCCCCCATTGCCGCATCTTCTAAGAATTCCTAAGGTACTGGGTCATCAGAAATAATCCTGACTCTAGCTATGTGAGAACTCCTTCAATCATTGACAGAAAGTCAGCATTAAGAACCAGTTTTTTTGTGTTTGAACCAATCTGCCATAAGTAATGTTTTGCGAGCGCCCAGTGCCAACTGACTTATCACCGAACTCACCCCAGAGGAGAGTTTGCAAGTCTCTATTCATAAAATGAATACCTCGCTGCTTAGTTATTTTGGAAAGGAACTTCATTTGCCTTCAAATAAATATATTGTAATTGCTATATTTCCATTTCTACCATTCTGTAATTCTACAGCCAAAAGACAACATGCTAACTTGTTACCTACCTAGTTTATATGTTGACAGAACTGGATAGAATACTTGCTTCAGGTGTCACTAGCTCTGTGATCTTGGAGAAGTTATACAGTATCTCTGAGCCTCAATTTCCATTATAGGGAACAAAAGTAATCATATTTTCTACAGAGTTTTGTTGAAAGCTTAAATTATATACTATATATCCATGCCTGGCCCACGTGGTAATTATTATTGTAGTTGTTGTTGTTAGTGGGTTTTTAAAAAGTTATTGTTTTATGAGACTTTGCTTTGTATATTCTCATCATCTTGAAGGATGTGACCCTTACCTCTATTTGATCATTCTCCTCTGCCATGCATTCCAAAATTAATAGAATAAAATTATAAACATTTAAGGTAGATCTTTAAAACCAATGAAACATCCAGCAAAAAGCATCAAATGTAGTCTACTTAATGAACGTCTGCTGACAGATTGAATGAATGATTAAGTCCAATCACTCAGTCAGTTTAAATGCTCTCTAGAACATCCTTGGCAAGTGGTCACCAGACTATGTTTGGACACCCCCAGTTTCAAAACTAGGTTTAGCAGATATGTGACTTGTGAAGCGACTTTCTAACCCTACACCCCTGGCAGGCTGCATGCATCCATCAGGACACTGAGATGGGCCCTGGAACCCTTAGTTCCAGCTCTGTTACCAAGAAGTCAGAGTCGTCTTCCAAACGCTGTACGTTACAGAAGTCTGCTTTACGCTCACCCATCGCCTCTCTCTCTTTCTATGTCTCTCCGCTTCTTTTTCATGGCCCTAAGAGCTGGACATAAAAATCTCATTTTTCTCCAACATGAGGTGGATTTGGAGACCTGCAGGCAGGCAGCCCTCTGTTTTTCAAATCCACCATCAGCAGAAAACACTCCTCTGCAACCACTACACACAGACAGCCTGCAGAGATGTAGGAAATAGGGGGTTCCTCATGGTTTGTTCATGAAGAGGGAAGAGGAGAAGCCTCTTGGTCTCTGAGCTGCTATGAAAATAAAAATGATTGGCTAAAAGTGCAGAAAAGTTTGGAGACCACCCAGGCAAATGACACTTTCCCAGCTCCACCATATCATCACTAATTGGGTATTCTGACACTTTCTGTAGCGCTTCATAAAAATGTTTCAAGACCAAGTGATAGAGTGTGCAAAGAAGCGTATCACAGACGTTCAGTCTGGCTGGTTCTGGGGAAACACCTCCAACAAAACAGCAAAGGATTTTTCTTTCATCCCGTCCTAGGTTGGCCATTCTCTCACTCTCTCTGGGTGGGAACACAGGAAGGTTTTGCTGGACCTCAGAGTCATGAAGCCACCACTTGAAATAGCCATGGTTCAGGGTTTAAGTGTCAAATCCAGAGGGTTTCACTTGAATTGGTTTTGGACTGAACGCCTCCCTGAGAGGGGTAAACTTCCAGCGGTCATTTTTGGGCTTCGCTTCAGGTTCAGTCAGGATCTGTTGTGAAAGATGACACAGAATCGTGAGCTTGAACTTTTTCCGGAACCTGGGGCAGAAAGTGTCCCAGGACTCCTGACAGAGGGGCACTATTGCTATCTTTAGGGTAATATTCCCAGAAAGAAATTAGAGTTACTTGATTCTGCTCAAACACAAAGGGCCTCGTTCTGAGATTGGTGAAGAAAAAAATAAAAGGTCCTTAAATGTTTGGTCTACACAGACCCGTTCATTCTGACCTGGAAGCCTCAGTCTTCTGGCCTATCGGAGGGAAATAATCCATTCCAGTCATCCTTCCATCAGCCTCTTCTGAGCTCTTTAAGGAGATAGATAGCCAGCGGTGAGGACCACTTTCCTCAGCTTCTCAAAGCACTTCTCACCCAGCAGCTGACACACAGCTCTGCAAAGCTGCTATATTCATTTCTTACTTATGTTGTAACAAATTAGTGCAAACTCAGTGGCTTAAAGCAACACAATATATTCTCTTACACTTCTGGAGTACACAAGTCTGAAATGGGTCTCACAGGGCTAAAATTAAGGTGTTGGCAGAGCTGTGTTCCTTCCAGAGGCTCTAGGGGCAGTTCCACTTCCTTGCCTTTTCTGGTTCCCAGAGTCTGCCTGCACTCCTTGGCTTGTGGCCTCTTCCTTCACCTTCAAAGTCAACAGCATAGCATCTTTAAATCTCTCTGTATGATCTCCTTCTTCCGCTTATAAGGACCCTCACACAATTACATGGGGTCCACCACGATAATTCAGGGTAATCTTCCATCTAAAGATCCTTAACTTAATCACATTTGCGAAGTCTCTCCCGCCATGTCAGGTTATATATTCGTAGGTTTCAGAGATGAAGACATCTGGGGGGCCATTATTCTTTCTACCGCAGATACTAAGGAAAATTATGAGCCGGCTCTAGATCTAGGAATTGAGGAGGACAGCAAAGGAGAGGGCCCTCGCCATTGGCGAAGAGCTTGATTTTTGCCAGCCCCATTACTCTGTCATCATAGGATCCAAGGGAAGAGAGGGAGAGAAGTTCCATTTTCCAGATATGAAGACTGAGATTCAGAGTTTGCACGGTATTTCCAAGACATAGTTATTCAGAGGAGATCGAAATCCAAGCTCTTTCCACAGCACCACGCCACTGGGTTTACCACAAGTATCAGATGGGAGATGTGTTTAGCAAGGGTTTATGATTCAGAGTCGGGGCTGTGCACAAATATTAACTTACAGTCGGTGACTTCTCAAAGCTGAAAATTGACATTTTTGATGTTATTCCTCAAAGGTGAGACTTACTTAGTGAAATCGCTTTTCTCTTTAGTGGGAAGTAAGTGAAAACATTCCTGTATTTTTGACTGAGCCAAAAGAAATGCTGTTTTCAAAGAGTAAGTAGTTTTCACCTGTGAATACTATATTACATTTCAGTGCTTTAGAGGCGGTTTCAAGGAATATACAAAAAAAAATCGAAAGGTAAAACATTTCTATATGGAAAATTATTTTTAAATCTTTTAAATAAAAGGTTAGTCGGGGGTGAGAGTAGCTGAGTATAATTAAATCAGCGATATCCTGTTCCCCCGGCCCTGTATTTCTGAGCCAAATTGTATTGAGATTTTGAAGAAAGAGACTTGGCATTTCCACAAATTTAGAAGAGAGGGAAAACATCTCATAGAAATGCTGCAAGGATAAATCATGCTTTGGGACTCCCGGCCAGAGAGAGCATCCCTCTCTATCCACCCCAAATTAGCCTAAGAGATTTTCTTTGAAATAAAATGGACCTTTGAAATTCTGAATTATTAGAGTAATTCAAATGACATATTTAAAATTCTGAGTAAGGCCAACAGTAGTCTCAGTCTTTTTTTTTTTTCAGTTTTCTATCATCCAATATGGTCTTCCCCATGATTCTGGGAAGAGGCACGATGGACGACATTTTATGAAGACTTATTTTGCTTTAAAAGCTTTGCATTTTGTTTCAATGCCAAATTTAGATTTGAGCACGTGAGAAAGGCATCTCATTTCTGAAAGTTATTGCTGATTTTACAAATAAGTCAATAATTTACTGATTTCAATAATAAGGCTGAAAGCTTAATTACCACCTGGCCCATTTGCTATATTAACCAGAACCTTCAGCTTATCCAAGGGCCAAATACAGATCTCAGAAATAAAAGAGGATAAATTTTTCAGGTGAACTATTGTTGCTTAGAAGAAGCATAAGAAGGCCTTAGAAAGATTAAACCTGAGAGGATTATAATCTTAGCCTGTAATGGGATGAATGGGGGAGAAAATCATTTTTAAAGCATCTTCTAATTGTTCTTATCATTTCTGTGATTCTCACAATCATGGTTTGAGATAGGTATAATAGCCCTTTTAATAAATAAACTAAGGTTCAGGAAGCTTAAGTGACTTTTCCAAGGAAACCTTATTTGAAAATAATCAACAAGGTCTTTGAAATACAACATATATTTTCACTGCCTCCAGTATGAATATATTTACCCTATTCTAGTAAGAGAGATGTGAGGTTAGAATCCATGAAAGTATGTAGAGATTGTACCAAGCTTCTTTACTTGTTACATTGAAATATTCCATTTGGATCAGAAGCATTTCCAGCCTGGGCATGAAGATAACGATCCTGCTATCTGATGAGGCACCCGTCACATTTACAACGACTCAGTGTTCAGCTGATAACTGAATGGCTCTAACTCTCAAATCTCTTGTGGCTTTTGCACACACGAATCATGGCTCCTCCAGTACTCGCAGGTGCTCCATCTCCAGCATTTGAACTAATATGTTCAAATTGGTTGAACATCACATGTGTTCAATTTAGTTGATGGTGAGAATAACAACTAAGAGATTATTTCAATCCAGAGTTGGGGTCCATCTTTGTGCATGCGGATAAAAACAGAGAAGGCCCGTTTGTAGAGGGAAATGGAGAGCCGAGAATCAGACACAGTGAGGATGCTGACCTACGTATAGATAATGACTAATATATATGTAATAGTGTATATAGATTATTACTTAACTATATAAACCGGTTAGCCTATGTAAAGGTGAGTTTATTATACATATACGTAACACATATGACATATATTGTATATATTATAAAATAAAATAACTTTTATATAGGCTAGCTGGTGTGATGTTCTCCCACAACTTGCTCCATGACACTAACTCTGTCACCTGGTTGTTTTACCTAAAGTGCTCTGTGAGATGTCACTAATAATACCTATTTCATAGAGTTGCTATGAAGATTAAATAAGACAATGTATTTCAATTAAGTTTTGCTTGCTCATTCCTACTATTCTTTAGGATTCAGGTCAAGTACTACCTCTTCCAGTATCTTCTTGTAGTTTCTGCCCACTCCCTGGCCCTTCCCAACTGGGCTAGGAGCCCATTCGGTGTGCTTCCCTCCTCATTGCACATGCTACATCAAGCTTTAATTATCTCATTAGACTGTGAGCTCTTTGAAAGCAGGAATAATGTGTCATTAATCTCCAGACCTCAGCAACCATTCCAGTCCCTAGCACACAGACTGTGTTGAATGAATAAATGCAAAATGCCTCATTCAGTACCTAGAATATCATATTAATGCTATCTTACTTTATGTTCAGAAAGCACTAAAAATGCAGTGCACATTAACTACTAAAAAAAAGAAATGTTTTAGTTACTTCCAGTTACAGAAGGTTTTAAAATGATTAAAACAGTGGGTGTGACACATCTCGTGTTTCACTTTTATAATGACTTGCTATGTTTTAAATTCACAGCTTGGATAGTAAAAGAAATGAAAGTGTTTGAGTTCCAGTACTTTCCATGCTCTACCACAACATTGCTGAATGCAGGATTCATTTCAGAAAATCTCCTTTTTAAGAATTTTCATGACCTACAAAAGAAAAATGTAAAGGTTATTTTTCCCTATTGTCACTGCTTACTAGTCTTGGGGAAACATTAAACATTATTTCTGGAAATCCAAATGAGAAGTTTTGGCCCATGAAGTCAACATCCACCGTCCAGCAAGACTGACTGCAGGTGCAGCCCATGTTTGTATTCAAATCAGCAATCTAAGCCCTGGAATATTCTCAGCAAAGGGCAGAGCTGGGCACACCATCATAACGATCCTCGTCTTTTCATTGAAAAATCACTTTCACCTTTTGTGATATGTCTATTGACCTCTTCTTTCCCCCATGAAGAGGTCCAAATACTCCAAAGGAGACTGATGGTCCCAAAGGATATATTCCCACCTGCCTTTCCAGAAAGTTCCATAGACTCACTCTTATTAGACATACCCTAGGCAGATCAGGTAACTGACAGGCATGGAATGTAGTTAAGTTAGCATTTTTCTATTTGCAAGTCTAGGGGCCCATATTCATGGAGATGTTTGGGCCATTTGAAAATGAGGGAACACACCTGTTACACTCACTGTGGAATTCTACAGCCATCAAAGGCTGAAGGCAGTGGTTCTCAATCTTTGCTTGACATCAAAATTGATATCATCGAGGGAGATTTGAAAAATATTGATGCTACCCGGGAGATTCCCATGTAATTGCTCTAGCAGGCTGGGCATCCGGACTTTTGAAAGCTCTCCAGCTGTTTCCAATCTGCAGCCAACATTGAGAACTGCTGCTCTGAGGTCTATAGCTGTGGTTCTCACCCCTGGGTGCACATGGGAATCTGAGACACTTTGAAAACATCCCAATCCTCAGCCCCCTCCCACTAAATCAGTAGTTCTTAAATTTTACATATATCAGAATACCTGGATGGCTTTTTAAAACACGTTGCTGGTCCCACCCCCAGAGTTGCTGATTCAGTAGGTTTAGGGTGGGGTCTGCTTGTTTGCATTTCTAACAAGTTCCCCTGTGGCACTGTTACTGCTTGCTCTGGTACCCACTTTGAGATCCATTGCCACAGATATTATCATTTATTTTGTTTAGGGACCGTTATATTTCTAAACTGATAAAGATCTGAAATCCACACCTAAGTGCCATCTCCTAGTCATTTCCAGTTAATCAACCCTGCATTGTAATAGAGATTCTCCATGACTCTAGCTTGAGTAGTTTCTTATCATCCCTCCCCCATGGCTTTCCAGGGCAATATAGTAGACAGAGCACAAGAAAATCTGCTTTCAGCTCCTGGCTATGCCACTTAGTAGTGGGTGACCACGAGAACTTCATTAGCCTTAGGGTGATTAACTCATCCCTTCCCTGTTTTCCCAGGACTTTATCAGTTTTAGCACTGAAAATCCCGCATCCCAGTATATCCCTCAGCCCAGGGGAAAGCAGGATGGTCGGTCACCCTATATAGCCTCTGTTTTTTAATCCCTGTGGTAAGGAAAACCAAGTTGACCTTGAAGAGTCTCTTCACGCATTTGAGATAGGACAAGCAACTGCCTTGCAGAGAGCATTTGCTTCATAAAAAGTGATCATGATTATGCCTGTGAACTCTTTTAAGATGAGTTGTGTGGGAAGGGAAACTGATGAGGATCAAGGCTGCCCCAGGGAGAAAAGCCCAAGGCGTCCTGCCCTACATACTGATCTACTGATCTATATTATCCTCAGGGAAGCATAGGACGTCCTCACCTGATCTGATCTGTTTCTTGTGTAAAGTTATAGGACACCCACTAACCCCACCTGCACTGATACCATTTTAATGACTTTTTTACATAATCTTTCCTTTGTCTTGTAAAGAGATAACTCACATACCTTGCTCTTTACTGAGCCTGGGTCCTGTCCGCATGCTACTCCATGCTGTTCTCTGAATAAAGGAGCACTACTACCAGACCTTGAGAGTCCAAGAAATCTTTCTTTCTACTTCTCGGCTGGCCGAGCCCACATCAGAAACATCACGCTTAATCATCAGTAAACATTTATAGTGAAGATAATACAAGGCCATTCTCAACCTTGGCTGCACAGTGAAATCACCTGGGGAAATTTTAACCATCCCCTCTCCCAATACCCAAATCATACCCCATGTGATTAAATCATAATCTTTGGTGCTGGAATTCAGGCATCAGTATTTTTGAAAGCTCCCCAGGTGATTTCAACATGCAGACAAGGTTGAGTACCAATGTGCCAAGTAGCGAAGCTCAAAGTGTACTCCCCTGGCTGGCAGCCTCAGTTTGACCCAGGAATTTGCTAGACATGCAAATTCTCAGCACTCTCTCCCTCCCTACCTGTATAATTAGAATCCTTGGGGTTGAAGCCCAGAAATCACTGTTTTATCAAGTTCTCTCATGCATGCTAAAGATCACACTTTGAGTAACACCTACATGCTATTTCCTAGTTGCTCTATCGGTATGCTTATATTCATTGATTTGCTAATGTTATGTTATTCTGCTGTTAATCTAGCAGCCCTAGAAGAAGCCATATTTTTAATGGAATGCTATTGTTTTAACATACTATTAGATTCTATTTGCAAGGATTTTACTTAGAATTTTTGCATTAATATTTAAAAATGAATTTGACCCCTAGCTTTTATTTTGTGCAAACTTTCCTAGGTCTTAACGTCAGGGATAGCCTAACTTGGTAAAGTTTGGGGGAAACTTTTGTTCTTCTTTCATATTTTGGACCAGTTTATATAACATGGAAATGATCAGTTCCTTGAAACTTTGAAATTCACTGGTGAAAACACACATGGCTCTGTCACCATTCTTGGAAGTAAATCTATTACACCTTTTTTATTTTTTTGATAAGTTTGGTCCATAAAACTATTTATTACTTCTGTTATTTTGGCCATTTATATTACCTAGAAAATTATCCACTTTGAAATAGTTTTCAGAAGTATTGCCCTAGATAAAAATACAGTGCTTTTAATTCCATATGTTTTTCCTAAACTCTAGAACTGAATGTTCAGTACAGGAATGAATGTAGTTCTTTATTATTTAATATTGAAATACTTGATTATATGAATTTTCCTCAGAGAATAGCTATGACTGATGTCCAAAACTTTTGATAAGTTCTATTATTATGAATTTCTGCTTATGGAAGGTTCTGTGACAGATTATCAACTTTAAATGTCTTTTGAGCAATGAAACATAAGATATTTCTTTGTTTCCACAGAGTAGGAATATATCTATATAATGTATATCATATATATCAGTTTATAAATGAATATATGTATATCAACCTATAAGTAATACTCTGCTTGTGCATGCTATTATTTGTTGCAAATTTTATTAGTATAAAAGAGTTTTGTAAAAAAAGAATTATAAAATAATCCTCTTCTTTTCAATAAAAATAACTTTGGTTGTTTACATTGTGGAAACACCTCCTTCTTAAATTTTAATTTGCATCTGCCTGGGCTGTTGAAATCAAGCATTTTATTTTTTATTATGTTAAAAGTAATTATTTTTCTTTATTTTCAAAATGTATATGTGCTAAATGTAAAAAAATTTAGAATTATTAAAAAATATAAAGACAGGAAATTTTCAAATATCATAATCCCAACCCATTCATACAGTTACTACTTGGACAAACTCTATATGTACTTTAATAACCTGGTTCCCTCCTTTTCACTTAATATATCAAGAGCAAGTTAGTGTATTAAATCAATTTCATGAATTTATTCATTATTTTAATATTAGGATATTAAATTTCTTATAATTTTAGTGACTTCAGAGCATTTCACACTACAGATGTTCATTTTAACTTCACACATATCATAGGTATTATTTTTAATTTTTGATATTTTAAATACTGCTGAAATGAATATTCATAGATATTCATGTACATGTACATACATGATCTTTTGGGAGAAATATCTAAAATGGAAAATTACTAAGTTAACAAATATGAAACATATTGATAAATTACTCTACTGAAATACCTTTATTTTAGCTATGTTTCTTTTAAACAGTGAAGAATTGCAGTTTTCTACTGACCCAAGTTGAAAAGCTTTTTAAAAAGGAGTAATCTGGGGCTGGCCTGGTGGCGCAGTGGTTAAGTGCCCACATTCGGCTTCGGTGGCCCAGGTTCCCAGGTTCAGATCCCGGGTGTGGACATGGCACTGCTTGGCAGGCCATGCCGTAGTAGGCATCCCACATATAAAGTAGAGGAAGATGGGCACAGATGTTAGCTCAGGGCCAGTCTTCCTCAGCAAAAGGAAGAGGATTGGCAGCAGTTGGCTCAGGGCTAGTCTTCCTCAAAAAAAGAAAAAAAGAAAAACGGAGTAATTTGCTTTGTATATATTGTTCTAACTGGAGTTTTTCACTTTTGTTGTTGTTGTTGCTTTCTGATTGTTTGTTTTAGCTTTAATTTTCATCTGTTTTACATTCTGTTCTGCTTCCTTTGTGGTTCTCTATCATTTGCTAATTAGACACTAAACCTTTTATCCCCTAGTAATTCAGAAGATACACTATTTCAAGTATTTATACACTTAACTGAGCTTCAGTTTTCTGATTTATAGATGAAATAAATTAATAATTGTCAATTCTCCTTGTAAGATAAAGAAATTAACCCATCCTCATTGGCCCTACCCTTTTACCCAACTAATGTCCAGGATGTTCCTGGAAATTACGGAATTTTGGACCAGGTAATTATTTTTGCTTACATTATTTACTTCTCTGTTTATCTATGACTGTGTTTGTTTGTGACAAGTCCTTCATTTAGCTGATCTGCCTGCCAGGTACTGTTTAAAGAAATGTCACATGAATGGTTTATCCTTTGAAAGTTACATACTGACATTTGTCTTTCAGCCCTTGCTGAAAATGAATGACAGCTCAAAGGAACATCTGACATGCTTCCCCAGTCACGACCCTTTCTCCTCAAAACTGTAGATATTTCTCTTGTGTTTCTCACGGATAACACTTTGGAGAACTTTGAATTCTATGAAATGCTTTATAGGACGCTTTGTTTTGTTTTCTGTAAGAAATCATACAGAAATGTTTTTTACCCTCCAAATGGTAGGGCTTTTTATTTATTTAATTTCAACCAGGTTTTATTTCGATAACGGTCTTTCCTTATGAATTGTTTCTAGTACTTTTAATCCGCAGACTCTGCTGTTGCATTATCTGTCTTTACAAATACTACAGAGAGTTGTATCTCCTTCACTTGGATCAGCTTCTGTTTGCTGCAGTAGATTATAAACAGGTCTAGCTTCTCAATAGAATCAAAGGTATGTGAGAACCTGTGACATATCCCGTCTCTTAAGGCTGGTGTCATGGAAGATAATCTGAACCTTTAAAGGCAGACTGTTAGAGTCTTTATTAGCAATATACGACAAGACTCAATAGATCATCGGTAAGATTCAGCAGAGCCCCTATCCTTAAGGAAATTCTCCAGCTCCTTTATCTTCTCCCTCTTCCTCCTCCTAAACTGCATCACTTCTCCAGCTCCCAGTCCACAGTAAGAGCAAGGGGCTGCTGCCCCAGTTCTCAAAATGGTCATGAACCCCTTGCACTGGAGTCATTTGGGGATGATGATTAAAAATGCAGTTTCCTAAGCCCGGTTGTCAAACCAGATGAATCAGAGTCATCTGGAGGCATGGCCCAGGAACCTGAATTTTTATAAGCAGCCCAAATAAGCCTTGCACGCATGGAGGTTTGATAATTTCTGACTTGGATCTTTTTTTTCTGGCAGGATCTATGCATATTACGTGGAGGAATTGAAGATGAATCCCCCTCCAGGAGTGTAAGCAGTGTTTTCAGTGGTTGTATTGGGCTCTGATTACTTATCTGAATTAAAATTAGATATTTGGGAGATGGCTAAATGGAAACTATGAGCACTCTGTTTCTTTAGTGGCTTTTAAAGATATTCTGTGTCTTCTTAATGAACCTCTATGAATGACCTCAGTCCTGAGGAGAATTAGGCTGTTGCAAACCCACCACTTTCCTTACTTATCCTGAAGACTAAGTAACTATTAGAGCAGACATTAAACCCTAACCACCACCAGCTATACCAGATGATTCAACTCAGGTTATAATTAAGGGAGGAAAAAGCCAGAGGGAGACTGGTGGGGATTAGGGTAGGGCAGCTAGTGGAAGGAAGAATGTTCCAGATCTTCCCCAAGAGGGACAACTGGCTCTCCTCAGGGGTCAGCCCTGGTCAGTCTCCACAGTCACTCCCTGATATCCTTCTTCAGCCAATTGAACCCTTAAGTATCCAGAAATTTAGATAGAGATTTAGAAGAGCAAAAAGAAATAGATTCAGATATTATGATATAGTCTAAGCCTGGATGCTCGAGAACTGCCCTGTGTTTATCATTAAAATGAGAAGTGATAGACCCAGGGTTGCTAGTGTTTGAGGAGATTCAGAAAGGATAAATTGGTTTTGGAGAGAGGAGTAGCCCTAGGAGAAAAGCCCCCATATATAGCAGGAAGAATCTTGCAGCCAGGAAATGGGCAGAGTCTAATTTCTGAGATGGTTCACCTTAAGTAATCCTGACTCATTAAAGATGGAAAGATTGGGGAGGGCAAGGAGAATCGCCAAGGAGGAAGTCCTGGAAAATCCTTAGCAAAACTACAGGCTTTCTATCACCTGGACCCTGCTCACCTCCTGTCACTCTCTGCTACAGCCATGCTTCCAGAAAGGCCCTGACCACACCATGCTACCTCCATCACTGGGCTCTTTGCCTGTGCTGTTCCCTCGGCTGGAACTATTTTGCCCTCTATTTACTTCCCCCTGGACAAGCAGCTCAGACATCACTTTCCCACGGAAGCGGTGTCTGAATCCAAGACTGGTCAAGTCCTCAGGTTACGATGTCTCTCATTGCACTGCTTACAGTTTTCCTCCACGGCACCAGGCACACACATGACTTTCATGTCTGATGACTTGATGAAGGGCTAACACCCCCACCAGATGGCGAGTGTGGTGGGGGCAGAAGCTGAGCACTCGGGTTTTACCTACCATCGTCTCCACTCTGCTTAGACTACTCTATTGTTTACGAAATGCGTGAATGGATTCTGCCATCCCTCTTGGTGAATACCAGACTCACTAACAATAAAGGGCACAACATCTTATTTTTAAAAAATATTCACTTTCGTATACAACCATGTGTCTCATAATGTTGGGGATATGTTCTAAGAAACGCATCATTAGGTGACTTCATCCTTGTGCAAACATCGTAGAGTGTATCTACACAAACCTAGATGGTATAGCCTACTACACACCTAGGCTATATGGTACTAATCTTATGGGACCACTGTCATATATGCAGTGTGTTGTTGACCAAAATGTCTTTATACGGTGCATGACTGTGTTTATGTGAAACCAAACAAAGATTTTGGTTTGTATAGGAGAGTAACATTCAGTTCTTACTTTAGCCAAAGAGGTTTTCTTTTCCTCAAATACTCTTCTAGTTTTAAATAAATTCCATCACTCTCAGGGGAATGCAGTGGGAACAGTCCACTCCCCGCATGAGCTATCCTGGCCTGTCATTGCACATGGGCCTGTGCCTTTCAAGAGCAACATCTCCAGGAAGGAGCCAGCATGGGACAGACAGTGGTGAGAACACAGAGCCCTCTGCCTGGAGTCGAGGCCAAAGCACACGGCCTTCCTTTGTAAGCTTGTCTTTATGAACTTGTGTCAACTGCTCCCTGACCCAGAATCACCCAGTTAAACAAACCAGGGATTACCCATAAACTCACAGAAACCCAAACCCGCCAGGCCCTTGATCATCCCTGAGACAGTCTCTACCTGTTCACATTCATTTGGGCTCTGATCAAATGGCAGTGAAAGAGCCTCCTTTCCAAGATTCTCAGGACACAGAGATTAGCTCAGTTTTCCCTTCAAAATGACATTTTCCAAACCACATGAGCAAAGTTTCCTTTGCAGTGGCCCATTGAATTGCAAACGAAACCAACCAATGGTCCATGTCACTCATAAGCTATTCTAACCTCAAATACTTGTCCCAGAAATCATGGCTGGACAAATTTGAAATATCCAAACCTGGATTAAGCCTGTAAGCTTCAATTGACTTCAATTCAAGCCCAGCTCCCTAGTTTTATCATGTATGACATTACATCACTGCATTGCAATGAAACGTATAATCAAAAAGCCAGACTCCACTTTCCTCTGGGGTTTTGGAAGAGCAATTCCTTTTTAGGGGTAAAAATATGAGCTGTGACCTTGTTCTTTATGTTGTCGGTCAAGCATCAACCCAAACATTAATCCTTCTAAAGAGAGGTTGCCATGCAATCAAGCCAATGCCTGGCCTGTTGATTTATCCCCCACCACCCAAATAACTACTTGCGCAGGGTCATTTTGTGGGAAATATCTCGGTGAACCAACTCCACTTTCCTCTCATTTGACCTTATTGGAAAGTTCAGGCATGAGGAGACAGACTGGGAGATCAAGTTTCAGGGACTACGAAACTAGATGAAGAGTCAGAGGTTGGGCATATAAGAACTCAGTTGCATAAGCACTGGGCATGAGAAATTATCTTCAGGGCGTATACCTTAGGACCAGAGTTTGAAGTTCTGAATAGAAGATGGACACAGAGGAATTTGAGAGCATGGCACAGAACTGACGTCGGAAGAAACAGAATGAGACTATAATTGGGACACAACCAGCTGGTCTCAGGAAAGAGGTGAACCAAAACAGACCCAGGGAGACCCACAGGTCTCCTGATTGTGAATGAGCCAACTCCTTCCAGACTCCCAGCTCAGGGCCAGAGCAGGCATGTGTGCCCGGGCAGGTCTGGGGCCACAGGTCGGAGCATGTAGACATAGGCGCGTGGAACAGAGGACTCCGATGCAGGGAGCCAGGCTCCTGACACAAGCTCAGGCAACAACCGCTCCCTACCTCCAAATGGGCATCGCAAACTCAGGCAAAATCTGTCATCCCGATAATCCTTCATGATTCGCAAGGAGAGAAGGTATTTTAAAGATTGAATATGAAGAGAATGTTTTAAAATATGCAAATCATCCCATTCACAAACAGTTAATAATTTATACTAATCTTTATTTGCTAATAATTTGAATATTATGAACTACAGCCTGCTGGAAAGCATACTGATACTCTTCTCTGAGAGCTATAGACGTATTGGAGTTCTATTTTATTTTACTCGTCAGAAAAGGAGCAACCCATTAAAAGATGATAAAAACAGGCTGCTCCGGTTCACACGTTTTCATTTCAACAGGAGCAAGTCTAGTTTAGTCCAGGTCAATAATTAGAGACATAGCTAATTTCTGCCAGATACTGTGGGGCTGCCAGGACCACGAGGATGAAACTGACCCACTTGCCCAGGTGACTCGGGCAAACCATAGCCCACTGGCTTAGGCAAGTCAATGCTGAACATCTGTGGCCTCCCTTTGAGACAATCTTTTCTCACGTTGAGACAGGGGCACGTTGAGAAAGGGACAGAGCTAGCATTATTACTATTTACCACGCACCAGGTTCTGTGCTAAGTGTTTTTACATCTATTGCCCCACTTAGATTTCATCTCTGTGAAGTATGTATTTTAATTATCCCCACTTAATGCGTGAGGAAACTGAGGGACAGAGGAGTTAAATGACCTTCCCAGGAACACTAATAAGCGGATGTGTTAGTTTCCTATTCCTGCTGTAACAAATTATCACACACTCAGTGGCTTCAAACAACACGAATGTATTGCCTTACAGTTCTGTAGGTAAGAAGTCTGACTCGGGTCTCATCAGGCTGAAATCAAGGTGTCAGCATGGCTGTGTTCCTTTCTGAAGGCACAGAGGGAGAATCCATTTGCTTGCCTTTTCCATTCCTTGGCTTGTGGCTTCCTTCCTCCATCTTCAAAACCAACAACATAGCATTTCTCTGACCCCTTTTCCATCATCACATTTCTTTCTCTGACTGTGATCTCCTCTGCTTCCCTGTTCCACTTTAAAGGACACTTGTGATTGCATTGGATCCACCTGGGAAATCCAGAGCACTCGCCACATCTCAAAATCAGCTGTTTTGCAACCTTAATTCCACCTGCACCCTTAATCCACCTTTGCCATGACACCTGAGATATCGATAGGTTCCAGGAATTAGAATGTGGGCATCTTTGTGGGGCCACTGTTCTTCCTAACACAGTGGGACAAGTAGGACCTGAATCCAAGGAATGTGGCTCCAGAACCCATGCTCTTAAGCAGGAGACGATAGCACCTGCTTGGGACATGACCATTTTATCCAGGATCTATATCCATCCATGCAGTTTGTACAATGAAAAGTTATGCTCTGAACAAAGATATTTATCCTTTTTCCAATGTATTCCTTTTTAGTTAGATGTAGTTAACCTTGTCAAACTAACTGATGCTGTTCAGACTGAAAACCATTTTAGACTCTGATGCCCCCTTCCTATTTCTACCCTAATGACTCTGTCTCTCTCTTCCTCACTCTTTCACGCACACACACACGCATGCACACACAAACACACACCAGTCACACCATATGTATACATACACAGTTTCTCCTCCAATATTTTCCCACATTTCAAGCAACCAGACACCCACCCACTCGCCTCCCCAGTTTCTCACTACGGATAACTTAGGAGGCTTCCTCCACTTTTTCTCTCTCTCGTTTACCCACACATTTAATCCTTTAACAGATACCATCAGCCTTATCTCCAAAATAGATCTCTGTCCACCTCTGGCCCTCTCACTGCCACACCCTGATCCAGCCAACATCACCTCTCTCTGGGAGACCTCCAGTCTTGTCTTCCTCCCTGACACTGGCCCTCCTGCAATCGGTTCCCCACGTAGCACATATCGTGATTTTTATTTAACACCAATGGGATTGATTACATCTTACTGCTTGAAACCCTTCCCTGGCTCCCCAGACTTTTCAGGACAGAGACCGCTCTCTGTCCCATGTCTGTAAGGCCTGAAGGACCTGGCCCCTCCAACTCCTCCCCCTTCACCTTGAATTTTGCTCCCCTTGCTCACTATTCTCATACCTTCCTGCCTTCTTTCAGTTCTTGACGGCACCGCAATCACATCCATCTCCAGGCCTTCTCGTACGCTGCCTTCTCTACCTGGAACATTCTTATCTACACTCTTACCTGGCTAACTCAACTCTTCATACACTTCAAGTCTCGGTTTAAATGCCATATCCCTAGATAAGTCTTCCTGGCACCACAACATGCACGCACGTGTGTGCACACACACACATCTCTGATAGCACCTTTTGTTTAATTGTGCTTATGAAGAAAATAGTTCCATTATATAATTACATGACACGTAATTATCTATGTTACTGTATGTATTATATATTAATGCTATTCCTGCTCCTCTATAACGTCTTTGAGGGCAAGGGCTATGCCTGTCTTTCCCTCACTACTATATGCCTAACACCTAGAACCTGGTACACAGCTGCTCAACAAATTTGTGTCCCATAAATGCTTTAGAGATGGTAACCTGTTACATCTGTCATTATACTGTCATCATCATCATCATCACCATCATTATTATCATTGCCACTGCCACTGCTGTTACCACCCTTACATTTAATGTCTTTGTGGCTTATAGATTACAAAAGAAAAATTCATATTTGCATTTCATCATAACACTTTGAGGTGGGTAGAATAACTATCATTTCACATATGTAAATTGAAGCTCAAAGGGATGGGTGATATCCCCAGGGAGTACAATGAGGAAGACTATGGCCCAGGCCACACCTGCTGTGCCTCCAGATCCTCCACTCCAGGATGAGGACGCTCTGAGGTTGCAGTCAGAAGAGAAGAAGGAACCCCGTAGAAGAGCAGTGGACCTCCTGTGGCCCAGAGCTCCAGAGGAAGCACTAAAACCAACTTGGTTTTCTCTAAGATTTGATTTTGCTCTTACTATTCATGACAAGGGTGCGGGAGAAGGACGTAGCCCCACTCAGCCCCCTCAGCACTGTTAGGAGGCCGTGGGAGGATGATTTTGAATGTTTCCCTTCTGTGAGCTTCTGAGAGGAGACCCACACCATGGTCTGCAGTCCGCCTGCAGAGGGCCAGCTACATGCAGGTTGAGAGGAATGGAAATGCATGAATAGTTCTCAGGGCTTCCCATGTCGCTGAGGACAAAGACCAGACCCCGGATATAGCCCACAGGGTCCTGCATGTTCTGGTTCTTGCCAACATCTCCGCCTCCACGGCCTATCACCTTCCTTTTTTTCTGTCCTTTCGAGCCTCAGAAGTCTTTCAGATCTCAATCCGTGTGAGCTGCTTTAGTTACACACTCACCTGGAACCAGGTGCCTCTCACGTATTAGTATGACTGCTTGGTTGCCTTCTGTCTATCCCGCCGGACCAGGGGCTGGCAGAGCACGGCCCACAGACCAATTCTAGCATGCTGCCTGTTTTACAAATAAAGTTTTATTGAAACACAGCTATGCTAATTTATTTACATAATTTTCGTGGCTGCTATTGCTCTACAATAGCAGAATTGAGTAGTTATGATAAAGATTATGTGGCCTACAAAGTCTAATATACTTGTTATCTAATCCTCTGCAGAAAGTTTGCTTTTCATACTAGACTATAATAAAAGAGCCGCATCTGTGTCTGCTTTCACCCACCATTTTCATCACTGGTTCCTAACAGAAGGCCTGATCCATAGAAGAGTCAACAACTATTTTCGGAATAATCAATGAACGAGTAAAATTATAGCATGCCAGCCTATTTCTATACAAAAGTTTCAGTCTCCCAATTGACACTGGAAAGTTTAAATACTGTTATCTCTATTCAGAAATTCAAGTTTGGAGAGATTGAAAAGCTCAACCAAAATTATACATATACTGGGCAGTGGGGACAAGAGTCCACGTCAGCTCTTTCACGACACAAGGTACAGAAGGCAGCGCACGTGAAGTCCTGGAGGTTGGCAAGATTGTGGTGCCATCTATGCTCTCTCTCAACCCAAAGGCAGGCTCACTCTAGCAACTTCTACCTTTAGACACTTTTCTAGGAACTCTGCATACTTTGGGAGAAACCAGTAATTTTGTCTTCCTTATGTTTATCAAGGGCCAAACAGAACTATCTTTTCTCTTTTCTTGATTCTGAAAAACTCCTTTGTTCCAGCTGCCTACTACAAACTTGAAGAACTTCTTTCTAAAACAGAGGGAGGATGCATCAAGAAGGGACGCAGTCCTAAGCCCTTACAATCAGGGGGAGAGGATGCGTGCCTACAGCAGTGTACCTTGGGGAAGCATAATTAGTGTATACAGGCACCAAAAATAATAGCGTACAGTGTGTGGACCAATAAGAGAAATGAAGAGACACTTGCATGCATCACAGCCTGTGATTAGGAATGCAGAGTTTGGGGCTAACCTTTGATGAAGTCAGATCAAGAGGACATATACCATATGATTGCAGCTGTGTTTTATGGAATGTGCGAATTACATTTTACGCTGGATTTCCAAACAGACGTATCAATCAACCATAGGGGTTTCTTGAACAAGGTAGAACCCACAGCCTCCCTATGCTCTTCCTGTGTTCTAGTCAGCAGGTACCCAGAGCGAAGTTTCAGTAATAAGAGTGGTCTGTCATCTAGTTTCCTGGAAGCAAAACCTGGAGAATGTGTAGTTTATATGACTTTTTTTTTTAGTGGATATTCAGGGAATCTCTGACAAACAGTTTAATCAAATGTCTCAACTGCCACTGAAGCTCGTGTTTGTAATCCTTACACATGGTCAAGAGGGTGACTCATCAATGTGTTTGGCTAAATTCGTTTAAACTATGATATAATTTAGTTATTATTTTAGCAACTGCTACACGCCAGGCACTATTCTAGACACTTGCCATGCTAGTGGAGAACTTAATGGTTTTGGTTTCCTTATACGCTGAGTTTGAAGTAGCTGTGAATTTCCAGGTAAAGGTTCATTTGCTTTTTTAGCAAACGTTGACTGTGCACTTAATATAAGCCAGGCCTTATCCTAGGCACTGGATAAATGGAGGTGAAAGAGATATGGTCCCTCTACTGTAAGAGCATGCAGTCTAGTAGGTGAGAGAGGCATAAAGATAATTGTGATAACATTTGGTAAGTCACTCTACAATAAAAATAACGACAGTGGCGATAATAATAATAATTGCTACAATTTATTCAGTACTTACTCTAAGATGGACATTTTATATAAATGAGCTCATTAAATACGGTTAACAACCCTGGAAGGTATATATTCATACCCCCAATATACAGATAGGGAAACTGAGGCTTCAATAGGATGAGCAACATGACAAAGATCCCACAACTAGTCAATAACAGAACTTGGACCCATCTGACCCTAAAGCTTGTGCTCTTTTGCTGTCCTATATTATCCACCTTCCCTAACTCATATTAAATTTTCAGAGATATACATGCAGTGCAATAAGAGAACAGAGGGCCTGGCAGCTAGAAGGGGAAGAAAGGAAAGGCTTCATAGGAGCGTGAGTGAGATTTGTGTGAGGCCTTAAAAAACAAGTTGGCATTTGCTAAGATGTGCAAGATGGGTGCTGAGTGGCAATGGAACAGATGGTAAAGGTTCAGGGTCAGGAAAATTTCTGCCTTCTTAGGGAATAGATTAGCACAGCTGGAAGTTAGGGCACATTAAAAGAAATTAGGAGAGATGTGACCAGAAAGATCCATTAGAACAAGATCATCATTGTCCCTCAGGATCAGCCATGTTAAAGAGCTGTGGCTCTTTCATAGGGAAGATCCATTGACACTTTCTAAGCAGTGGAACAGCAAATGGTCTATGACATGCAGAGTACTGAGTCATACCCTCACAACATCTACTTCCCTAGTGCCTACCATAGTGCCTAGTACAAGGTAGGTGCTCAATAATTCTTGGATAAACTAATACATATTCTTTGAATAATCCATTGGACAGCAGTGTGGAAGATATACTAGAAAAGGAAAAGACTAGTGATAAAATATAAGCCAGGAGCTTGTTGGAAAAACATAGAAGAGCTATCAGTGATAGTAAAGAGGAAGTTGACGTGAGAGAGACATTGGAAGTAGAACTGACAGATCTTAGTGACAGAATGACCCTGTGGGCTCAGACAGAGAAAGTAGTTGAGAATAACTTCCAGAATTCTCACTTGCATCTGAGGCATCAGTGGGGAATACAGAAGGAGGCATAGAGTTGGGAATTCTGAGTCTGAGGTGCCTTTAGAACATTACTGCACAGATTAGGGGCCTGATAGGGAGTGGCAGAGAAGACACATTCAAAATGGCTGCCAACAGGTGGCTCTCTTTCATGGAGACCTCAGAGAGTCCTGGTGGCTGTGAGGACCTCTCATGAAAGGTAGTTCCCTGGCTGAGTGGTTATACCGAATGAACAATTGTGATGAGAAGACAGAAAGAAAATCCTCATCAGAGAGCCCAAAGAAGAGAGGAACTAAAAATCAGCAACCTGACCATTACGAGCACAGAGTTACGCTCTGTAGGAACTTCAGGCAAAGCCAGGGCAGACTTCATAGACTTTTCCTGTGGAAAATTTATGAAGCCCAGATTGGGGAAAATGTTCTGATAGTTTTAAGGCTGGCATTTTAAGTTGGAATGCCATTGCAAAGTAGCACATAACGGCACAATTCAATAACTCTGACCATTGTGGAAAAATGCCATGTGCCAACAGCGATTTTCCATAATTTTGCTCAGAAAATCTGAAAGAAATGCAGAAAATGGATTTGCAGTCCTGGCAGCAGGCGGAGAAACAGTAGCAGAGGGCTGCAGGCCAGTAATTGATGTTTCAAATATCACTGAGTGCTTTGCCTGTAATTTTAGGGGAGAATGATAATAATTAAAAGCACAAACTTACAAGTCATTTCTGAAGAGGGAAAATGCTGAATGCACTTAAAGTGAAGGGGGTTTGTTGAAATGTTTAACTTTTTCCAGAGAGCTTTCAGATATGCAATGATTAGTTTTATGTTCACAGAGTGACTTTCTCCCCAAAAGTTCCAAACAGCCATAAATGGAAGATTATTAACCCATGAGATTCTCTGGGAGCCAACGATAAAGCTGCCTAGATGACGTTCCCAAACATTCACACCTTACCTGATGAGACTGGTTTTTGTCGCAAACAGCGCTCTCTTTAAAAGGATGAAATTAAGCCTCTCTCCCTTCTCTTGATTACGGACTTGGTTGTTATAATGGTTCATGGTAAGTTAGATTTGAGACTTTGCTATGAGATAGATTTGAGCTTGAGTACCCATTTGTCTTTATTAACTCTGTGACCATAGGCATGTCATTCAAGTTCTCTGACCTCCATTTCTTCATCTGGAAAATGGGTATAACAATAGTCCTTACTTCCCAGAGGGTAAGTATTGAGGATTGCCTAAGAGAGTAAAACAATCAGCATAGTTGGTGATCAATAAATATTAACCATTACTAGTAGTATTGCTGTTGCTAAAATGACAAAGGCACGCTATTTTTGTATAATTATTTATTTTTGCTGACAGAATGTAATTTCCTCGAGTATAGTTTGGCTAAATCCTCCTGCCATGGCAAATAAACAGCCAGAGACTAAACTGAGCCTCATACCCTTTTCCTGAAAGGGATCCCCTCCAGTTATGAAATTCAGGGATTCAGTTTTCTATATCTCTCACCCTACGATCTATGACAGGTCCTGGCATACAATGAGTGCTCTATAAATGTGTGTGGAACATACATGCGTCTGGATGGGCAAATAGTTTTATCCCTCCACTGTGATAAAGGACAGAGCTCTCTGGTACCTTATCAGCTTCTGATGATCAACCTGAGCTTCCGCCAACACCACTAACTGTGACATCTGGGTTTTTTCAAGTGCAAACTCTCTCTTCCTTCCCACACCGACCGCGGGTGACCTTCTGTAGTTGGGCTGACAGATGAGATAACAAGCTTTGTCTGAAAACACAAAGCTCTGGGTTCACTGGGGTACCGTGATTAACAGACGAAGTGAACGCTACGCAAATGCTGTAATTGTAGTGGCCCGCCATTAGCACTGCAGTAAATATAGTCATTTTGTACTTTTCTTTCGCACCATCAACCTCTTTCTAGCCTATCAGAATGAATTTTGTTCTCCAGACCATGTTTACTCACTTCTTTAGGTTTGCACAGACATGAGCCTGCCTGTTGGCTCATGATTCTGAATGTGGACTAGCAATCAGCAGAGAGGCAGGGCTTTTATTATTTTTTCCCAGCTCAAAACAGGACTTCTTATGCCCCCAGAAAATAATGTACAGCAGGTAGACACACTACATAGAGGCGGGTGAGTGCATGTTAGGCTCGTGGCTTGCATCAGTCTGCGAGGTGATTCTGTCTTGACCAGCATGGCTTGGAGGCAGAAGAAGAAATCGTCATGAAAACATCATACAGTTTCTCAGCTCCTCCCTAAATAATATGTTGGCAATCTAGCCCAGCTGTAATTTTGTGCAAGAAATATCTCTATCCAAATGCAAGACTAAACTTTCTGAAAGGACCTACAGCATTTTGCTAATCCAAAAACTCTAGACACTGACTGAGAAGGAAAGGGCTGTATTTTCTCCCTGGAAGCTGTGTGCCATGAATAACTGAGGCTCAGGGTAATAAATATCAAGTTGAAAGAAGTTAAAGACCAGACAAGCAGCAGAGACAAGATAAGAAAGAGGTATCAGACAATCTTGTGGATTTCAATTTGCAAGAAATAGCAAATAGAATTATTTCCAGTTGAATTTTCCAAGTCAAATTTTGTTGAATTGTAGCCATAATTTAGTGTCAAGATGAAGGTGACTGAGCACCTATGAGGAGTTAAGAAGGATGGTATAAGTAGTTAAAAAAAATAAAATATAGAGCAGAGCTGCAAGGCAACTCTGAGCAGGGAGAGATTCCCCAGTCAGTCTGTCCTTATGACTTGGGATGCTCCAGGAATACCCACAATGGACTCATATCTCTGGGCCTAGGGGTAGGTGTTTCCATTTAAGACTCAGAATTATTATTTTCTTGGCCCCTCCTTTAAATGGAGAGGGATTCATGCCAATCCCCATGTACTCAGTTTGGGGTTTAAACAACTCCAGACTCTAAAAGACAAGATACTGAGGGAATGAAAGGTATAAAGTGCCATTTAGATAGAGTTCTCCAAACTTGGTTGGGTACCAGAATCACCCACTCGTATTGTCAAACAGATTATGAGGCCCCGCTCAAGGCCAACTGGATACAAATCTCCTTTCTCCACTGAATTGCTTTTGAACTTTTATCAAAATTAGTTGTCCATATATGTGTGGGTCTGTTTCTGGACTGTCTAGTCTGTGTTATTGATCTATCCATCTACCTTTACACACTGCCACGCTGTCTTAACTATCACAGCTTTATGTTACGTCTTGAAACTTACATCGCGTTAGTCCTACAACTTTGTTCTTATTTTTCCAAATTGTTTAGCATATTCTAGGTTCTTGGCATTTCTGTATGGATTTTAGAATCAGCTTGTCAATTTCTACAAAATATCTTGCTGGGGGTTTTGTTGCAATTCCATAAAATCCTTAGGTCAATTTGAGGACAATTAATATCATAACAGTACTGAGTCTTCTGACCTATGAATGCAGTATATCACTCAGAAAATTTTAGCTTTCAGCTTATAGATCTTTCCTGTCTTTTGTCAGATTTATCCCTAAGTACTTCATGTATTTGATATTATTATGAATTATATTGTTTTATTTAATTTCCATTTCTGTTTGTTCCTAGTATATAGAAATATAATTGATTTGGGTACATTCTTGTTTCCTACAACCTTGATAAATTGACTTCTTAGTTTTAGCAGCTTTTTTTTGTAGATTCATTGGATTTTTGACACTGACAATCATGATGGTTGTAAATAAAAACAATTTTATTTCTCCCTTTCAAATATCTTTCTGTTTGGAATTTTTGTATCTATGTTCAAGAGGGACGTTGGTCTGTAATTTTCATTTATTATAATATAATTTTATGGTGTCACGGTAATGCTGGCTCACAGAATAAGTTGAGAAGTAGTTCTGTCCTTTTAAATTTTATGGAAGACTTTGTGTGGAGTCGGTATTATTTCTTTCTAAACACTTGAAAAAATTCACCAGTAAAACTATCTCGGCATGGAGTTTCTTTGTGAAAAGGTTTTTAACTACAAATTCAATCAATGTATTAGATATAGGGATATTTGGGTTCTCTATTTCTTCATAAATTACCTGTGGTAATATGTGTCTTCCAAAGAATTCATACATTTCATCAAAGTTGTCAAGTTTACTGGCACAGAGCTGTTCATAACATTTCCCTAGCATTCTTTTAATACCAGAAGAATCTTCAGTGATATCACCTCTCTCATTTTTTTTTATATTGCTAATAGGAGTCTTCAAGATTTTTTTCTGATTACTCTGGCTAGAGCTTTATCAATATTATTGATCTTATCTGAGAATAAATGTTTGGTTTCGTTGATTTTCTCTATTGTTTTTCTGTATTGTATTTTTTTTATTTCTGCTATAATCTTTATTTCCTGTCCACTACTTACTCTAAGTTCAATTTGCTCTTTGTTCGAATTTTCTTAAGTTGGACACTGAGGTTTTGATTTGAGATCCTTCTTATTTTCTAATCTAGGCATTTAATCCTATAAACGTCCTCCTCAGTATTGACTCAGTGGCATTCCAAAAATTTTTTGTCGTGTTTTCATTTTCATTCAGTTTGAAATATAATCTAATTTCTTTTTTGATTTCTTCTTTTATCCACAGATATTTTTAGTCTTATTTAGTCTGCAAATATTTGGGGATTCTACGAAGATCTTTATGTTATCAAATTTTAATTTAATTTTATTTTGGTCTACTTTGTATGACTTAAATCTTTTAAAATTATTAACACTTGTTTTTTGGCCCAGAATATGTTTTATCCTGGTAAATATTCTGAATGAACTTAAAAATAATGTGTATTCCACTGCAAGAGAGTAGAGTGTTCTATAAGTGTTGATTAGGTCAATTTGTTTGATAGTGTCATTCAAATCTTCTATATACTTACTGATTTTCTATTTTGTTCTATCAATTTCTGAGAGAGGAGTGTTGCCATCTTCAATAATTGTGGACTTGTCTGTTTCTCCCTGATGTCCTTGATTAGTTTTTGCTCCATGTGTTTTGAAGCTGTGTTAGGTGCATAAATATTTGGAATTGTTATATTCTTCTGCTGAGTTGGCCACTATACCACTATCAAATGAAAACTTTTATCCCTGTTAATATTTTTAATTCTGAAATCTACTTAGTCTGATACTAAGATAGCCACTCCAGATTTATTTTGATTAATACTAACATACTATATCTTTTTCTACCCTTTTGTCTCTAACTTATTTGTGTTTCTATATTTGAAGTTTCTTTGTAGGCAGGATAGAGTGGGACCCTTCTTTTTTAGCCAATCTGACAACCTCTGCCTTTTAACTGAGATATTTAAACCATTTACATTTAATTGTATTATTTATGTGATTAGATTTAAAATTATCATCTAGTCTTATAGTTGTTCCCTATGTTCTTTCGTCCCTTTGTTCTCTTTTTCTACCTTCTTTGAATTAGTTGATTATTTTTTAATGATTCCGCTTTCTCTCCTTTTTTGGATTACTATTAGCTGTAACTCTTTGTTTTGTTATTTAGTGTTTGCTTTAGACTTTATGATTTATATCTTTTACTTGCCACAGTGCACCTTTGAATGATATCATACCGCTGCATGTGTAGTATAAGAGTTTTGTAAGAATATACTTAAATTACTCCCATCTCATTCTTTGGAATATTGTTCTCATGTGTTTTATTTTAACATATGAAATAAACATGACATTATATTGTTATTTTTGTCTCAACAGTCAATGATCTTCTAAGAAAAAAATCTTACATATTTACCCATGTGTCACCCTTCCCAATGCCCTGCATTCTTTTGTGTAGATCCATATTTCCATCTGGTATAATTTTATTTGGCCTGGAGGACTTCCTTCAACCTTTTTTGCAGTGAAGATCTGCTGGTGATCAATTATTTTATCTTTTGTCTGTCTGAAAAAGACTATTTTGCCATCATTTTGGATATTTTCACTGGGTATAACATTTTAGGTGGTCTTTTTTATTCTTCCAGTGCTTTCAAGATGTTGCTTTACTGTAGTCTTGTTTGTATTGTATCTGATGAGAAATATGCTGTCATCATTATGTTTGTTTTTATGGACATAATATATTTATATGTAATTTTTTCCCCTCTGGCTACTTTTCAGATTTTCTCTTTATCACTGGTATTGAGCAAATTGATGATGATGTGCCTTGGTGTAGTTTTCTTCATGTTTCCTGTGTCTAGGCTTTTTGAGGTTTTTTAATTTGAGTTTATAATCTCATCAAATTTGGAAAAATTTTGTCCATTATATCTTCAAATATCGTTCTGTCTTTCCTTTGGGAACTCCAATTACACATATATTAGGCCACTTAAAGTTGTCCTTCAGCTCACTGATTCTCTTTTCATTTTCTGTCCATGGTTTTTGGTGTGTTTTTTTTTAACAGTTTCTATTGCTATGTCTTCAAGTTCACTAATATTTTCTACTGCAATGTCTAGACTGTCATTAATTTTACCTAGTGTATTTTTTTATCTCACACATTCTTGTTTTTATCTATAGAAGTTCTTTATGGGTCTTTCTTTATATCTTCCATGTCTCCTCTTAACTGAATATCTGAAATGCAGTTATGATAACTGTTTTGCTGTCATTTATCTGCTAATACTAGCGTATGTGTCAGTTCTGAGTCAGTTTAACGTGATAAATGTAGTTCCTCATTATTTCTCTTGCTTCTTGCATGCTTGGTAATGTATAAATGAATGCCAGGCAATGCAAATTTCATATTGTTAGGTGCTAGTTATTTTTGTATTTCTATAGATGTTCTTGAGTTTTGTTCTGGGACGCTGTAAGTTACTGGGAAACAGTTTAATCTTTAGAGGTCTGGCTTTTAATATATATTAGGTGGGTTGAGAACAGTGTTCAGTCCAGGGATAATTACTGTACACTGTCGAGGCAAGACCTTTCTGTGAATTCTACCCAATGCCTCATGAATCTTGAGGTTTCCGAGTTTGGCTGGTGGTAACAGTCAACCTCCTGGCCCTCTAATTCTATCAGATAGTTCTTTCCCTAATCTCTGGTAGTTTACACACACACACACACGTATGTGAGCATGTATGTACCTATGCACACACTCACCGGTACTCAGTTTAACGCTTGAGGGGCCCCCCATAGATCTTTGGAGTTCTCTTTCTCTTCCCAGCTTTTCTTTCTTGGTATCATAGCCCCATTGGTGTTCCTGGACACTCAGCTCCATTTCCTCAACTCGGGGAGCCCACCCGGCTCTTCCTGGCTTCCCTATTCCTGCGTTGTGGCCTTGAATCTCTCTCATGGCACTAAATGGAACAATTTGAGAGATCTCATCCCTCAGTGATCACTGCCTTTCATTGTCTGATGTCCAGTATCTTGAAAATTGTTGCTTATATATATTCTGCCTAGTTTTTTGTTGTTTTTGGTTGTTTGAGATGGGAGGACAAATCCAGTGCCTGTTACTCCACCTTGAATGGATGTAGAAATTATAAAGCATTATTTTTATCCCTATTTCGCAGCTGAGGCTAAAGGCTCAGATAGATTGATTTCCCCAAGGCCACACATTGCCAATGAGTAGCAAAGCTAGTGTTAGAAGTTCCTTAGGATGAAGGACGTTTTAGAGTCCCTATTGTGAACAAGTAAGTAAATCGCAGGAGCACACTACCACACACACACATTAGCTGGTGTATCTACAGAGTAAATGTGGCACTGAAACATTAGCAATGGGTTCCCCTTATGTTTCTACTTTTGGGGAATCCAAATTCAGACAGCCTGGATTTGAATCCTTGCTCTACCACGTACTGGCTATCTGATCTTGAGTACATTAATTTACCTTTTAAGCTTCAATTTACCCATCTGTAAAATGGAGATAATAATAGTACCTGCCAAATAGTATCGTTGTTAAGATCAAATGAGATAATCCATGCAAAGCCCTTGTCACAGTAGCAAATATTATTTTTTGATGTATGAGTTACCCTAAATGTTGTCTAGCATGTGCTCAGTAAGATTTAGCTCTAACCTCAATCCAAATGAAGTTCTTTCTTTCTCTCTAACCTCGTTGGCGTTAAGAAGTTGGTTCTTGCCTCTCTAGACTCCCGAGACTTTGCACTGGAAATATGAATCAGGCAGCTCATCCAGAAGCTAACTAGTCCATCTGATCTTCGTTTAGAAAGTTGGTGTGGAATGTTTCTCTTTTGCTGGTCAAGTTTCTAGAACCAGCCCTCTTATCTTTCTTTATTGGTCACTTCTCACAGTGTCTACCCAATTGGTTTCTCCAAATGAGATCTCATATTTTTTATGTCTGTCTATCCTCACTCAACAGCTTTATAGTTAGTTGTTCAAACCCATCCTTTTACTTACCTGTCCCCCTGGACCCACACAAATGACACTTCCCCAGCTGACTTTCATGTGAATCACCTTCCAGATGCTCACTACCAATATTAACATCTGAAAACCAGAGTTGTATTATCATTTTCCTCACTCCAACCACATGGAATTACAGTCAACTTCACACGTAATTTTGTTTCTCTGTTTTTATTGCATGTATCCTTGGCCTTGACCTTAGAAGAAAAAATACTTATTCTTGATACTCCACATATATTTGGTACATGCTGTGGACTGTTTAAAAACTTAGAGGAAGGTGAGGAGTGGAGATAAAAGATGTCTATTCAACTTTCTGAGACATCTTCTTTGGACTAGAGCATTCAGTGTTAAGGAAATAAGGATCAATGCATTAGGGGTTAAAGATTTCCACGGTGCACAGAGGCACCTTTGGTAAACGATCTCATTTAGCAACTATCACTGGGAAATCACACCCTGATTTCACACATCCCTCTCACCATTCACTGGGACACTGGGCTGTGTATTCATTATGTCCCCAGAGACCAAAGACTTAGATACAAAACTGCAAACAACTCAGCAAAGTTGCTAAAAATAATTATATTTCAGTAGATGATTCTAAGCAGAAAGGGAGGAAAATTTATTTAGCAAAATCAAAAATATCCAACAGACAGTAGAGTGGAACTGAACAAAATCTTATATAAAAATAGCATTTGGGTCCCATCTGAATTTAGTAATAAGGACTGTAACAATACAATACAAACGTCCCTTTTGTAGCATTTGTCATCTAACTCTGGCTCTCTGACCCTTCATAGCATTAGATAATGCAGTTACAGAGAGATCTAATAGCAGAGAGACGGGAAAATTAAAAGACAATGGCAGGTAGGCACAGTAGTATGTGAGATGAGGTTTACAAGCGAATTAGTGGACTGACAGGGCCCACATGACTCAAAAAGCACGTTAAAAAAAGAATATTTTAGAATGACAAAGACTAGGTCCAAAGAGCATCAGAAAGGAGCAAGAAGAAAGGCTCAAATCCCACACCTGTGTGTGGAGCACCTACCGTGTGTTCACCATTGTTTTAATCACTTCCACACTCTATTGCATTTTCTCTTCGTAGGTCTCTCTGATATAGACATCTTCATCTTAACCTTACAAGGGAAAAAAATGATGCTTGGAGAATGAAAGGGAATATCCCAAAGTCAGATAACATGTACCAGAGGCAGGATTTAAACCAAATCTTCTAACCTGTGGTTCTTAAACTTGGGCCTGTGCACACACACAAACACACAGGCATACACACCACCTCGGGAAGCCTTTTAAAAGTGTACATTTCCAGCCAGCTCCCACATACATTTTGGCTCAGTGCCTCTGGGGTAGGAGTCTGTGGAGGGTTGGAGGGATTTAGGGGCTGATCAAGGAAAAAGATACAACCATGAGAGGTAGTAACACACGACAGGCTTTGTTGGGCAGCACTTGGCCAGGGTTGCATTAGAAGGAGGGAGGAAGGAAGCATGAGACCATCCAGAAGCTTCAAGGTGACCCCCCATCCAGAAGAGGAAGAGGGCAAGAGAATTCCTGGAGGAGGGGGATCTGAGACAGGGCTGAAGTCTCTAGGTGATGTCGCTCAGCAGCACAGCGGGGAGTACCTGAGTCAAAGGGCAGCAGTGGCCCTGGGCCTTATAACTACAAGGTCCTACCCTGTCAATGGATATCAGCTGTCAGCTGGGGCTTTCAGGGATAGGCAAAGCAGGCAGGTTGTAAATGGCTAAAAATCTGCTTTTGGGGGCTATTTTTTAAATAATTGGATGTGTAAAACTTTGGACTTGGTGCTGGCAGGCTTTTGGGTTAACGGATCTCAGCCTAAAGTGAAGAAATGACAACCTAGGACCAACAGACAGAGGCCATCTTTGGCTCGCTTACATAAGAGTGGGACCCCCCCACTTGAGACATCTGTGTCGCAGTACTATACAGACCACATTTTGGGGAAGAAAAACTGTCAAACTCCACATTTGGGCTGTCTTCACCATCTCACAGCCAGCTGAAACCACGGATGAACACATCCATTGATGATTTCCAAGGAGAAGGTGGTTTCCTGGGAAGCCAGATGGAAGATGGTCAGTGCTGAGACTCGGTGTCAGCACGGGCACATTCTGGTTGGGTCTCGGGATCTGGCTTAGAATGGCCAACATGCTGTCATTGTATTAAAGAGGACACATTTTCTCCATACAAGCTCAGCTTCTGCAATCCTTCTTTATGACCAATGTGAGAACAGAGCAGATTTGGTCAACCAACTCTCCGATCTGGTTAGGAGCAAACATACACCACATTTAATCATTTCATGATTCAGCCCAAAAGATGCGTGAAACTACAAGCTCGCTGATGGCAGGGGCTGTGTGTGTTCAAGGCACCATGGTATGCCCAGCATCTGAATCGCGATCATACATCCAACGAAGGTAGTTAATAAACGAGCATTGACTAAATGAAGAATGTAGAAATCACCAAGGTAGTGGGTGCCACATATTCAAATTAGTGCGCTGAGAAATCTGCCTGGAGCCGCGTAATTCCAATCAATTCTCCCATCCTTTCTGCTAAAGGGGGACTTCAGACTCTGTCCTCACCACAAGGCTGAGTCACAAACCAACGCTGCCACTGGAGATGTGGCATTTAAGACTGTGCTCGCCAAGTTTATCACAGGTCTTTTAGGGGGAGGTGGGTTGGGATTAGAGGGAGGGGAAGAGGAAAAGAAACACTGATTGGAATAAAGTTTTGAGGGGCCCAGTCCTCCTTTCCTTTACAAGTGGCATGAAAAAGGAAATTCAGCCCTTTCCTTAGGCTGTTGCCTCCGTTTCATGTCCCTCCCTCACTCTTTGTGTCTCAATCAGAATCTCCCTTCTTTTCAAAATCTGTTCCCCAGCGCCCAGGAATTACCTGATGGGAGGCTAGTTTTTGGTCTTGACACTAAATGTGCCACCTCATCCTCAAATTTCTCAACCCACAGCTCCTTCTAAGCACACTCAGATTTCAACCCACATAAACGTGTTCCAAGTCTCAGCATTATGGTCAGACAGTCCAGTACCTGCTGGTGAGATTATGGTTCTACTTATCTCCACCTCATCCTCCAGTGAAAGATGAAATGTAATAAAAATTTAAATTGCGGTTGCCAACATTACATTTCATAATAAAAAATAAAAATTCAATTTCTTTTAAAAATGTAATCTGTAAATTTGGCTTCCTTTTCCCTGAATGTACCCTTGTATAAAAGCATGGTTCATCCTTGCCCTATTTACTCCTCACTGCCAGGGGCAGGCCCTATGTTTGATTATCACATGTGCACAGACGATTCTAAGGCAATGTGGATTCTTGCAGCTCCTTATGTCACCCGTGGTATTTCTTACGTAGGTAACATTGCCAATGCTCTTTCCTCCACCAGGAAGCCCTCTCACCCTGGATATCCCCAGCTATCCTTTAGATATCACTTCTGAGACCCTTGCTTTTCAAAGTGTAGTCCATGGGCCAGCAGCACCCAGGAGCGTGTTAGAAACACAGAATCTCAGGCCTCACCCCAACCTCCTGAATCAGAGTCCAGTCTCCCCCATTCTAGAGCTGTGTTTTCAAGTTGCCTGCATGTAATTAATTGTACTAATTGCAACTCATAACTGGATTGTGAATTCAATTTAGTGAGTCATAATCGTATTTTTTTAATGAAATAAAATAGACTAAACCATTCTAGAATGGAATGGAAATTGTCACTCAGGTAAGTATTGCTTCATAAAACTTTTGTTTATGTGTACTGGATCACCTCTACATCTTGTCTGTGAGTCACGGTCAGAAAAGCTTGAACCCCACTACTCTTGAGTCTAAACTTCTTGTATTCAAGGACTGTTTGATCCATTCGTTGTATGCATGACATCTAACATAGTGACAGGACAGAGTAGATGCCAAAAAGTACGGCATGTCACACAGCAGGCTATAGATCGCCCGGAATGGCATCAACTGCAAGTAAAGACAACAATAGTGAGAGGACGGCTGAAGGCAGAAGAGGAGGAAGCGCCTAGCATAGCCCAGGAAGTAGAAAAAGGGGAAAGGAGTTGCCAACAGATCTGAGTCTCTTTTTGGAGACAGGCCTGAGTCCAGTACCTGCACAGGATTCATGCTAACAAGATCATGTGGCTTTTAAGGAAGTCTAGCCTTCATCTGACTGTGGAAATAACCCTGGGAGTGTCATATAAGGTATGACAGCCATTGGCCTTCAGCCTAAGCCATACTAACTGAAAGCAGAGATTTGAAAAGAGAAGGAAATGAAAAACTGGGTAGAGAAGATTCAGGTTTGAATCTCAGGCAGAATCCTACCTTGTAAGATGGCAAAACAAAGCTCAATGAAGAGCTTTCTGGAGACCAGACTCAGATATTATTTATTTATTTTTTTAGTGGTTTTATTCCACTATCCAATAGTCTGCATTTTACTTATATACTACATAATGCTGGTTGCAGGTGGTAATGCTGGAAGAGCTAACTGATGGAGAGTGAGAGACAGCTGTCCTTAGACCTCCTCTCCAAGCCTCCTCATTGGTGCGATAGGAAAGAGCAGGACGAGGTGGGAGCTACCCCAAGAGTATAAGATCCAAGATGGATTCAGATGTTTTATGTAATTTGATTTATTAAAAAGTTTCACTTTTTTTTTTTTTTGGTCTAAATCTGATCATCTGAGATCAAAGAAGGGTAGCATTGCAAACGGCTTTAGAATGAGCAAGTCTGGTGGTATTCACACTCTGTTCTGCGAAGCCCTAGGACATCAGCAACTGGGGAGTACAGGAAAAGCCTGCAGGACCCAGGCTGCCTCACCACCACTTCCTGTTCAACCAGAACGTTGCCACTTAACGTCTGCTGTATCTATAGGGGTGCCATGGAAAGCTGGGTTTGGCACAAGTGTCCTGATCCTGAATAACTTTGACAAAACTCTCCAATAGGTTCAGCTTTCAGATAGGGAAACTGAGATTTATCAAGATTAGTTGATTTGGTCAAGATCACATACTGAAGAAAAATTGGGCATGAAATTAGGAATCATGCCTGGTTTTTTAGATCTTGGTCAGTTATGAAATAATAGACGTTCTAGAGTGTCTTACTACAGATAGAAGTTTCCAGGGTATGTTTCCCTTGGTAGGCAGAAGGGTATGACCCAGACCAGGGATCCCCTGCCCTATTTGACTTTGGCAGTACAATTCCTTCTCCAGCGATGGGACCTACACATACTTCACCAGGCACTTTTTCACAAGAGATCACCAATAGAGACTTAATTCTTTGGCAATGTTGTTCACGTGAATCCTACCTTGATGCACACCCTCTGCTCTCAATCCCGGTCTGTTAAATCAGGTCATGTTATTATTTTTTTTGCTTGGTCTCTCAAAGGGTTTTCAAACCTTTGAAAGTCAAATGTCCATTCAAGTTTACTGCTTTGAACTCCTTCTTCATCCTCGTTCCAGCCACCAGGATGACTTTTATTATCTTTTTACTCGGCCAACTCCAGAGAGGACTTTTCCTTCTTTGTATTCAAAGCTATCCACATGCCAGAAATTTCTCTAATGGGCTTTTCTTTGGCCCAACCTCACTTCTCATAAACACAGAGCCACGCAACACTTCAGCATACAAGGCCTTGGAGGTCTCATCCAGTCCGGAGCAGGTCCTCATGGCGGAGACCAGCTTTCCATCGGCTCTTTGTTTACTGACCTAGGCGTCTTGTTACCAACTTGAGTTGAGACCATCCATTTCTTAAACGGTCTGATTCTTGTGTTTTCTCTTACTCTTTTCATTTTTTTTCCATCTAAGCATTTTAAATACATATGAACAGATGGAACTGTTTTTAAACACAGTTGTAGAGTTTTCCCTCACAGACACATATCCACGTATTCTGGTTAACTGGTTGGGTGACCTGGGTAACCGATCCAAAGGATTTCTGACAGCCATTTTCCAACCCATCCAAGAGCTAAGATGATTACAGTATAGTCTGTCTCATGGGTACATGGTTTTCTTTCTTTCTTTAACAGAGCATCCTTGCTGAAACCATTCCACTGGCTTCTCTAATGCCAGCCCACAGGAAAGTTTCTTCCAACCACTATCCGTAAATTCTATGCAACCACACTGGGGATGGCCAGTGACCATTTCACAGCCACTCAAATATCATCCTCAGTCCTTCTGGAGTTGGAACTAGAAACGTCATGCATCCCCAAGGCAGCAACAATATCCGTGTTTACTTTAGAAAACATTTTGATAAGCACCCAAGTGCTTTAGCTGAAACCGAAGGGTGTGAGGTAGCAGATTGTGAGGAAGTTTTATGTTTCAGCATACTCCAGGGAACGAAAAGAAAATGACTTTCTTTCCTGGAAGAAAAAAAAAAAGAGAGAAAATAAAGACTGAGATCGAGTGCATGCCACAGAGAGGTAAGCTCAGGGAATCCCAAAAAATGGCACGTCCCAAATCCCCCATAAAAAGTCTATACTACAGGAAAACTGTGCTGGTGACGTTGGAAACAATGCTCGTTTTGCAATTGGGAACAAACTACCCTTTTTCTGTAGGAGGCTGAACCCAAGAAGTGTAAAGGTAGGAGGTTTCTGCTTTTCTGAGTGGAGCAAGCTCCCCAAAATGTGCGAAAAGAATGGGAACAGCTGAAAATTCCAGGCCACAGCTTCAAGTTTTCCAAAGTCTGTTTGCTTTGGCCGGCCTCTGCCATTCCTTTCTCTTTTTTTCAGAAGTGTGAAATGGGTTGGTTGCTGGTATTTGCTCTGTGGTCTCCACTAACTCTCCCATCTGTATAAACTCAGCTCTGCCAACCCAACCGAGCGGTCCAGCAGCACTCTCTCTTCAGCTGGCTCCAAGGGACGCAAAGGTCCTAAGTGGTACTTTGAAGGCTTGCAAATGTGTGATGCTGGCTGTGTGCTGGAGGGCGTGAGGCTTAGCTGTGCTACCCTCCCAGGGGCTGGCCCTTCCTTTAGGACTAGTAGCTAAACAGGATGAGGGCAAAGTGAGTCCAACTCTGGATTTAACTGTGCCTTCCCGGGATCAGGGAAGCGGCGGAGGTGCCAGTAATGTGTTCACAAACCTGAGCCACTGAAAGTGGGGCATTACACCTACTGGTTTCTTCCTTTTTTGGAAAATATTTGTTTGAGGATGAAAAGAGTCATAGGAGAGTCGACCTTTCCACGTTTTCCCACTTTCCTTCTATATTTTTCTCTATCTGGGTTGACCAGATACTTTTCTTCCAGAAGCAACAGGCTAGCAGTGTGCTGATATTTTCATTTCTATTCTTAATGTAACAACTGAGCCTATTAATTGACTTTTTCGTCAGTTGCCATTACACAGTAAAAATATTGTCAAATACGACAATTTGCAATACTCAAATTGAGAGTCTAAAAATGAATAGAGCTGATGGCTTTTACCAAGCTCAACGAGTATCACTGTGAAGTGTAAATGGCTATTAAGGAAAAGAATAACCACAGTTAAATAAACCATGAGAAAGAGAAGACATATGCCAAGAAAGAGATGTTGGTTGGCATGTCTGTTCTGTCTGAGGCCGAACCCACCCCAGTGGGGTCTTCAGTGGAGGGAAGCTGAAACTGAAAAGATGGATCAGAGTAAAAAGCCATTTGGAAGAAATGGGCTGACGTAGTGTTCCCTTGTCCAGTATGGCATTAAAGAAGATCTCAACGGAATCAAAATGAAAGCCCAAGAGCTCTTCATTGGGTTCCCCAAGCTAGAGATGGTGAGTTCTATCTACCCTGGAAGGTGGCCATCTGTTACGAGGTGTTAGCATAAACTTCATTTCACTAGTCTACTTTAGTGCAGACACTAAAATGTGTAGACCCCACCTCTCCTTTGTATCCCTGACTCAAACAATTTGTTACTCTACTCATAATGGGGCAACACTAGACTCTGTAAAACATCTTCTGAAGTTTTTTTTACATCTGTGCAGTGGAGCAGATAGTACAGACTTCCTAGGATTGTGTTAAATAAAATTACCTTTATAGAAAGTACAATCAGTTATTAGAGACAAAATGAGTCCTCAAAAAATAGTAACTAAAATGAAATAAGGACGTATGTCTACAGTGATCTGGGCCTCGTGCAATCCTGGAGGAAAGAAGAAACATGTCTGTATTTCCTAAAGCCACCCTTATACCGTTATCAGTAATTCCAAAGAGGTGGACAGAAGCTTTAAGCACAAGGAGAAGCATCCTTTTCACGGGAAAGCTCTCCCCACCCTAAAACTCTTGGGCACACGCACCCTGGGGTATTTTGACTTGGGGGCTCATGTAGTGGAAAAGGACCATGATGGAGTCAGGACAGTGGGAATCATCAGGAAATATTTCCACAAGGCCAAGAGAAGCTTTTAACATATGCTCCAAAGCACACACAGCTACTTTTTCAAGGCAGAACCATTAGCAAGAGGTAAAATCCATCAAAAAGTAAATTGATGCATCTGCTTTTGCTTCTTTCTGGATAATTGAACTCTGAGCTCCTAGAAGGAAGAGATTATGCATCTCCAGTGTCCAGAATAAATGATAGTGCATAGTGAGTGCTTAATAAATCAGGGCAATGACTTGGGTTCAAATCCTGTCTCTGCCACTTCCTACCTGTGGTACCTTAGCCTTTTGATCCTTAATTTCCTCTTCCATTAAATAGAGAGACCAACCTTGTAGAGTGATTATGAGAATTAAATGGCTCTGCTTATAGAAAGTGCCTATAAAAGTGCCTGGCATATGTAAAGATCTGTAAATGATATTTGATATTATTATTATTATTATTGTGAAATAATCTATTGATTGCCCACCATTAGCCATTCACTCTTCTTTCTTGTTAACAGAACCATAGTTTGTCAAAATCAAACATGGAAATCCTATTCCTATTCCTATTTGCCTGAGATTGGTATGGCGTGTGACCGAGTACTGGTCAATGAAACATAAGGGGGTCTCTGTTGAAGATGTCTTAATCTGGTTTAAGGCATTGAGACAATTTAAAGCTAGACTTTAATCCATACAAGGACTGAATCTTTTTTCCTGATTTACCCTGACTCCTCAAGTGTAGCCCTTCCAAACCCCTAGCGAGATCATGGTGGTGTGTTATTAGAGCCCCCCATCTTCGACAGGTCCTGGACTCCAAATTGTGTTCCTGTCAATGCTCGAGGCTGTAACAAGCTCAGCTCAGTTTTTCAGCCTCTCAGCTGCTTGTCCTGGTATCTCAGAGAGCTACACTTCTCTGAGTTTCTTTCTTCTCTGGGATATTAGCATTGGAATTCTTCAATTTTTAAACATGCTTCCACTCAGCCTTCCTAGTTGTTCTCAGGGAGAGGTTGACCTAAGTGTTGTAATCCAGTGAAAGCAGAAGCCAACTTTCAATATTCTCAGGACTACATAAAGGCACACTTATCATATAATATTTAGACTCAAAGATGTCTGATAAGTGGGCTAATATCAAGCAGGAAGATGAGCAGTGGTAGTTTCTGGGAAGGAAAAGGCAAGAAAAGATAATGGAAGGAAAGAAGAAAGAAAAGTCAACAAAACAATGAAAGAAAAAAATCAAAGCCCTCACAGTGTAGATATTCTTCTTATCTCTATTTTATAATGAAGACTGACATAAAAGTGACTTGCTCAAAATTTATGTAGATCATAGATACTGAAGTCAGTTTTGAACTCAGGACTTTCTCACTCCAGCCTGTGTTTAACTCTTCTCAACTTGCCTGTTTGGTTTCATACTTTTGACCTCTCACGGTCTTCTAATTCTTGAACCCTGGGAACTAATCTTATCTCTTTGAACCTCTGAAAACCTTGGCTATTGAACTTAACCTTTCAATATCTCTCTGCTCCTCCTCAACTAGGTAGAATCACCTTGTTCCACTAATAGTGATCAATCTGTGCTAACTAATCTCAGCATGGATTCCTATAGTCACCTCCTGGATCGTTCTGTCCCACAATGGGAATAAATATGACAATTTCATAGGAGAATAAGAAGTCACCCCTAGTGACTTCACCCCTAGAGGTCACTAAGTGAGTGAAATGAACAATCTCTCTCTCTCTCCCTCCCCTCCCTTTTTCCTTTCTTTCCTTCTTTCTTTCTTCCTTTCTTCCTTTCTTCTTTCTTCTTTTCTTCCTTTCTTATTTTCTGTCTTTCTTTCTCTCTCTTTCTTTCCTTAACAAATATTGGTTCCACAAATACTGTATGCTAATGGCATTGCAAAGAACCGGGTATACAAGGTGCACAAAATGGTGTGAATCCTATCCATCTGGACCACACAAGTGAATGGACACAGGTTGTGGCTGTGTTTCCAAGTTATCACCCAGGGGCAAAAGTGCAGATCCATAGAAAACCAACAAAGAAGAGAAAGGACCTAAATCACAGCTGAGCCATTCTATTAGTGCTGAGCCAGCCTACAGTTCTCAGATTTCCTGGAGATGTGTCCACATTATCAACGCAAAAGGAGAGTTTTGGCAATTTCTCCATGACTCCTCATTACCTTTGAGTAACCATGTCACTTTGGGCTGAATTGACCTAGTTTCTGAAACCCCATCTCACTAGAACCTTCCAGCTCTCTACTTCTGTTGACAAGAACCCAGACTACATAGAGACATGACAGCTGAGCAGAAGGCCTGTCAGTCAGACGAATCCATGCTTCAGCATGTCTAGTGGTGGAGAGCCAGACATTTGACCCAAGAAAGAGATCCATCCAAGGCTTTAAAAATGTATGCACTTTTTTTTTTTTAATTCTGAAAACAAGTTATAGCCAAAGTGATCAGATGACTAAGCGAGGATTGCATGTCTTCAAATGCCTGGACGGAACCAATTGAAACAGTATCTGCCCCTGGCCTCCCATCCCCCTCAGCCTCCTCACTGGCAGTGTCCAGTCTGACTGTGAGGGTACCCTTGAAGGCAAGTTATTTGTGGTTATGTGTAATTAGTCTGGTTGAGACCTCAGGCCAACGTGCTTCCATCTGTTGTGAAGAAGAAGCTCTGTTCTTGGGTCCCTCTTCTTTCGATAACTCACAGTAGGGCCAAGTGCAATGTAATTACATCTCAGTGCAATAATTCTGATGTGAAAGTGACTTCATCACATTTGATACTATCTTTCACGTACAACCATCCATATTTTAAACTGAAACATGGATTTGTCCCTTTAATGAAGGCAAACCCTGTATTGCTTGAAAGGAAACTTCAGGGGAAGGAGGATATGAATTTGTGAGAGAGTTCTTTCCTGGAAGAACAAGACACTGGGACTAAATCTGAGTAGAAAGGAGGGTGGGGTATGTGAAGCTTGCAAAGCAGAGAGGCTAGTTTCTTCAATCTTTGAGCTCAAATTCACTCCTCCATAACTCATGTCCATTTGTGGTAGCCATCCCTCTGGAACAGTGCCGAACAGGATTCTTTCCCCATAACAACCATTCAATTAATTGAATACAGAGCTCATGCCCTCATCATTTTCTTGTATTTTCTCTTCTCCAGCTTGAACATTTTCCATTCTTTCAATTATTTCTGATATGGCATTTTGGCAGGAGGAAACATGGGTGGAAAAAAAGCGTGTGAAAAAGTACTCCATGTACGCTTCAGTAAATGGCAAATCGCTCTCTGACCTGTGAGCCAACATTCTGACACCAGATCAGAGTACACACTTGGGGTGGTGTGTCAGCGGGCAGCATTCCAGGCCTCCTGCCTGTGAGGGGAAGCAAGAAAAACTGGCCAAAATATTTTTCCCCTATTAATTAAGAAATATTTTCCCTTCATTGATTCTCATATGGAACTGACGCTTTTTTTTTTTTTTTTGGTCACTCTTTAGAATTATTTAAAGTTTTACATTTTAAGCTGTTAATGAATCTTTCCTTAAGATGCATTTGGAATTATTTTAGTACTTAAAATATAACTCTGCAAATGAGATTTAGAGTCCCACGGTCTTTTTATTTATTTTTATTTCCTGAAGTTAAAATAAACAACTACTCGCAACAAATGTCTGTGTTTTCTGAAACTGTGGAACCGGGACAAAATCAGACATCAAAATGGGCTCCAAATCAGGCACAAGTTAATATTTTTTATCGAATTTCTGGAATAAAGCTCAGAGCATAAGCTGTGGCGTTTTTCAACCCCTACTAGCTGTAATTACAATGGCACACCTCCACCTGTTGTCTGGCTTGTTTAGCCTGAGACAAACCAGATGAGGAAAGGAATAGATCTATAACATTTCCCCACTTATTAGGTAGTTTCTGGGATTACACCTGCAATTAATCTTGTAATCTTAGAACTGTACTCTTGTGTTCTTGAAAGGTGAGATTAATACATCTGCTAATATTACTACTAATTATATCAACAACAGAAATAGCTATAATGTTTCCGATTGCGTGAAAGTGATTTTAGTGTTTCGCTGTTAATGATGATGGTGGCTCCCAGTTTAAGATAGATTTCTTAAATCACGTTGAAAATTATCTTTTACATTTTCTAAGAAATGTGATGAAGTATTAGTATTTTAAAATGTCTTTCAAACTTCAGCAGTTATTAAATACAACCATTTAAATATTATTTTATTATTAGAATTATTTATATATTAATTAATAAAATGTTCTAGTGGAGTCTGAGAAGTTGGTGGTGGCAGTAGCATAATTTTTTAATCTACCTGAATCCCACATAAAGATAGGGAAGCTACACAACAAAAACATAAGCCCCTGATGATCATATATATCCCTACCAAGTGGCCAGGTATCCCCATAAAACGCAAAATAAAAATGGATTGGTCAGAATATAGATGGCTACAAAACCACAGTGGTATCAACGTCTGTGTAGGAAGAAGCAGAGGGAAGAAATAAAACCTCTGACAAACAAGAGAAAAGGAGAATCCAAAAATGGCCACCAGAGACTCACTGTAAAGTGCAGTGAGCTATAGGTTTTTCTAACTCCAAGAGTGGGTGAGTGCAAGCGGTAAGAAGGTAATGTCTGCAGGTAAAGTCTGGAGAATTCTGGGCACTATGAACTCTCAAAATTAGTCAAGCTCCCCTTGAAGACAAATGCCCACAGTGACAAAGAGTTACTGAGACAGACTCCTCCTTGAGCAGAACAGAGACGATTGCAATAAAGAAAGTGCAGTTTCCAGATAAAAGTAGAGATGATGACCAGGGCCAAGGAGCAGACATTAGAAATCAAGCTGAACATATTTTGTAACAGTAGAAATGGAGTTTTGTGATGTTAGAAAAACTATCGTGAACCATGATTACCTCAAAAAGTTCGAAAAAACTAATTTCACATAAAAATGGGCTGGGATTAAAAAAGCATAGGAGACTAACTCCCTGTAGACAATGAATGCACACAAAAAATATGTGCCCACAACAGAGACAAATTATTCCAAAATGAGCTAAAAGATATTGAGTATGATACATAAAATGAAAAATAAAATATATATCATGACTAGGAAAAAAATCAGAAATGAGGTGAAAGACTAAGAAAGGAGTTATAAATAAAAGAAAAAAAACACTTCAGAACTGAAGGCTAAAATAGAAGCCACACAATTGCAAATAAACATACCTGATAATGGTTTAAGAGGAATAGAAAGTGAAAAGGCAGATGTTTTAATTGAAAAGAAATTATAAAGAGATAAAATGATTTAAGAAAAAGTAACAAATATTGAATACAGACAAGGAAGATTCAACAAATGTATAATAGTAGTCCCTGGAGAGGAAAAATAAAGCAAAAAACAGAGCAAAAAACCATAATAATTGAGAAAAACTTTCCTAAAAATTAAAGACACAGTATATTTTATAATAAGATATACAATATAAAATTAAAACTACATATTGAAAGGCACAAAACGTACATGAAAAAAATTGACCCAGAAAAGCCAACCCTGAAACACATTTTAGTAAAATTGCTAGACTTGAAAGAAAACTAAACAATCCTTTTGGCACCTTGTTACATTAAACAAGTAAAATTATTGTAAAGACATTGAAACAAGGATTGTTGGAGAGCATTTTATAGTTACATTTACAACTAAAATTTTAAAAGAGTTAAAAGAAATAGGGCATAATATATAATGGTTCTAAACACTGGTAATGTAGACAAAGTATCACTATTTTGAAAAATAAAGAAATAACAGCGTAAGCATAAAAAAATTAATTGTTTACTGTACTCATATTGGTGGAGTAATATTGATACTGTTATTCTGAGACTGTTATGAGTATCAGGTGGGATAAAGTAAATGAGTCATTTTGGGATGTTTTAATTTGATTATCCCTCTTCTTGAGAACTAGAATTATTACTTTGGAATAAATGACATGGAAGTAACCTAGAGAACTCAAGCAATTCATGTAATCCTGAATGTGAAATACAATTAACAATATAAACTCATGAAGCATTCTAACTTAAAAAGTTATAAGATCAATTTTTTTCCTTTTATTTTGCTGGGAAAGATTCACACTGAGCTAACATCTGTTGTTGCCAACCTTTCTCTCTCTCTCTCTTTTTTTCCCTCCCCAAAGCCCCAGTACATAGTTGTATATTTTAGTTGTAGGTCCTTCTAGTTCTTCTATGTGAGCCGCCACCACAGCATGGCTACTGTCAGACGACTGGTGCAGTTCCACAACTGGACAGTGAACCCGGGCCACTAAAGTGGAGCACGTCAAACTTTAACCACTAGGCTATCATAGCTGGCTCAAGATCAATGTTTAATTTTATAAAATACATATCAAAATGTTAGTGTATAACAGTTCCATCCACTGAAGAGATCTAGAAATTAAACAGACCAATAGCAGACATGTTGTCTACAAGTAATTGCAGTTTTAATTTTTCCATTTCAATCATTATCTCACTTTGCCATACTGAATAGGAGCTGCATTATCAATGTTAAATAAAAGTGTGAAAGCAGTCGTCATAGTCATTATTTCAATCTCAGGTGGAAAATTTTTAATGTTACCATTAAATATGATGTTTGCTCTAAGTTTTTGGTGAGGCAGTAATTTTGAAATCATATTTTCATTGAACAATATAAATTTACTTTTTGCTCTGAAAGTGGAGGAAATTCACATTACTATATTCTTTGCCATCTCAGTACTCCAACTTCCTATTTAAGCTAGGTTAACTATTCTTTGAAAAATCTCAAAATTTATAACATTAAATTATGTGCCATAATCCTAATTACTAAAATTGTTTTGCTTAAGTTTATTCATTACTCATCACCCTTTATTTCATTTCTAATTCTCTACCCTTTGTTTTCAATTCATATTTATCTCAAAATTGCTTTGATTTTATCATTTATCTTTTTTTTAAAAAAAGTTATTGATTGGTGCTGTATTCCCTGAGCTCTTTCATATTTGAGAATGTATACATATTTTGCTTTTATACATTAATTGTTGTGATATTCTTGGCTGTATTAATTTGTCAGTAAATGTTTAACCAGCTCTGCATAGGGGGAAAAAAGATTTTAGCATTTTCTGATTTTCCTGGGGGTGAATAATCCCAGCATGGCTGATTTCAAGGTACCAACATGATGTCATTGAATGCAGACTTGGGAATAGATGCTCAGGACCATACCATTATATTACATTGTATAATATCTGCACTATGTGGAAACAATAGACATAAATAACCTCAAGGTCACAGATAACGGTAAAATCTAGCAAAATAATTGGGAAGTAATGAGTCTTGAGTATTACTTCTGTTTTGAAAAAACTATTATAAGTTTACATAATTTAATTTTAAATAATGTCTGTTTAACATCTGGCTGGTAATATTACTAAAATTTTGACAGTCAGCTCTTGGAAAGTCAGTAGAAGCTGGGTCCAAGACATTGGTCATAACTTATTTACTTTAGAATTCTGGTGACGAGGTTCTTTTGTTTTCCTGCATTAAATATTACTGTGGAAACATCTGAAGCTGACTTTTTGCGACATGACAGCTGAACTGATGCACTTTAAGCCCATAGAAATTCTGAATAAAATGGTAAAAATTAAATAAATCAAAATAAGACAAGAGAGAATTCCATGAGCAAGAAAGGAAAAAGGAAATCAATACCAGGTGATTCAATGGCAACCCTCAGGTCTTAGAGGAGGCATAGATCTCAGAAGCTGGATGCTGAGGATCTAATGACCATCCAAAGACGATACAATGTGAAGTAGCTGAAATTCAGATCCCACCTTGTCCTCATGGATTATGAAAGCTCTGTCCTTCAAGCCGGAACAAAATTAGACTTATGTCTAGGGCTTTGGACCAAGGGAAAGAAAAGTCACTGGCAGAAAAGAAAAGCTCCAGACTCACACCAGGAGTGAACATGTGGTCCAACCTTGAACTAGATGAATGGTACATTAACAGTAAGTCCAGAAATTAACCTAAAAACTGGTCTACGGCCATTAAAACCTTTGAGCTTTCTACTGGGGACCCTTATCATAAATAATCCTGAAATCATATGGTAGCAACAGTTTTACAAGGCAAGTCATGCAGAACTTTCACAGAATAAGCAATCCTCTCTGAAAATGAACTCAAACTCAATGTCAGAAAGAACAAAACAATAAGGAAAAGGTCCATGAGATGCAAAGGTCTAGAGGACCCAAAAAAATAAAACTTGGCAACCCAAGAGCTGGAAGTAATAGAATAATGTGGAAATATTTAAATACCAAAGATGAATAAAAGCATTAGAAATAATTTTACAATAACAGGATCTATGAAAAAGAACAAGGGAATTTGAAAGAGAACCAATTAGAATTTCTGGAAATAAAAAATAAATAGTTCATTAGCAGTCTAAAACAATAAGTAAGTGGATTAAAGAGGAGGTTAGACGCAGCTGAAGAGAGAACTAATAAGGTGGAAGAGAGGAAGAAAAATCATTTTCAAAAACATACAGAAAATATTTTACAACATCAAAATAACCAGAACCATAAATTCACTTACTCTGATAATGATATAATTAAAGGAGAAATAAATGATAGAATAACAACTAAAACAATCCACACAAGTCTGTAAAAATTTTTTGAAAGGTCTAAATAAAAGAGTCAAAGAAGAAATAAAAGTGGAAATTGTGAAATAGCTGGACTTGAAGGACAATAAAGCAGCACAGATAAGACCTGTGAAAAGTAGCTGGACTCACATTGGAGGGAAATGGGGAACTCTGAACACCAATATTAGAAAGAAAAGAAGATGGCAATTAATGGACTAAATGTTCAATGCAATAAATTAGAAAAAAGTATATGAAAATTAAACAAAATGGAAAGTTGGATATAATAAAGATCAGAAGAGAAGTTTATGAAGTAGAAAAACAAAACAAGGTCAACAGGCTAATTTTCTGAATGATCAATAAAACAGACAAAGATCTGTCAAGACTAATGAAGCAAAAAAAATATTAAGGCACAAATGAAGGTTTTAAAAAAACAAAAAGAGACATGAATGCATATATGGAAGAAATTTTTAAAAAAACACTGTGAACAATTTTATTCCAACAATCTTGGAAAGTTATATGAAATGGACAACTTCTTTTTAAATATAATTTAAAAAAACACAAATTTCAGTTAATTTGAGAGACGACTATCCTTTAAAGAATAGCTAATCCATATGTTACATAACTGTTCCAGTCATAGAAAAAACATTTTTTTCAAAAAAATGAGGAAACATTCCTTAAAATTCTTTTATAATACAGATAACTTCAAAACCAAAAATGGGCAAAAGAAGCATGATAAGTAATAATAAAAATAGTGATATTAATAACAACAATAACTTCAAGTTATTATGGACCTTTTAAAAGTGATTTACGTGTATAAATTCTGCTCATAACAAATCTATGAGGTAAGGAATATGATTGTCCCCATGTTACAGACGAGGAAACTTTGGCAGAGAAATGGTGACAAACCTGCCCAAGGTCACACAGACAGAGCTGCTCCAGTCCCAACAGCGAACTCAGACAGTCAAGTTTCGGATCCTCTGCTCTTAACCACGGACTCCAAATTTTTAAAGAAAATATTAGCAAAACAAATGCAGCAATATATTTATAGTGCAAAATGATGATGTAGGGTTGGGAAAGACGTCCAGAGCCTTTCTTAGTCACCGATTCACATTCCTGCAATATGTAATCTCCAGTCTATTGTCTAAGTCTTTGAAACATTTTATAAACTGGTAAATATGTCTTTCCTCTCCAGCAATTGTTCAATATCAGATTTGTTTCCTTTCCATCGCTTTCTGCTGGAGTTTTATAGACATATTTGCTGATCATATCAGCCCCTTCCCACCCACCCACTCTGTTCAAAACCAGTCAATGACTTTCCATTGTTTTTAGCATAGTGAGCAAATTTCTTATCATGGCCTACAAGGTCTGTCCACAACAGACCTCTCCAGCATCATCAAGGATCATATTCTCCCCTCCTTCCTGTACTGTAGCCACACAACCTTCCCTCCTATGTAGTACTTGACCCTGGGTGTCCACTCATAATGATCCCTTACATAGAACTCCCCACCCCTAGCTTTGCTTAATTTTATCCCACTCTTTCAGGTCTCACTTCAATCATGACTTCTTGAGAGAAATCTTCCCTTGAGATCCCCTCCTCCCAAAACTAGGCCACGTTCCCTTACTTAATCTGTCATGGCACTCTGTACATCGCCTTGGTGGCACTACACATACCTGTAAATTCATACGTACTTGTGGAATAATTTCATTAATCTTTTTCTTCCTCGCTAGAATGTAAAACACAAGAGAGCAAAGACCACGTGTTTTCTTTCCTAGCATTGCTTCCTTTGTGTCTAACTCAGTGTTTTTACCTTACTGGAATAATTAATGAATTATTAAGAGAGAAGAAGGAGGGATGGTAGATTCTTTGGGAATAAAACGGCGGCAATGATTCTCCTCCCTGTCTCCGTGCCCCTTGCAATATGATCTTGCCACTTCTACCCTAAAGAGGTGGTGTCATGTCTCAAACCTGTGAATCCAGGCTTGCTGTGTGATTTCCTTTGCCCAATAGAATGCAGCGGAAGAAATCATGTTTCAGTTCTGCACCCATGCTTGAAAAGTTTCTGCGGACTTCTGCTTTCTCTTTTGGACCTCAAGGCTTGGACCATGTGAACAAGCCAAGGTTAGCCTAATGGAGAATGAGAGACCACAGAAAAAGGCCCAAGTCATTCCATCCATCCCAATCAAGGCCATCCTAGACCAGCCAGCCCCCTGCCAACTTGCCGGCTGACCTCAGACACAAGAGCAAGGCCCAGCTGACATCAGCCGAGCCTGGTCCACAGAATCAGAACTGCCCAGCTAATTGTCATACTCAAGGGCAATAAGAAATGGTGCTGCTTTAAGTTACCAAGTTTTGAGGTAGATGGAGAAAGGAAAAAAATTAAGGGGAAGAAAAATATACACAAAGGCCTGTCATGCACAAGTGGACAAAGGTTCAATGTTTAGCTCCAGAAAAAAGAAATGAATGAAGAAGTTACACAGAAAGAAGTCTAGGTTTATATTAAGGCTAGACTTGTTAAAGATGGAGTTTTCCAAAAGATGGGATGAAGTCCTTGTCATGGGCCGTATGATGTTCTGGGGAAAAAAAAAAAAAGACAGGATTTTGGGTCCCACCTTACTTTACTAGTTCTAAGTACACAGATAATTTGCCTCTCTGAGCGTGTGCAGTGGAACTAACAGTTACGACTTCATCTACTTTGGGAGGGTGTGGTGATGGTGGCAAGACTACAGGTCCCTGACTACGAGCCCCGTGAGTAAATTCTCCACCCACAGGTGAGTCGGGGATGTACTTACTGCTCAGACCTGGGCTGACATTTCCCCAGTGGGGCTCCAGATGCCCCCGTGCCTGTGGGGCCACAGATCATCCCTAAATTGCACCGCGTAGCAGCTCATATGAACTAGCTCTGCATCCCCAAGAAGCTGAGACTGGAGCCTCGCCTTGAGCTCATTGTTTTTGGACAGGCGTCTGCCTCCCATCTGGCTCTTACAAGCAGTCTCCACATGGACTAAAGCTTGCGCCTCAGTCCACACCCAGCTGCTGGCTTTATTCTCCCTTAGATCTGGATCACTTTCCCTGGAACGGGATACCAGCACCATCCAGCTACAAACTTGACTCTGCTCAAATATGTCACCCATGATTGGCTGGGCACTTTGAACGCCAAAACTAGACCTGATTGGTGTTCACCACCCTGCAAGGGGCATAGCAATTGGAATTGTTCCCTGTCACCCTTTGGAGTTGAGTCTTACATCCAGTCCGCTCCTGTAACCCCATCTCTGCCAAGCGCTATAGACCACTGAGTCTTCCCACAGACAAGGAGACCCTCATACACCTCACGAGAAGGTACCCAAAGGGACACTGCTTGATTAAAAGAATTATAAACTGGAAAGTACAAGGTCTCAGTGCTATCATCATGAATATCCAGTCCTTCCTGCCAGAGATGCTGTGGTGTCAAGGAACACCTTGAGAAGGAGAATGGACCTCTAAAAGCCTTCCAGGTCCAATAATTCAAAGTCCTGTGGATACACTGAATTCTATTTAAAAAAAATAAACAAGACACATGCTAATGAGGTAAAATTCTACACTAATTTTTTACACTAGTTTTCTACACTAATTTCAATATGATTTCATTTAAACTTTTTCTTACCCAGCTTTAATCTAGGTGCTATCAATAAAAAGAAGAAGCCAAAACTGCATCAGCTGGGTGGATCTGGACTTTTTTCACCCAAGTCAAAAATGGTGAGCAAGTAACAATGTTAGCAAACACTCCACATAGCACTCACTCTGTGCCAGGCACTGTTCTCAGCGTGCTACTTGACTCATTTATTCTCATGACCAACTCATGAGGTGGATGCTATGATTATTCCCATTTTACAGATGGGGAAGCCAAGACATAGAGAGGTCAGATAGTTACCCAAAGTCACAGAGCCAGTAAATGGGAAGGCATGATGCAAATCCCAGGAATCTAGTCCAGCAGTCCACACTTTACAATCTTATGCTCCTACAGGCAGACACACTGGTCCTTACGTCCCCAGTGCCCTGCCTGGTATTGCATAGATGAAACACAGCTTGGTTGCCAGGCAGACTTTCCCTGCAAGTTAGAAACCCCCATGTCTGGTGCACACATGAACCTGGATTTTCCCGTTGCGCTCAGCTTGGTCTCCCCAGAGAGCAGGCAGAAAATTGGGAAGGCTAAAACTGTCTCCTGCCCACTCTGGCTAATTAAACTCCTCCAACTGACACTTCTTGGCTGGTTCCAAGAGGATATTATTTTTAGCTTGTGAGGGTTAAAGGGGAAGGGAAGTGTGCCAAATTCAGGTTGTTAGAGAGGGAGAAGGAGAAAGGAGCTCAGAGGATGCATTAGGATTCCAACTCCATTTAATAAGAAGGTGAGGAAAATTGGGAGCTTCTGGGCCTGTCTCAAAGGCCGTGAGGAAGGCTTCTAAACTCTGTCAACCTTCTGAACAACTGCCACTTCTAGATGGGTGGAATATTTCTTTGCTCACACAGTCCCAATGGGATAGCAACTACAGACATTAGAAAGATCCAGAAGTTTATATTTTTTATTATTTTTACTGTTTACTGCAGTGAAAGAAGAGTGATGCTTTGCAGGCTACAATAGAAGTAGGCCTCTGCCTCCTCCACCCAGTTTTTCTTCACAGCTCTCTGACAGCCCCGCCCTGGCCCGTCCTCAGAGGTAATAAATGATGTACTAACACGACCCTGATTAGGAAGCTGGGAGGTTAATCCACAGGGCTCCTTCTGATAAAGACCAGGCCAGACCCTGCCCCATGGCTCAGCCGATTGATAGTTTATCTACCCCCCAGCCCGCAGAACCACGGGAACCTGTCTGAGGGGTATGGTCTGCAGTCCTGCCTCCCAGGACTCCATCCATCTAAGTCCAGTTCACTCTTCCACGTACTGCTTCTTTCTTCTTTCGGCCCCTCCCTCTCGGCTTCAGTTCCAGTGATTAAAGAGGCAGTATCCCCAGCCATTTGCCAGCGCTTCTGTAAATGGTCGGAGCCTCAGCCGCTCAGCCCTATTAAGCTGAGACATAAAACCCAGCCTTGTGATACAAACCATGAAACCCTTAAGACTCAATTCACAGGAAAAAGATTTTTTTTTTTGGTCTTGCTCTTCATGTGATTAATAGATGTCATTGTTTGGTCTGACAGCAAAGGCTCCATTGTGCAACAAGCTAACAGTTTTGCTCCTGGATAGAGCAAAGAGAGAAAATACTCCTGACACTCAGAAGATCATTTTTCTCAGGACTCAATGCATTGCCATTTTTTAAGAGCACGCTGATGGAATTTTCAGCATATGCGATAAACATATACAGTAGAACTGAATTAATCTACTAGCACTGAAAGGCAGCTAATATATACTGCAAAGGTGACTGTGAAGTGTACTATTAAGAGTGGGTAAGAGCCAGACCCGAATTAGGATCTGTACTCACCCACTTACTGCCTAAATGACCTTAGGCAAGTCATGCCACCTTTTGAGACACAGAGGCATCCTGGGAAAGTTATCTCCTATGGTTATATGGATGAGGCGATGAGATAGGCACAGTGTCTGGCACAGAATGAGTTGTCCCCTAGTATTAGCTGCTGTTATTAGGTCATCCATGAACACGAGGGACAGGGAGAAATCTGAGGCAAGACCAAATCTACAACATCATCTTTGGCATTAGCTAACCTCTAGTTTTCAAATCTCAACAAACCAACTTCTAATAACCAACGGGTACATAACACAAAATTAGTATCATCAGTCTAAAACAATTGTTCATCGTTGATGCCTAATTGTTCCTTCAGTTAGCAACTGCTTATTTAAAACATGCTCTCCCCAACAGTAAATAATGAATTTATTTAGAAGACACTGGTAAAGAGCACAATAAATCGAATTTTAAGAGTGGGCAGTTGGTTAACATGTAATAGTTTTTATATAGTAAACTAAATAATGGTTTTGTTATTCAATGTCTTCCACGGGAATGGGAAAAATGTTTTGCATTGAACATTTTGAATGGTGCTAAATGAAATGTTGAGTGGTTCTCAATCTGGGCTAATTGTAATTCCCCAAGGACATTTGGCAACGTCTGGAGACAGTTTTGGTTGTCACAACTAGGGTGAGGGGAGTTTCCACCGGCATCCAGTGAGTAAAGCCCAGGGATGCTGCTAAATATCCTGCAACACTAAGGACAGCCCCCCATAACAAAGAATTATCCAACCTCAAATGTCACTAGTGCAGAGATTGAGAGACCCTGGTCTAACCAAACCTGTGGGGCTGTGGGAGGAGTCGTAAATGGCTTCTTATTGTGTGAGGGAATTTAGATAGAATTTAAATCACTGGGACTGAATTGAAACATTTCACCTAATAACTCATTGGAGAATTATCTGTAAACATTGTAGTGCTTGATTCATTTCATTTTTTGCACTAAAAATTTTCTTCCAAATACAAAATGCAGTGCTCTTCCGGATTATCATTGCTTCAAAGTTTACTTGAGTTGGTCCTTATGATTTAGTCTGTTGGGGGAGGAATGGAAATCAGAGTTTGAGCTGGTGCTGTCTCCATCATTTGTGGTGAAACTTGTTCCCACACACCCCTTACCCTGAGGCCCCCAAAAAGAAAAGAAACTAATTGCTAAGATTTTATGTACCTTAACTTCAGTTTAAAGACTTTCCTCCTCTAAATTCACTGTGAGCATGGTTTCTAATCCAAGGATAGGATTTCCCCAATGGCTGCCAAGGTGGAAATCAAAACACTGAAAAGTACAGGGAACAAGGTATAGGTCCCGTTCATTGTTTAGTTTTCTTTACCTTTCATGCCCACAGAATATAGCTTTGCCCATCTGAGAAAGTCATTAGTGAGAGAAGAGACTATATACATAAGCACTTTCTTAAAAATGGGGCATATTTGCTGTTTTTGGAAAATATCAGCCTGGAAGAAATCAAATTCAGTAGAGGGCAAAGCTAACAGAGTAAAATCACATGATCCGTTGATTTCAGACACTCTTGGTCAGAATTTGACAGTGTCCCACCCCCATGCTCTCCTCTACTTCCCATGGTCAACCAAAGCCATAACATGGCCCTGGGAGGCCCAGAGAGGGTCTGAGTTCAGCAGCACACAGATAGAGCAACATCACAAACTTCATCCAGAACAGAGGGGAAAAACTGGTCTTTATTAAATGTGGATTATGAGCCAGGAACTCTGCAAGGTGCTGTAGAGACATGAGTTCCTCCAGAGGAATTTCAGAAGCCACAACTAGGTTAGCGTGAAAAAAAATTGTATTTGCGTGGATTCTTGTTGAAACGAACATAAAGCCAAACCTGGATTAATGAATATTTTTTTAAAAAGTCAATGCAGTCATGGAGTCACCATCTTGTTCCCTTCCTCACAAGGCTGTGATTCCCTGTGAGCCGAGGTCTCTTAAAGGCTAGCAATTTATCTGCATCTATTTATTCCTGCACCTAGATGAGTGCCTGATTTACATCAAGTCCTCGTACGTGCCTGCTGAATCATTGTGCTTTAGCCTCAACATGGATGGATGCTTCACATGATGCCTGGTACATAGCATGAACTCCAATCCATAATATATTTAAATTGAATTTGTCCACAGTATAACAGGATTAACAACAGCTATACCACAGGAAGGGTGCCAAAATGTAAATGTACTAACATCAGAGACAGTGCCTAACATGGTCCTTGGTGAATAGTGGGGACTTACTTAATGTTTGCTAGTGTGGCATTAGTACAGGGAGGGCCTCTTCAAATGCAGAAGCTATGTATTTGCACAGGGATCCAGCCAAAATTTGCTGGTACCGTGTCTGCTCTGAGAAGCTCTCTGAGCTGCAGTATGATGTCTGCTGTGGAACCCTGCACTTCCCCTGAGCTATGTATGGCCCTTAAACTCTACAGGTCAGTACCTTCTGCTGGATGAGACCTGCAAGATGTGGAGAACTGAGCCTTCTTGAGTAGTGGATACAAATTCAACAGCCTATAACTGAGGGTGGATCGCTAGGGACTGGAGAGCAATATTAAATAAATTTTGAAAAAATAACCTCAAGTTAAAATTGTGGAGAAAAGCTTGTGCATGACTTCCCAACCTGCTATGAGCAGACGCATGTCATCTGGACGTTGCTTCAATTGAGTCACCGATTGTGCAATACACCAAGTGTACCACGCTTGGCCTTCTCTTTCTACCTTCTAGTCTTCTTTTCATTTCTGTTGAGCATTCCTCACATTACTGTGCTATTTACTGGAGCAAGCCACCACCCCCACCTTGGAGGAACAGTCAAGGGAAGAAAGACGTTACTTACCAGCACAGTGTTGTAATGACGATAATAACGATCGCAATAGTAGCTAGCATTTATGGAGTCTCTTCCATGTGCCAGATACTATGATAGCAGTTTAGAGTTTGGAATAACCCTTTGCAGTTGGGATTCTGGGATCAAGGGTCAATCCCTACTTGACTGGTGGTTCTTTCTAAGGTCAGAAGGTGCATCTCCTTATGCCCATAAGGGATCTGGAAAAAACGAAGCACCAATGATATACAAGCATTTTCCTAAGTGCTTTCCCCCCTTGCAACCTGCTTCACATAAGCTCCTTGAATCATAAAGATTTGGTCTGATGGCAAGAAAAGTCCATCCAAATTTCATCATTAGAACAACAAACAAATGTATTGATCGCTCAGGTCCACCCATTCAGTAAATACTTACTGAGCATCTACTACATGCCAGATATTGTTCTAGGCCCTGTATCCATGCAGAGAATAAAGCACAAGAAGGCCCTTCCCTCAGGGAGCTGGCATCCCAGTGGAAGAACATATGACAGTTGGGAAAAAAAGAGAGAGAGAGAGAAGTAGATAAAAGAGATTATTTCAGTTAACAATGAATTCTGGAAGAAATAAAACAGAGCCACGTGATAGGAAGTGCTTGAGGTCGCAGAGGGTGGAACAGAACCAACTGAGAAGGAACAACCAGAGGAGGCCCCACTGGGGAGACGATGTTCCAGCTGAAGGAGCCAGCATTCCAACATCAGATGAAGGAAATTTCCAGAAGGAGGGAGGAGTGAAAAGAGAGGTCCGGGGGCAGGAAAGACAGCAAGAAGACTAGTGGGGGTCAAGAATAGCAAGTACGGGGACAGTGGCAGAGAATGAGGACAGAGAGGTCAGCAGGGGCCCCATCACATAGTGCCTTTAGGGCCATGCCAAGGAGCCTACAAAAACTATCACCAGGTCTAAATAGAATGTGCTATGCTCTGTTTACCTTTCAAAGAGATCACCCAGGATGTCATGTGGCTGCTGTCCCAACGGTCAAGTAAAAGTTATGATTTGCCATTTTAAGGATCATCCTTCATTTACCCCAAAAGCAGTCACTGTGCATCTTCTATGGCCCAGCATTTGGCTGGACTCTGAGGCTTCAATGGTGAATAAAATACACAAGGCCTTTGCTCTCTTGTAGCTAAGAGTCTTGTGGAGTTTGCAGTTCCACAAATGGGTAATTCATTGCAGTACAAGGGTGCCTCCAGTGGGGAGGTTCAAGGGCTATTGAAGACATAGCCAGAGTAAGCTTTCTAGAAGAACTGACTTCCCAGCTGAGACTTGACTGTTATCAGAAGTCATCCATGTTAACAAAGAGTCAGGGCAAAAAGCATTTGCAACAAGGAAATGTCATTTCCGAAGTCCAGAGGGGAGAGAGTTGGATCTCACCGGAGGCAGAGACAGCAGTCTGGCAGGGCAGGAGCAGAGGTTAGGAGCAGCCAGGGAGAGGCTAGAGAAAGAGGCTGGCACAACAGCTTGAGGGTGTTGTGAGCCTGGAGGTGGGTTGATCTGTAAAGAAGGCCCCAGCAGATCCTGATTCAGCAGGGCCCGAAGGCAGCACATAGGAGAGGATTTAAGTACAGAGAGTATAAGATCAAAGGGTTCCTCTGACTGTAGGGTTACTTTAGCATTCAAGGTGCTCCTCTCCCAAGCACAGCTTCTGCCTACCTTCCAGTCCTTTCCTCCAGGCCCTCCGGCTCCCTGACCAGTGGGGAGAGGCACCCCTCCCCGGCTAGTGTGGAGAAGCCATTCTTCACTCCCAGGAACCACGGTAAACACCTCCACAAGGCTGAATTGTGGTGGCTTTATGTCAAGTGCCCAGATGGAGGAGGAGGAGCTATGATTGATGCTGCTGCTCCCAAACCTGCAGGAGAGCTGTTTGCGCAACTCAGTGGGCCTGGCCTCATCAGCCCTCCCAAGCAAGGACACAGTACCCTGTACTGCCAGATAGCTGCAATGGAGGCTGCAGTTCAGCCACGCAGGCCAACAGCAGCAGGCGCTATCCTTAAGAAGAGGCAGAGGAGACAGAGCTAGGATTATTGGGAATGACTATTTCAAAAGATAGCAAGAGCATATGCTCTTTGCAAACCCATGAGGATTTCAGCCATTGGTGAAACAGCACAGTAGACAGGCTAATAAGATCAACTTTGGAGCCATTCAGCCGAAGTTCAAATCTTGGCTCTGCCACCTCCTAACTGTATAATATTGGGCAGGTTGTTTAACCTCTCTGCCCCTCAGTTCCCTTGTCCTTAAATTGAAGCCAAAAATAGTATCGTGTATGAAGTTGTTATAAGGACTCAGGAAGTCAATAAATGTAAGGATCCTAGACCAGTGCACAGCATATGATAAGTTTTCATTTACTGTGAGCTGTCATTATTCCCTACTCTGTGCCAAGCTCTAGGGATTAAGAAATGTGCATAGTCTTTAAGAACTGTGCAGCCTCATCAGAGAGAAAGAGATGTCATTTATTGATCACCTACTAAGTACCAAGTATTTGCATTTATTAGCAGTACGATTATAGAAAACACACTTGTTTATTTTTGACTGTCTGATACCCAGGTGGGAAGCATTTCTACAAAACATAACAGAGTGACCCAAATTCTGTATGATAGCCATATAAATAACGATTTCTGTAAAAAAGATGAGACTGCACATAAGTCTTATTGGGGGAGAGCGGCGCTGTCTAGAAGGGTACTGAGATTGCAATGGAAAGAAATTTGCTCACAATTTGCTACTTGTTCTCCTTTAGTCATCACTTAATCATTTATCTTGGCTTGACTCTCTTCCCTTTCCCTGATACTATTTCAGGCTAGCTTTTACATTTAGGTTCTTGGAGCCAGTGTGTATGTGAATTCTAACTCCACAGGACTGAGTCATGAAGCAGACAGAACACAGGTGTGAATTCCAGCCCCATCTCTTCCAGCTGTGTGGGTTTAGGCACCTCACTCAACCCCTCCCCCTAGTTCCTTATCTGTTCAGCGAAGCATGGCTGTATCTATCCTATATGATGGTTAGGAGAATTAAAAAAGTTGGTATCAGGAGAGCATATAGGGCACCGTGGTGCCCCTCCTTCATTGACTTATTCTTTATTATGCCCATGATTGCCCTGGACATTCAGCATGTGCTAACCAAGCCAGCAATCCCATATACATGGAGAATCTCCAAGGAGCTATGTCACATGACTCTGCCCCATCCTGCCCAAAGGACCAGCAGTGCAAACTTGCCCCAAGGGCAGCCAAGCCTGACTCAGGACCTCCGAGAGCCTGAGTGCAAGAAATCCCAAACAGGAAGAAGTAGGCCATAGGACTCTTCCTTTTATAAAGTTGAATTGGAAAATGATGAGCAACAGGGAATCAGGAGTTGAAGCAAAGGTAAACGAAAGTGAGAGTTAAAGCCATGAGTTAGAGAAATGCTGGAACAGTGAGGGAGGAGGCCAGTCCGGGGGTGGGAGACAACGAGGCAGACACCGGGGTGAGCAGGTTTTAGAGAAATTGCTGAAGCAAGGATGAACGATCACTTCCACTGAGGTCATCAACGCTGGGTTCCACAAAGGTCTTGCAGGGCATGAGCTACGTGTCCCTGCCCTCCCGCAGGCCTGGCCATCCACTGTTCTCTGGGGCTCCCAAGGCCCAGCCACACACTCAGATGCCCGGTTCAGTCATCCTCATTCACAGCCTTAGAGCAACGATTCTCAACCAGGGACAATTTTGCGTCCAAGAGACAACAAGCAGTGTCTGCAGACTGTTTTGTTTAACATAACTGGAGCAGAGAGAGTGCTACTGGCATCTAGTGGGTAGAGGCCAGCGATGTGGCTAAACATCCTACGGTGTACAAGACAGCCCCCTAGAACAATGAACTAGCTGGCCCAAAATGTGAACAGTGCTGAGGTTGAGAAACCTTGCCTTAGAGTCAACTCCACGTTATTTGAAGCAGTGGCAGCACCTCCCTGCCTCTTGAAACCTAAAGTATCCATGAAACGCAATGCTTTTTCACTCCTGCCATAGTCTTGGTACTTGAGGACAGCTTGAAGATGATAGACTTGTATCCTCCCCAGCTCATTGCTTGGAGCCTGGTTCAGAGCCATAATTTAATACACTGGATTTGCCTTGTAATTGGAGTTGAGTTTTAACCTATGGACAAAGGCATCCTTGGAAATCACTCAACTCACAAGTAATACTTTGTACATGCAGTGTGCATGGTGTGGTGTATAGACAACGGGCTTGGCTTGTGTTGGTTTTCATACTTAAAACAGAAGTTTAAAATGTTAGATTCACAGCTCAGCCTATGGGGAGGATCTCACATGACATGTGGATCTAGGAAAGCTAGGACTCTCTGATGCATGAGCCACTACATAGAAGGACCAGGCAAATGGCCGCATGAACTCTTGTTTCTCCCATTTCCACATACGTAAGATGGGGACAATAGCAATACACATCGCACAAGGTGTGGTCTAGATTAAGTGACCCAGGGTTCAAGAGGATGCTTTGTATTCTTTCAAGCCAGTATTACTATTTCCATCTGCTAATAACGATAGTAACACCTCTAAAATCCAGACTGGGGTCTCTCACATCCAGTGTAATCTCGGGAGAAATGTTTCCCTATAGCACAGTCATAACTTTTCACCCATATTCTAGGGAATCCTTGTAACTCTTCAGAAAGACTCTGGAAAAATCACCCAAGACTAAACTCACATCCAGAAGGAAAGGGCTCTTAGATTATAAGGAAAGGAAAATCTCTTTGTGAGATGTAGGTGTCTCTGGGATAAGGACTCTAAAAGAAAGGAGGCAGACAGGATTCACAGATTCAAAGAAGGAAGATAGAGAGGAATAGTTCCACAAGAATTTCTCCCAGAACAGGACTGTGGGTGATGAATCTGAAAGAATTATGAAGATCAGGAAATGGGCAGGAGTAAAACTTTTAAACAAAATAATAGCCATGAAAATTATAATACAATTATTTTTAGTATCATTTATGCAGTGTCCATAAGATTTTAGGAACTAGATGAAGTGCTTCCCATTTATTATCTCATTTAATACTAATAACGCTAGAGGCTCTATTTTCAGATGCAAGGACTCCTATGATCAACTATTATAAAGTTGGTGCACAGAGCCTAGCAATTCCACGCCAAAATCCAAGACAGGATCTTTATCCTAAACCCAAGCCTTCCCCTACTCATAGTCCAGGAAACTTGATGTGAAATCCATTTATCTCAATGTGGCTGCTAGACCATCTCTGCAGAAGAAGAGAAACAGAATCCCTTTGCTATTGCTAAGCGATCAGGAAGAAAGGAAGAGCATCCCACATTCCCAGCACTCTCGCATGCAGAGCACTCGCGGCCATATATGCGCTGTGCAGTGTGCTTCCGCGGCAGCTAACCAGCTACGAAACGCTCAGAACCAAGCTATTGTCGTCAAGATGTGGTTTTGTGAATGGGCTGTGGAACTAGATCAAAGGAGAGATGGCTGGATGTGGAAAAAACAAAAGGAAATTACAGAATCAAAAAATTCACACCTATTTCCTACCAAAATATTTAATGAAAACTGGTCCTAAAGGACTTTCTTTTCTAAGAGATTTCTACACCTTGTGAGAAATCTCTCTGAACTCTTTCTTGTCTGCCTGTAAGAGGAAGGCACATCATTTGAAAGGTAATTTACCCTTCATTTGTAATAAAGTCTTGAATTTTACCTGTGCCTTTCCAGATACGACCTCTGACCTCAGGTTGTCAAGCTGACTGCTCCTAGCTTCCTTCAAGTTGACGGTCATGCTATGTGCTTCCGCATTCAGAAAATCAAGCCTTAGGTCAAATTCCATACCTCTGTGCAAATCTATACAAAATTACCTTTCTAAATAACCTGGGATTAATGTTTTAACTCTTAAAGGACTGTACTTCCTATCAGATGTAAACCAAAAATGAGTGTTTTCAATAATTGCCTGGAATCTTATGTAGTTATGATGCTTATTCTTATTCTACTTTATGGTATTCTATTTTTTAAATATATTATGTAATATATCATTTGTAATATATTACAGTATACAAGTCATAATATGCTATATTATTAAAATTGTTTTATAAAATGATTTTTTTCAAGACTTCTAGGCTTTAGAAAGGAGTTGGCAAACTATGGTCCGCAGGCCAAAGCCAGCCCACCCCTTGTTTTTGTAAGTAAAATTTCATTGGAACACGGCCACATTCATTCATTTGCATACTGTCTGAGTGCTTTTGCCTTACAACAGCAGAGCTGGGAAGTTGCAGCAGTGACATTATGGTCTACTGAGCCTAAAATATTTACAGTCTAGTCCTCTACAAAATGTTTGGCAACCTCTGCCTTAAAATAACATAGAAATTGTAATACTGATGCTCGATTTTCTTCTCATGAAATGAGAAGTTTGGACTGCATGATAGCTAAAACCAAAATTCTTTTCCTGCACTCTGATTATTTAATCAAATGCAAATTGAGGATCTATCTTGCCTCTAGAAGTCCAGTAAAGTGTTAGGGCTGTGTCCCTAAATATTGCAATGCCTCTAGTGATGCTTTATGGATCCCTTAACTTCTTTAAGGCTTTTGAAGAAGGAATGGCACCTTTTAGGCTCTGACCATTTTACACTACTCCCTCACACCACTAAACAAGAGCCATAAATCCTTACACCTTAGGAAGGGTCAGATGGTTTTATTTGCCAATGTGCTCATGTCATCAATAAGCCAGGTTTGGTGTGAAGCTGCACAGGATAGGAAGAAACCCGGTGTGTGCAGCATGAATGGGTGGATCCACTCCGTGCCTACACCTTGCCACCACTCTGAGTCTTCCCCATGGGCTACAGTGCCAGCTTTCCATTTCTTCTCTGTCTTGGTGACCTGTGCCTCTGGTCTCCCCCAGCTGTTGCTCCAATGTGTAGCTATGTCCTTGGCATTTGGTATTTGGACTGACCTCACTGACTTCTCTTTTGACCTTGATGATCTTAGTTCTTGGATTGTCCCAATGGAAGACCTCAGCACGGCCTCCTTGTCTGACCAGGCCTGTCTCCACCACGGTTCTGGCTCCAGTTGGCTTGAGGTAAGCAACGTGGAGTCACTGAGAGCCAGAGGGAGTCGGTGGCGGGTAAGCCGAGGCAGGGCCCCATACAAATTGGAAAGTAGCTGGGTCCACAGGGCAGTCACTTGACTTAGAGATGTGGAGGGTGCAATTGTTCGGGGAACCAAACCTATTCTGCTGAGCTCTGTGGCCTCATTCTTGAATCAGAAAGGTCAGAACCACATGTGTTTCAAAGGCACAATCAGGGAAGATTCTTATGAGGAATCTCAGTGGGGGTAAGAGTGACAAAACAGATTGAGATGAAATTGTTAAAAGCCTAAAATGCCAGACCAAAGCATTCCCGAAATTTCTGCCTAACTTACATGTTTCATCTTTAAACATTTAGGCAAAAAGAGAGAGAAAAAAAAGAAAAAGCCCACCCCCTTACTTAAATGCTTTAATGCACACATGGTACAGCCTCATGGTTAGGAAGATGAACTCTGGAGCTAGACTGCTGGCTTCCAACTTCAGGCTCCATTTCCCACCAGCTATATAACCTTGAACAAGTTTGCTTGACTACCCTGTGCCTCAGTTTCCTCTTTTGTAAAGTACAAATAGTAGTAGCAAGCTCTGCATCAGGCGATCAGGAGAGAACTAGTTACTATTCAGCACTTGCCATATGCTAGACCCTGATCTAAGCAAGTTCAAGTCATTTACTTTGCACAATGAGTAGGAACGAAGTAGAAACTATGAACATCCCTGGTTTACGGGTGTGGAAACAGGCTTAGAAAGTTTAAGTAACTTGTCAGAGAGCAACGATCAAAGAGAAGGACCTAGAAGCAACTCAAATCTGTCCAATTCCCAAGTCGGAGTTTTACAGTCTGCTCTACTGCCTGATTAAAAACATAGTGTTTGAATCAAAAGTGATCCTTTCTTTTAACTCTTCAGATCCTTTGGAGCCTTGTTGCCAGAAATCACCATCCACGGCCTGAGATGTCAACACAGACAGTGGAGGCAAGGGCCAGGGCTGGTTTGTATTCAGTTTACATCCTTCTTTTGAAAAAAATCAAGCACATGTAACAAACAAGCAAATCTGGGAAACTGGAGATTTCTTTTTTGAGTTTTAGATTTTTAATGAGGCACTTATCATTCTGCATGTTTCGCTAATCTAGAGCATTTACCCTGTTCGTCTGCTGCTTCTCCTCCGTCCTCTTCTCACTCCTTTCCCTTAGCAATTTCTGGCAATGCCTTTTTGCCGAACAATGAGAGCTATTGTTTGATGGGTGTGTCATAAAGAAGGAATCAACACCATTCCTGTTAACAGAATCTAACAGAAACCTAAAAACACACACATACTCTCTCTCTCTATATATATATATACACATATATTTGGAGGAATCTTGTGGTTCAGTCCACAAGTTGGTGTGGAAACATATTATTCTCATTCGTACTCACTGAAAGATGGACTCTTATTACGAATATTTTACCATTAGATGATATTCAGAAGGAACAAATGAATTGTTAATTTACACATTTATAAATCTCATTTCGACTCTGATAGAGAAGAATGAGAGCCCGTGTTACAACCTCTGCAGATTTATGTGAGCCAATTCAAAGAGGCTAAGATTGGGAGGAGAGCAATGAGAACAAGACAGGAGGCAAAATGAGATGCTTCTGCATGAGTTTCCCCAGAAGAGCTTCATTTATTGAGTGCTTACTCTGTGTTTGGCTCTGTGCTAAGTGCTTTACGTAAATTAGCATGTCGCATCAACCCTTTGAGCTAGGTACTGTCAGCATCCCCATTCTCCAGATGTGAAAACTGAGACTAAGAAAGGCTCAGTATCTTCCCCAAAGCCACGCTGCTCACCTTTGGTTGAGCTGAAGCAATATGACTCCTACCTTACTTGATTGACCTAGAACGGGGTCTTAAGGCTGGCAGCTTCTAGAACAGAGATTCTCTGAAGTATAAATGTAAACTCATTGGAGTCTCAGCCTAACTAGAATTAGGACTAGACCAAGTGTGTGTGTGTGTGTGTGTGTGCTGCAAGGACCACCTAGAAGTGTGTACACTTTAGGGAGCGAGCAACAGCACTGGGGTAAGTGTGGTGCTACACCTGGATCCAAACAAGAATGAAGGGAGGCAGGGAGGAGGGGAAAGTGAGAAAGAGAGAAAATAAAGATTAAAGAAAGAGAGAGAGAAAGCAAACCAAGTTGTATCCGAAGTCGGCAGTAGTTAAGGTGAGTTTTAAGGGTACCCTCAGCTGCAAGAGAAAACCCATTGGGGCTAAATAAATAAGGCAGAAGTAGGAGGATCCTAAGTTTGGTTAATTCAGAGGTTAGACTTCTTTGCCAAAGACCCAAGGGCTTTCCATTTTTCTGCTCTGCTATCTTCAGCTTATGGACTTTGTCCTCAAGATGGTTCCTCTCAAGACCAGGCAGTTTGAGAATTTATATCCAGACATGAAAGCACTCAGAGAAGAAAGAAGACCATCTATTCTGATGTATTCTTCTTAAGGTTTAGAAGCCTTTCTAGAATCTCCCATCAGCTCTCTCTTTGTGTTAGTGAAAACCAATCACAGACCTACTTCCACAGCGGTCCCTGGGGAGGCGAGCAAGCCTGCATGGCTTACATTGACCCTTTGAGATAGAACGGATCCTGGAGAGTAACCATCGTGTCTTCTCTGCGACACCTGACACATTTGGGTCACACTGTAACACACTTGTGTCCCATGCCAAAGAAGGCACTTCTGCTGAATGTATGAACTCACAGACAGCATTGAATGTTAAGAAAAGGTAACCAATGTCCAACCACCTACAAGCAGAGGCCCCTGGGAAAGGACTCAGGGCTTTGGAGAGCACAGCTCTGTGTGCTGTGTGCCATGTTCTCTCAATCCCCAGGGCCATTGCACATTTATTCATACATTGGAGCTGGAGAGATGATCAAGATAGACAAAGTCCCTACCTTCAAGGACTCTAAATTCTAGTGGAGCTGGGGAGAGGGAAACAAAAAATAAAGAATAGGCGTATAATTTATAAGGTTACAATCAGTGCTATAAAGAAAAAGGAAAGGAGATAAAGAGATAGAATATAACAAAGGATGTGCATCCTTCCTTGTAACTGGACAGACCTCTTCATCCGCCCCACGCTCTTCGCCTAGCTAAGTTAACTTCTGCTCTTCTTTCAAGTCTTAGCTTACGTATCACACTCCTTTAGGGTCTCCCTAGATTCTGAATCTCTCTCTTCTCCTATACAAACTTCTTCTTCTTATCAGGAGAATTGCAGTTACATATATATTTATGTGATTATTTAGCAGTCCTTCTCTAGATCCTAAGAACCGTAAGAACAGGAAGGATGTCTATTTGTTCAAGATTCAATCTCCAGTGCTAAGCACATTGTTTAGCACATAGCAGCCACTCGACAAATTTTTTTTGACTGATGGAATGAGAAACTAAACAACACGTGATATGACTTTTAGTGGGGGCGCAGAAAAGAAACCTCTTTCCTGGGGACCACCTGCCACTACCTAATCCAGCACATCAAATCTTAGGCTTTCTCCAGTCCACTTTGCTTGCTCTGGACCAGTTCCCTAGGTTTGCATGCTTCCCCTGCCAATAAATGATTTAAAAATACATAGACGAGATATTATTCTTCCATCCTGTCCGTCGCTGAGTATAAGAAGTATTTTTTTCCTGTGCAGCTTGTACCCCATTGAGAGGGCACAGGGAGCACCAAATCCTCTCTTTCCCTGGGGATGTGTTTTAAAAAGGCTCCAGAGAATAGAATTGATGGCCAAGACTTTGTAACACCCCCGACGATGAAAACTGTCTCCACACATTGCTTCTTTGTGTATAGCAAGCCAGCAAAAGTAGTATTGCATACATAAAAAAAAGGAACATAATAATTGTGTTTACTACTCCCAGATCTAATTCACCTCAAGCATGAAAGACAGAAAGGAAGATGTGTTTTATGGAACCTCCACGTTGTGCTAGATACTTTTAATAAAAATACTAAAAATAAGATTATTTTTAAGTGCTACCTGGAAGATCTCATTCAATCTTTGTAATGCTTTGAGACAGATCCCATTATTACACCCATTTTACAGAGTAGAAAACAGAAGCTCAGGAAGGGAAGATCATCTGCTTTAGAGCACGTGGTGGATGAGTAAGAGAGACGAGATTTAAGTCAGTCTGTCTCCAGAGCCTTAGGTAACTCTAAACTTACTGCCTTAGTTTGGGTTCCCCGCTGAAAGTAGAGAATGAGGAGCTTGAGTGCAGGTGGCTTATTTGGGAAGCGATCTCCAGAAGCAGGAGTGAAGGAGCTTGGAGAAAGAGTCAGGAAGAGAGGAAATGCCACCCTAAGGTGCTTGCTGTGGTTTCAGGTCTTAACTCTGTGGGAACTCTGGGAGGCTGGACATTTATCCAACTGCTAAGTCCTCCACTGGTTAAAGATGGCTCCTGAGGGTGTTAATTCTCCTGTCCTTTAAGGATGTGTATGAAGAGGCTTTGAAAAAGACCTTGAGTCAGAAAAGCAGAAAGAAGTTCAGCCAGCACTTAAGGCGAGGTGCTGCCAGAGTGAGTCTTATGGACTGGGCTCCACAGCTGTAGCTGAAATCACAGGTGGCATGAGGGTGAGGTGGCAGCCACCAGAAGCTCTGCTACACTCACTCTAGCTCAAGTTCGATTTCATTTCTTCTTCACCACGACCTTCTGAGTTAGGGGCTAAGTTTTCTACTTTCCAGTGGGGTAAGATTGAGGAATTATTAACTCTAAATTAGGGCATGAATTAATTATCAGAAGGCACACAAATTGTCAGCCCCCTTCGAGCCTCTGTTTATAGGCAGATCTTTCCATTGGCTTTCTTTCTACCATGCCACACTCTGTTCAACTGAGTTTGAACAAAGCTTAATGCTCAAGGATGCAAGAAACCAGATCAGAGAAAGCCAAGCCTTCACCCTCAGGACAACTGAGAAGGGCATGAGACAGGGCTGTCATGACTCTACTGTAAGACAGTGTTCATCCGAAGAACGACACACCAGCCAGACTTGTTCTGGGATATGTCCAGGTAAGCAGGAGGACAACATTATCTTCAGAAGCAAAGGCGAGCCCACAGTTTTGTTGACATTTTATCTTTATAATATAGGCATCAATGTCTCACCAGTCCTAAGAGATCTGCCTTGAGTAGTGAAGAAGATGCTAGTTTTCTCATTTGCTTTTTAATCAGTGAATGGCTCCAAAATTATGTACATGCAGTCATGCGCAGCATAACGATGGACCACATATGTGATGGTGGTCCCATGAGATTAGTACTATATAACATACACGTGTAGTAGGCTGTACCACCTAGGTTTGTCTGAGTATACTCTGTGTTCACACACTGACAAAATCGTCTAACAATGCATTTCTCAGAATGTTTCCCCATCATTATGCGACACATGACTGTACTTGTAACAAGAGTCTTTGGGGGAGGGGCATCCTGTGCATAATGTTTGTGAGTCTTCATCAATTTCTTCCCCAGCAAATGTGCAGAAAGGATCAAGCAATCCACGGCCCTGTAGGTTTCTAGTTTTGTCTTCACTCTCTAAACAGGGAAGAAAAGACTTGAGGCAAGTCCCTATGTTTCAATCATCCAGGAAGTGATTCTGGGTAATAATAAGAGAGGATAGCAAAGAAGGGGAAAAGGGGGGAAATTACTGGCTTGGTCAAAGCTTGCAAAACGACACCAGTGATTAAAACATCTTATGCTGTCCTCGGGCTGCAGAAGCTATCACTGACAAAAGATCTCATACACACACACAAAAGGAAAGAAATTAGCCATTAAGAAATATTTCAGCATAATGCAATTATTACAGCTGTATAATTGAATGGGGAAACCATTGATCTGTAGTAGAAAGGAAATTGCTCTTCTCATTGTGTTCCTATGAATATGTGAACATTAATCTCCATCTATAATCAACGTTCATTTCAAATCTGATTGCGTGCTACTAAACACCCGTAGCTATGCTAACATTATGTTAATATGGTTCAACATCATAGCTCCCAGCTTCACAGCACAAATATTTTTCTTTGGCAATCAATAGTAATTTCAGCTGAGTGGATGAAAGTCACGTTTTAATGGTAATCTTTCCTCCAAGCCTCCAAGTGGAAACTCAGTTGGTGTCTTAACATGGCTGCAGCGCGTTGCATATAATCAGATAAATTAACCTGAAAAGAAATAGAGAGAGAGAAAGGAAGGGAGGGGACATGCATCAGAAATAAGAAGCAAGCTTGGCAAAATTCTAAATCTACCCAGTAGATAAAAATGCTCATTAGGTAGGAAAAAAGTGAGGCTGGATGGGCCTGGATGAATCTATGTCGGGAGGAAGAGGGGTGTGGGAAGGGGGCCAGGATTGTTGAGAAATGAGATTCTGTTCCTTCTGGCTGTAAGCCAGTGGGATGGAGCAGCCAGGTACTTGTGCAACCTGGATTTTGCCAAAGCAACAGAGAGGTGTGAAAAAGGAACAGGAAGCTCGACAAGCTTGGATGGATGGCATATGGAATCGTCTTTCCTTTTGAAGAGACCATTCAGATGTTTCCTCTTTCTCCTATTCATTCACTCGTTCATTTATAGCAAACAATAGAAAATATAGAAAGTTTTATAAATTCCTATGTTTATAAAAAATATAGAAAATTTTGAAAGTGTAGAAATTTAAGGGAGGAATCTACATTTTTAAGAATACCTCCTGCTGGGCAGCAGGAATATAAAGATGAATCCGAGACGTCTCTGTCCGCAGAGACCTGATGGCCCAGAATGGGAGTCAGACACATAAACGACTTTCAGTGTCAACCTGTGTTGCTTTGAGGGTTCTCTGTGCCTTCCCCGCCCGCCTGGCCATTAGGATCCTTTTCTTGCATGAGGACGAGCGAGAAAGAGGTGAGGGGAGAGAGAGGGAGAAGAAGAGTTGGGTTACATTCATTTGTCAAGCATTATTTTCAACCCCTAAAGACCTAATTGGTGGAATTCTTAGAGGAAATCATTGTCTCAGCTCCCCCATCCAGGGCTGTGTCCTCCAGGGCCCCTCTGCCTCCACATACCTTGTCCTCCCACAGCCACTTAAATCATAGGTTTATTCTCCGAGAAGGATCAAGGTTATGACCTTCAGGTGTGTGTGTTGTTTATTATAAGGCAAAGGAAAATACAATAACGCAAGAGGATTCCCAGCCTCTCCCATCCCCTGCTTGTTAAGGGGAATTCTGGTATTGTCCCTTCTCTTCACTGCTCCCCAAACTTCCTTCCAGCCTCTGCTTCCTGGGTCCTATTTTGAAGATCAGAGGAGAACTTTCTCTGAAGGAGAGCAAGGAATACACTGAAAGGGGGAAGGAAATGCACAGAAGAGATGACAATGGGCCAATGAGAAAGAATGAGGGGGGGCACTTCCTGTAAAAGGCCATCGGTGTTAAATATTTGCTTGTTCAAGTTCAGAAAGGGGAGAAATTTGCGAAAGAGAATCTGCCACAGATATAGGAAGTACCGAAAATATTAGATAAAGGGAAACAGAATTTTCAAACCTCTTCCTGTATAGTTTGCAGCATGTTCCTCTTTATCAGGCTCTACAGAGACCTCAGTGAAGAAATTAAATCCTTCGTGTATTCATTTTCTTCTTTATAATCCCAAAATGAGTAAACGTTTGAATTGCTTCTACCTATTTATTTCTTGTAATCTCAAAATACCTTTTTTAGGATCACAGTGATTATTATTATTATCAAATATGATTTATATAACAGTATCTGGAAATATGAGAGATCCTCTCTCAAATGTATTCTTTATCCCTCAAACTGCTAACCAATTTTAATCTTTTTTTTTCCCAAAGACTTTATTTTTCCTTTTTCTCGCCAAAGCCCCCACTACACAGTTGTGTGTCCTTCCAGTTGTGGCATGTGGGGTGCCGCCTTGGCACGGCTTAATGAGCGGTGCCATGTCTGCGCCCAGGATTCGAACCGGTGAAACCCTGGGCTGCCGAAGCAGAGCGCTCGAATTTAAACACTCAGCCACGGGGCCAGCCCCTACCCAACTTTAATCTTAACAGCTCTGCTGGGATTGTTGTAACTCCCTCCCCCCGGCCTCCCTGAACCTTGGGTTGTCCCCTGTAAATCTGTCACTTACGAGATAGCCAATAAGATTGGCACGATTAAGGCAGAAGTTTCAAAACATTTGGAAACTAAGCATCCAGAACGTGGAAATAAGACTATGTATTTCCAGCCTTGTTGTCGTGCAATACCCAATGAAGCACTCGATACAATTTCTCTAAACTTATCATTAAATGTTTAGAAGCCTAGTCTGAGTTTTACTGCTTATTAGCAAAGCCAAAAAAAAAGAAAAGTCACCAGGGAAACACTCAATCTTCCCAACATGAGAAAAACAGCTGAAATAATACATAGAAAACAGTATGGCGACAAATAAAAACGTATTCCTTTGTCAGCAGATTCTGTTAGAAGAGACAGAGAAAACTTTGCTGAAGATCTGAAGAGTCGAGTGTTAAAAGAGATTACTTGGTGTGTGAGGTTTGCTATATAGTTGGGTAAAAGTACAGATGTTTCTAACGTGTCTTTCCTTATGGAATTTGCCACATGACATACAGAATGAACTTTTTTTTAACACTAAAGTACATATGTAATGGAGAAAAAATATTTCAGCAATAAATGACTTCATTATGAAACCAATATTTTATGAAATAACAATAAGTGGATCTACTGATAGTGGCTTACTGACTGGGATTTATCTTTTTAAAAATTCCAAGTAAGGTTACAAAGAAAGCCCCAGACGTGAAATGCATAGACTAGATCACTCCATCTATAGCAAAAATAAGATGAAGCCATAGGCGTGCAAAAGTGTTTACATGTTGCCATCATGTACTTAATTTTTATAAGAGAAAAGATCTTTAAAATACAAAAGAATATTTACCTTTATAATGAGATAGTGACGATAAAAAAATAATTTTTATAATGTAGCAAAAATGATTTTTATAATGTAACAAAATAATGTTTATCATGTAGCAAATTTTATAATGTAGCACTTAGAAGCACTGCCAGATTCAAGGTTATTCATTTTTCTTTTATAAAATGATAAACATTCCAAGTTTACTGAAGATTTTTTTTCTGCCACTGCCATACCTCTTGGTATAATGTCACTTATCAGATAATTAAATAATAATAACAAAGATGCTAATAATAATAGTAGGAATCTATCACTTCAAAGTTAAGATGATATTTTAAAAATGAGGAAAAAGGTATTTGTTAGGTGAATGAAATGGGCTATGGAGAGAGTGTTTCCAAAATGGATGTTGGAGGGGCCAGCCCGGTTGTGCAGCGGTTAAGTTCGCATGTTCCACTTCTCGGCGGCCTGGGGTTCACTGGTTCTGATCCCGGGTGCGGACGTGGCACCGCTTGGCAAAGCCCGTGCTGTGGCAGGCGTCCCACATATAAAGTAGAGGAAGATGGACACGGATGTTAGCTCAGGGCCAGCCTTCCTCAGCAAAAAGAGGAGGATTGCCAGTAGTTAGCTCAGGGCTAATCTTCCTCAAAGAAAAAAAAGAATGTTTGAAAACATCTCCTTTGTTATAAGATTTTGTTGCTGAAAACAATATAAATGCATTAATTATAAGAACTCTCCTGTCCACATCCTTTGAAATACATAACAGAGGTGTTTAACCTGTATGAAATTCTTCCAAACAAAAAGTTGTAGAGAATTTGACGTGTTTGCATTAAATATGAGGCAGCACCTTCCGATTATTTTGTAAAACTACTAATTGACGTTATGGAAGATAGATATTCTCTAGATTGCATCAAAAACTTCTGCATAATTGGTGAATGAAATGAGATTGAAAAATGAGGATGATGGTGAGGAAAGGAGAGCCTGCCTTGCCCTTCTTTTGCATTTTCTTCTCTGTGTCAATTCCAGTGATCTATTGCTTTGTAACAAACCACTCCTAAACTTTGTTATTACTGTGCAGGTTCTGGTGTTGGAACTCCTCAGCTGAGCAGTTCTTACTTGGTGTCTCTGAAACAGCTGCAATCAAATGCAGCTGGGGCTGGACACACCTGAAGGTTTCTCTGTTCAAATGTCTGAGGCTTGGTCTGGGGTCACTGGGGTGGCTACAATATTGGGTGCTGTTCGAGCATCTCTGCAAGCAGCTACTCCCTGTGGCTAGCTTGGCCCCTTACAGCGTGGCAGGTCCAGGATAGTCAGACTTCTCACGTGCTGGCTGGCTTCCCCCAGTGTGAGTGTTCCAAAGGACTCAAAAGGAAGCTCTACAGTTTACTATAACAGTCTTGGAAATGCCAGCATATTGCTTCCACTACATTCTATTGGTCAGGAAGATCACTAGGGTCAGTCCAGATACAAGTGGATGAGAATTACATTCCACCTCTCAGCCCAAGAAGCATTGCAAGTACAGAGAGAGAAGGCACTGGAAACAGCCATCAATTTCTGTATGAATTAACTGACATAATGCATCTGGAAGCTCCTAGGACTGGGCTAGCATACTATTCAGTGCCTAAATAATATAAAAAGCATGCAGTCAAATACTTCTCAAAATTAGAGTGTGGCTTATATGGTTATGATAACTGGTTCCTTTTCTTATTTTCTTTAACTCACATGACCTGACAAAGGATTCTTTTTCTGTTTTGAGAATATTATACTAACATCTAATGTTTATTGAGCACTGCCGATATGATATAATTAGGTCATATGACCTCATTTGATCCTCTCCACAAACCTTTTAGGTAGGTACTCTGTGTATTTGGATTTCTCAGATGAGAAGAAAGCTCAGAGAGTTTTGTGACTGATCATGGGTCACATAGCATGTAGGCAGGAAACGGGTGAGGGCAGGCTGATCTAGCCAGGAGCCGCGACGGAGCTCCGAACTGCCATGGAGTTGAAAGATCTGTAAAGATGAACATGTTAAATTACATTTTATTATACATTTCATGAATTAGTTTCATTCTAGTTTATTAAAAATAGGCCACAAAAAAATTATGGTATATCTTTAACTATGAAATACCATGTAACTATCACCAAAAATGCAGTAGGTGCTTATGTATTTTTTTGAAAACAAAGTTGTAGGAATCTGTATATTTACATATGGAATACACAGTCTATATATTATAGATCTACAATACATACAGAATACATATACTACATATGTTATACGCACACACACGCACACACAGAGCATGTCCACAAAAAGATACATCGGGAACTGGTGTATGTAATTCATGCTGGGAAATAGGAATTGGGTTTATTTGACAAGGATAAAGAAGAACTCTTTTCCTCTCCTTACTTTATTACTCAGTGCCATAGCAGATGCTGTTCCTGGTCTGCCTGTATTCCTCAGCCCGCCCCAAAGATTGCCTCCAGCTTTGCCAACAGTTCCTGTTAGGCTAGATGACTTTGGCTTCTGACCTCAAGGACCTCAAGCCCCACCTCTTCTCTCTCTGTCTCTCATGCTCTGTCTCTGTCTCTCTTTCTCTGTCTCCGTCTCTGTCTCTCGCTCTCTTGCTCAGCATTTTTCTTGCTCTGCTGGCTAGGGGCAGGTCAGAAGCTCCCGGGAGCAGACCTCGACCAGTGAGAGACGGCAGTTACAGATAAATACTCCGACCTCTCTGAGGTGTGTTCTTCATAGTCTCTCATGGGTCTCCATGGGACTGTACCCATTGCCCACAGCAGCGCCCCCTCCCCCATCCATGCGACTTTACTGGCGTTGCCCCCTTCCCTGTCCCACGTCTCCCTTCCTGACCATGCTTCCTGGGATCCCCTCCCAAATAAACCACCTGCAGCTGAATCTTGTCTCAGCACCTGCTTTTAGGAGAACCCAAACTGTCAAATACCATTTGAATGTTTGCTTTGTGCTCTTGTAATGTTCACTCAAACAAGCAAACAAACAAAAAGCCCACTACATGTAAATGAATAGAGTCATTGAAGAGAGCACTATTTTCAGGCACCTGCTTGGCTTGCATTATTCCTGATGCACATCCTGGCCCGTGGCTGAGGCTCTGAGCAGCCCTCCAGCTTCTATCGCGGGGGGCAAACACATTCTGAGGCCACGGTTGAGTCTGAGGACAATCGGGCTCTGGGCAGAGGGTGTCTCCTGCGTGACTTGCTTCTCCGTTCCCGTCCCGCCCCTCTCACAGGCATCTTTGATTTATCACTGCTTCATGCTCAGCACCATGCCATTGCTAAGGATGCTCGCTTCCCATGCGCGCACGGACTAGGCCAAGAGACCCCGCGATTCATTGTTTGGCTCTGACACAGTGCCCTGGGCCCTGGCCCTGGGGAGCCGAACGAAGTCATCTCCCAGATTACAAGCCATTTCAGGCCCATCAGGGGTTACGGCCCCTACTTTTTAACATCCCGCTTTTATTTGCAGGCTATGAAGTGTAATAGTTCACCATTTTGGTTTAAGTATCACCATAAAAGTCAGTGAGATGGAACAGGCAGTAAGTAGCTCTTCTACATAGTGTGGCTGAGGCGGGAGCTGACGTCTTCATTAACCCACAGGAATGGCTCTGAAAGAAAATGCTGGGGGCTGGACGGGCGCGGGGCGGGAGGGTGGGGGTGGCGTGGCTCAATCAGCCCCCATAGAGAAAAGTCCACCTCCTTCTGACCCCATGTGCCTCACTTTGTCCCTTGCTGGTGCTGATGCTGAGCGAGTTGGGAAACCAGGAAGGAAAAGAGCAGGTGAACTTCCTAAGAGTCAGGCTCGGTGAGTGGATGAAACATCCAGCTTTTGGATGAAAAGTGAAAAACTCTTCCCAAAACAGAGGAGTTTGCCCAGCAAGACTCTTCTGGTTACCATCCCCTGGGCATAAAGTATGTTCCTCATAGCAGCAAATGAGCCTTTCCACTAAAAAAAAGAAAAGAGAAGAAAAGAAAGAAAGAAAGAGAGAAAGAGGAAGGGAGAGAGAGATAGAGGGAGAGAGAAAGAGAGAAGGAGAGAGAGATAGAGGGAGAGAGAAGGAGAGAGAGATAGAGGGAGAGAGAGAGAGAAGGAGAGAAAGAAAGAGAGACAGAGAGAGAAGGAAAGAAGGAAAGGAGGGAGGAAGGAAGGAAAGAAAGATTAAGGCATTTTTTGACAGAAAAATTAAGCTTTCACGTCCTCCATCCAGAATCTGTCCCTGGGGCGTAGAATTAGTAGGCGTCTGCTGTGGTTGAATGTTCTTGTCTCCACCAAAACTCATGTGTTAAAATCCTTCAATTGATGGTGTTAGAAGGTGGGGCCTTTATGGGGTGCTTAGGACATGAGGGTAAATCCCTCCTAAATGAGATTAGTGTTCTTATAAAAGAGACCACACAGCTCCCCAGCCCCTTTCACTAGGTAAGGACACAGCGAGCAGCTGGCAGTCTGCAGCCCTGAAGAGGGCCCTCACCAGAACCTGGCCAGACTGGCACCTGATCTCTGATGTCCAGCCTCCAGAATGTAAGTAGTTAATTTGTGTTGTTATCAACAAGAGCAGCTACCCAGTCTGTGGTTTTCTGTTAAAGCAGTCCACGTGGCCTAAAACAGCACAGTATGACGACTTTATTCTGCTTATCAGGGTGGCATTGGCTTATGTCAGAACTCCTGGGGCAATTTTCTACAGAAAACCCATTCCACGGTTCTATGTGAAAAAAAGAGTTCCTTAGTAAAATAACTTGAGGGAAAAGGTTAATCAAGGATTTTCATTGTATGGAACGAAGGACTCAAAGAGCTTTAATTTGTTGATATACACAAATTCCCAAACATTTTTATTTGAACCCTTCTCAAAGAATATCTGCCAGAGTTCAAGTTTCATGTCCTACTGACGCCCCTCCCAAAGCATACACAGAAGAGTCAGGACCTTACCCCATCGGTGACAACCTAAAACATGAGCACACGGGATCCAAGCACCCCACTGCACTGAGACACGTACCACCCCATCCTTCTGCGTCTGTCACTCATACACTAAGGTTCCCGTCTCTCTTGCCCAATTCTTGGCCCGAACCCCTAAATGACTGGATGAGGGTTTGTGGGTAAAACAAATTGCATCTCAGTTTTCTTTATTGCCAAATGATTACTTTCTACAGGATTATTATTCCACCTCCTTTTTCTCTTTCAGCCCCCAACTCCCTGTTTCCAATTTTATCCAACAGATTTTATTTGTCTTAAAATGAAGAGATCTACCTTTGTCTTGTCCAAGAGACCATTCAGCACACTTTCTTCCCTGACTAGAATTTGGTAGGTCCTCAGTCTATGTTGGTGCCTTATCTTTTTGTTTTCTTTTTTTAAAAAAAAAGTTTCCTAAGGACTAAAGCTCTTAAGAGTGACTCTCAGAGTCAATGGGACCTGGGGCCACACTGACCTGAGGATGTCATGGCCACATAGTGAGACGCACGCAACTCCTTACTGTCACATCCACGCCAGACAATGCTAATCAGTCATATATAATCTACTCTTCATATCCCTGCAGAGAACTCCTGTGGATCCATCAGAGTTGCTGAGAGAGAAAGCCTTTTTGCCCTCTCTGTGTTAGAGCTTGCTTCCTTAAATAGCCAGTACTCTTGAAATGTCTTTCCAATCGTCTTCATCTTTCTCATAAAGGGGAAGTCATGGTTGTGTGGCTCTCTCTTAACAAACATGCATGGTTTAGGCCAGAGCAGCTGCTCCCCTGCCCTTGTGAGGTCTTCACTTTGCAGAAACACCTCTTTTGTTCAGTGTCTTTCAAGCTGTCAGACATCTCCCTTTCTGGTCCATAGTAACCACTCACCTGTGTCCCTTGGACATCCCAAAGTAATGGGGTGAGAAGGGGCCTCATTCACCAGTTCCAGAGCTTGAGCCACATGATACTGGAGAAATCTCTCTCTGCTAAGTCTATGGCTATGAAAAGATCATTTCTTCACAGTACAAAAATGCAACAGGATGCTACAGAGAAGACTGTCTTTGGACATCCAAGAAATAATTCATGCTCCCTCATCAGCAGGTAAATACATGACAACTGGAACAGAGCAAGTCCAATCTTTCATATCAGTAATTGCAAAAACAAACTTAGTTTATTGGGAGAATCAACTTCTCTGTAAGCCCAGGTTCTCAGCAAGGGTATAGCTTGAAGTCACCCCTCAGTAGTTCACTGACCACTTGGAGTTAAAGAAAAGAGCTAAGATGGTAGCCTCTATCATCCATATGCAGAAGACTGGGAACCTTAACCCATCCGTGATAACTTAACACTTGAACACACCAGAACCAAATATTCTCCTGCTTGAAAATACACCCAACATCAGCAGCTGTCGCCCAAATGCTATGGTTCCCATCCTCTATGCCTCGTCCTTGGCTCCCTACCTCTAAATGACTGGGTGACGGTCGCAACCAAGCCCCAGACACTAAGTGCTCCATTAAAGCAGAACTTCACCACACGTTCTCTGAATGGCTTATTCTGATTTACTCTCCTCTAGCCATTTTTTCCCTTCAATTCCACTCTCCCTCCAATGTTCCAACAACAGTTTTGCATTTTCTCTCAATTTTATTTTTATTCTGTTCTTTTAAGTTCCCCATTATCTTCTCCATTATAATCTTGTCTTAACCTCCAGAGCTATTTGGATTATTCTTTTTAGCTATGGTGCTTCCATCAAACTTATGTCCATGCCCCACTGGGCTTTCTCGGGCCTGTGCGTAGGGACCAGGAAGCTGTTTCTTTGCTGACCATTTACACATGCTTCCAAGGATGTTGCTGCAGCATTACTCTTAGGGCTACCTTTTTGTCAAGAATAAAATTTCTAGTAAACGAATAGTAACAGATCTCTCCAGAAAAATTATGGGACTCTCATCAAGGAACCACTTTATTGTCCTTTCCCGCAAAGTTTGCCTTTGTGGGTACTGGCATCATTTACTATCTTTCTCTGTGCTTTGAGATTCTTGGCTTTCTCATCTTTGAATTATTCCTCTAGAACTGTTAGATACGCACTGAGCCTCATATGTGCAATGTAAGGATGGTGTATTTTCCCACAGGATTAAGGATTAAACTTGCCGCTACACATCCCCAGATGACTAATATAGGCTTGTTTTGTCCCTCTGTAAGACATCGTAAAACATGTTGAAGATCTCAAGACATGAGTATAATTTAGCTTATTCCCAATACTCGTATATCACAGCACAACAAAGGCCTCCTTGAACTGGTCACTTCATGATTGTGATCCATTGCCTTGGGCCTCAGATGACAGAACAGAACAACATTAAGACCAACAGGGAAGAGCAAAGGGCAGTGGGTGTCCAGAACTTGAGGCAGCCAACATTGTCTTCCTCAAGTTAATCTGAAAACTCCCTAGGGAGGCAAATTTGTTCCTAGGACACAGTTATCTTCCACAGTATTCTCATAATTGGCCTTCCCATCCTCTTTCCATTTCCTCATTAGGTACAGACATGCTACCCCACTGGAGCTGAGATCCCTACTGTTGATCTGGGACACTTCATCACTTGCGCTTCCATCTGTATCCATCTATCTGCCTATTTCCTAAATTATTTACCTGTGTACTCATCCAGATGTCTGGGATTGCTGGAAGTCTGAACTCTGATTTACAGAGGGGATGTTATTCAATTCCTCATGATTTAAAGTGTCACACAATCTGTCTATATTTAGAAATATCTACTCCCCTGCATCACACAGAACCAGACATAGCCTAAGGCGTTATGTTTCCTGTTTAACTTAACAACCTGCACAAATGTCTCTCTTACATGTTATCAACGTGCTTCTAATAGTCTTGCAATTCTTAAAGCAGTCTCAGTCTGATTTGAATAAGAAAAGTCCACCAGGCTGTGATACATGAGGACCCAACTGGCTGACGCAAGCAAGTACACTTTCAAAGTACACACAACTGGCCCAGAAGAGGATCTTTCATGCCCTTGAAGAATACCCAATCTTAACTGTTGTATTTGACATGTGTTTAAGGATCGTGCTCTGGTAAGAGATCTCTTCATTTTATTTTTTATTTTTGTTTTGACATGGGATGGGCTAGGGGTGTGATTTACTAAAACAACTCAGCAGAATAGTGTAACAACCATGCTCTTTCTTTTTCTGCTATGCCTTATTGTTCTCCACCCTCTATCAGTAAAATATTGCCTACGAGTAGTTTCTACCACCCTCCTTGAAGGCTTCTGACAACCACACAGATGTCTCCATGCATGACATTAACTGTGGGGAAAGAACTGTGTTAAAGAAGATATTTTCCAGTTATAAGGAGAGACAGAGCCATTCTCTTAGGGTGAAAGCAATGAAGTGTGAGTCCCATTGGGGCAGCCTTGGTGAGCTGTCCAGACTAGAAATTTAGACGCCCAACGGGTATCATGTCTGCCAAATAGATGGGGTAGTAATAAGGGGTACTTTGACTGTAGCTTAGAAAAAAATGGCATAAAGAAGCAAGATGGCCAGAATTATTCCCCAGACTGGATAAAATTGCTCTTTAAGATCACTCACCCCCAAGTTCACTGAACAACTTTTTGACGCCTAACAGTTTTTGTTGAATGCTGACACCAGGAAAGAAATAGAGAAAGAGATTCTTGATAACAAACAGAAGTAATCTATTCACCTGGAAGGTAGAGGTGATTTTAAATTGCTTCAAAGTTGTCTGGTTTATACATTCACTGCTCATGAGTTTGATTACTGTGAGTTGATTCCAAGAGTTTGATTATCAAGAGAACAATAATCAATCAAGTCATCTTTCAGGACATGCACAGTAGAGGGGGCTGTCACTCAGGGGCCCTTCTTTACCCTGGCCCACTGGACTTCCTCTGTGAGGGAATTCAAATCTTGAGCCAAGTATAAAAATTCATAAATCGTTGGAACTTAGTATTTCTAGAGGCACATTTTTAAGACTTTCCCTGAGTTCCACAAGCTGTGCTGGTTTCCGACTTTCTCAAAGCCTTCCCTTCACATTTGGCTCAGCTTTTCCTTCACTTCTCTGAACTACCTGCTATCGACTTCAACAAAATATCTTTTTATTTTCTTCCCTTAGCCTGATGCGGATTCTATTTCTTGTAACCTTGGGGTCACAAGTCATTCAGGAGCCGTGAGATCTTTTCCACTCGGGTACCAATCAAAGCCCATGGAAGCCACAATTTCTTTAACTGGATTTTGGGACCCAGGGGCAGGATAATTAACCTTTTATTGGGGAAGGCATGAACCCTGCCTCCTCCTCCCCAAGCACAGACAAACAGTTCTCCACCCAGGCCTGACTGCGCAATGCGATCGTTGGAGACCACATGCCTCTGCACAGGAAGGAGCTGCTGGAACTTGCTCAGGAGGCCCTGGCCAGCACCAAGTGTTGAGGGCCCAGGAGGCAGGCTCCTGCCTCACCCTGGGCGGTCGGGTGGAAAGAAACTGTGTCTACCGCCTTGTTCTGGCAGTAAAAGCAGCACCAGCACTAGAGAAGGTTCGGACTCCAGACCCCCCAAAACCAGGAAATTCCATGCTGGAGCTAAAATTGTAGCTGGCCTCCCCAGTCGTGTTCCCAGCTTGCACGCTCTGCAGCCTCAGCACAGCGTGTATCCACACAGCAAGTCACCCACGTGGGTTGAATTACGGAGGCACAGCTGAGGCCAAGGCCCTCCGTAACTCTGCCACTCTCTGAACCCCAGGGCAGGAGGGATTCTTCGGCCTCCCTGTGCTTGAATACTTGGATGGAGCTGGCTGTTCATTTTAACCATGGCACCAGAAACAGAAAACTAACATTTGCCATTGCAGGCCATGCACTGAACTAGAGAGTTGATGAAAAGTGTCTATCCACTCTTTCCAACATTTTGATCAAAGTAACATTATCCTCATTTTACAGTGGTTGCCCAGGATTCCATGATGCATATGTGCCAGTCTCTAGTGTCTGAAGCCTAGGTAACTAGTTGATGCTTTCTAACGGATGGAACTGAGGCCGTTTGAACTGACAGCAGGCTTAAGTGCCTTTTTAAAATTATGAAACCAAATCCCACGACTAGACTTTTTTTTACCCAAAGAGCCAGGAATTGTTGTCTTCTAGGCCAGGAGATTTTCCTCTCCCTGTCCTGGCAAGGTCATTGTCATTAGTAAGAATGATTGGTTCACAAAGGACGTGACTTGGAAGAGAAAGCCCCGGATTAAGAATTAGGAAGCCAACCCTTAGCTCTGTCTGCGTGGCGTGGGTTCCAACACTCGCTTCCTTTGTGTGCTCAACCTATTCAGTTATAAGACCTGGCATAACAATGTCTACCTGCAATAGCAGTATGCCATGTGAATGAGCCAACGGCCTACCAAAGGGGAGAGCGAGGGGGTATCCGCTCCAGTGGGGATAAGTTTTGATCATTAATGTTTTAGACTTGAAAAAGAAGGTGGCTTTTCATTTTAGGATTGTTTCTAAATTCAACAATTTATAGAGAGATATTGCAACTCTTACAACCTGCAAGAGTGAGTGGGGTGGCGGAACAGGAGGCCTTCCCAACTCTCCTCATTCTGTATGCCCCTAGATCAAGGAAATTACCAGAAAATACAAGGCTGTCACTAGAAAAGGACTTGCAGATCATGAACATCAAATCCAGAAATTGAAGCTCCTAAGAGAGAAGTGACGTGCCCAAGATCACGTAGTCAATCAGTGGCAGAGTGAAGGCTAAAGCCAATCTTTGTCAACACAAAAAGGAATTTCAGTACCAATATAGGTAGTATTACACCTGTATCTTCTGGTTGGAAAAGGACCCCAAGATTCCCAAGGAATCCGGTCCCTTCAGACCCTGGCCCCCAGGCAGAGTTTCCTCAGATGAAGGAAGCATTGGACTTGGATCCCAAAGCCTTGTGCTCAAGTCCTTGGGTGATGATAACCTCTCTGGGGCATGGAGATGAGACATAAACAGTTAATCTGCACTGTGAGGGAGAAATGATTGTCTGAGACAAGCAGCGTCACAAAGCAGGACTTGATGAGCTGTAGAATTAGCGGGACAAGAAAGTAAGGCTCCGGGAAGGCAGAGGAGAGCAACCACTTTGCTCTTCCACGGACCCTTCCCAGCTCACCCCACGTGCCCTCTGGCTCTCTAAGCCCTTCATCAGTAACCTAAACAGGTGATGTGCTTGCTAATTATATGTTGATGAAACATGATGGTTTAGGGGAAACAAGAGGTTTGGAGTCAACAGACCTGTGTTTATCGCTCTTCTCTGCCATGTGCTAATTGAATGATCTTGTACAACTCTCTCTGCCGTGGAGACTGCTTTCTCTTCTACAAAGAGAAGAAGAATCTGTACTTCTCATGACTGGTTGAGAGTTAAATGAGAAACTCCAGAGAAAGCATCTACCACTATGCTGGTTCATGGTGAACGCAGAGTAACTTCTTTTGCTCCAATAGGACTGATGAAGAGTGAGTCCAGGTCTTATATGACTTAGCATCTCTCATGGCTCCTTCACAGGGGTATCAAAAATCATTATTGATCTGAACTGACTCCAGAAAGGTCAGGAGAGAGAAGTTGAATTTACGCTACTTTTCATTGAATGTCAATCAGAATCTGAGTTGAGTTTCTTGACAGCTCTTCAAGGCTCTGGGTCCATCGTGTGGCTCCATCATTGGCTCGATGCAGAGTCATGTCAATAACCAAAAATGAAAAATTACTGCCTCAATCATCTCAGAACTCAGGTAGTTTTATGGGCGATCTCGTTAAAACTTCCATATGATGATCTCTACAGCATATTTATTTTCCAAGAACATATAAACTGATAGAAAACTACAAACTCAATAAAATAAAGGAAATCCTCATGGCAAAACCTGACAAATTAGCCCCCCCCAAAAGAAAACTATCATTTATCGCTATAGCCATTAAAGTTCTATATCAAAATTAGTTAAAAGTACTGAGTGGCTTATGAAAAAGATTATTTTAATTAGTTATTACCATTTTATTATGTGTTACCATAAAAAGGATGCTTTATTCTACACAACTGAAAAAACAGAGTTCAGTATTAGATACACACACTTATATATAACATGTCTGTGTGTGTGTATATATGTATGTGTGTAAATCAGATTGGCCATCTTAACAAAGGGCAAATAAACATTAATTTATTGTCTGATTATGATGGGAATTGTAGAAAATGTGGAAAATACAATATATCAGTCAGTTAGGGTCCAAACAGGAGACAAAAACCACATAGTAAATTGAACAGGAAAAGTTTAATACAAAGAATTATTAACTATAACGTGGAATTACCTACTAAGGGGTAAAGAGAATTGCAAAGAATCGAGGAAAGGCAGAATAGGAAGCAGCCCTACTCTAGAACTGAGGCAGAGAAACCAAGAGAGGAACAATCTGGAAGATGCTCGCACTTCCCAGAGCAGAGATCCAGACCCCGTTCACAATGCGGCTGCTCTGGCCACTGGATGGCGGAGAACTTCCCTGAGGGTGAGCCCTGAGAATGTCGGGGGAGGCTGCCCATGTGAAATGTCATGCCCCCACTAGTCTGGCTGAAATTTCCCGGAGGTGAGTGTCACCGGGGCGTTCTGCTAGCTGCCACCCGCCTCCTGCCTCCCGCTAGAGGAGCTGGACAATTCCAGAACCAGGAAGAAAAGCCCCATTCTAGTCCAGTGTGTCTCCAGCACCTTCTGCTGACACATCTTACCCTTGTGTCCATTGGCAAAGGAACTGTATTCCAGTGTCATAAGCAGGACAACGAAGCGTGGACGTGCAGCTGACAGGCATAAACTGATAACCAGCACACACAACAAAATATAAGAAAATAAGCCAAGATCATCGATAAATCCAACCACTGGAAAAATCTTCTGTTGTTATTTCAATAAATATTCTTCCAAAATTTTTATTGATTTGGAAGTGGGGGGCATGTCTTTTCACAGATTTTTACATAACTAAGATTATATTTTATATATGATTCATCTATATTGCTGTTTTTACTTACTATGCTAACATAAGTCTTATTTTATATCATTAAAAAAATTCCCTTTATGTCATTTTATTGGGTGTGTAATATTCCACAATGGGATATTTATTAAGGTAGCCTTCTGAGTCAACAAGAAAACACAACATCCTGACAGACAAAAGGGCAAAGGGCATGAACAAGAGGACTGCTCACTAAATAGGAACAACCATTAGACAAAGATGAGGCAATGTTAAACCTCATTAACAAAGAAAACTCCCCCTGTGATGAAAAACACGGCAAAGCTGGGCATCCACTTGTGGTCATGCTGGATTTTCTTGTCAGAAGCATCTGAGTTACTGCTCAAATCAGTTTCAGACAATGACAAAGTCTTCCACTCCAAAAGTTGTTTTTCTTCAAATGAGAATGGCTGTAAGTCATAATTTTTCAAATGTGTGTGTGAGTATGACGATGTTACGTTCTCAGTAGACACCCAGACAGACGGGAACCATCACACGACCTCCAGCTCTCCCAGGGTTGCCTCCAACAAAATGAAGTGAATTTGTTTTGAAATGTCTTCCCCAGGGAAAGATTCCCAATAGGCACCTTATAGACTAAAGCTTTGGCTGTGCTTGGCACAGCGCCTGCAGTGGCCGGGCCCTGGGAAATGCTGAGGATTCCTGCAGGGAAGATGAGACCGCAGACAGGGGCCTAGCTCCTGGCCCAGGACCCCTGATTTGTTGCTGCCCTGACCTCAGTGCTGAGCATGACCAGTCTGGCTGCCTCTGCTGTGGACAATGACCGAGCTGTGAGATTTGTTCATGAAGCTGCCACTCCTCTTGGCCCAGTGCCCACCTACGTCTTGGAATGGTGGCAAGAATGCTGGATTTGGAGAGTTCCAGCTCCTTCACTAAATCGTTATATGAATATGGATATGTTACATAAGTCCATGAGTGCTGACCTTCTCACCTAGAGGATTGGGTCAGTGCTTGCTCTGCCCATGTTATTGGATTACTGGGAGAAATGCAGCTACTTTAGAGGCAATATGCAAGATGGTTTTGACTCTGAGACAAACCAGACATTTTGGATTCAAATCTTGTTTCCATAGCTGTGCATCCTTGAGAAAGTTGCTTAACCTCTCTGTACTCAATTTAACCATCTGTAAAATGAAGATTATTTCTTGTAGAATTATTATGAGAATTCAATTCCATAATACATGCGAGCACTAGAAAAAGGCCCAGAACTAGTCTTGTTATTACTAGTACTCCCACTTTAGAAAGTTTTACTATTCCAACATTCTTTCCTACATTCTCCTCTTAATTCAGTCCTCGTGCTCTCTTTCCCAGTTCTACCAAGCAGCATTTTGTGATTTATATTTTTAGCACATTTGGTACCATCTGACACAACAAATGGCATTTTCCCAGCATAACTCTCATCTGACGTCCAAGACTACATCCACACCTCTCACACTCATTCAACAAACATTTATTGAGCATCTACTAGATTCCAGGCCTTGTGCTAGGCCCTAGAGATAGAATTATGGCTTAAACTCAGTCCTGGTCAGTTCAATCCCAGAGCTCAGTTACAACTTGGAAGGCAGACAAGTAAACAAACGATTTCAGAACCAAGTGATAAGTAGGTCATAGAGTCAAGAAGAAGGTTCTGTGAGAAGTAGAGGGGATGGATTAGCTCTTCCCACCAGGACTAGGAAGGTTCCACTGACCCACCTGAGCAGGGCTCTGACTGTACTTGGCAGGTGAAGAGGAAAAAGGGAACAGAATGTGCAAGGGCAGGGCGGTGCGAGCACGTGGCCCTGTTTACGAGAGGTTAGAGAGTTGGCTCTGACATAAGTAAAGGGGATGTAAGGAAGAATGACTGCAACAAGTGGAACGAAAAAAAAAGCAGAGACTAGCAAAGACTTTGAAACTGGGAGTTTGAACATTTTCCTAGAAATTAGGGATTTTAAAAAATAGCCACCAGCCGGGCCTGATCTAATGAGGTCAGCAGCTTTAGAGGTTGTGTTGAATATGGGGCATGCACTATCTATTTAGCCACAGAGCCCACCACGCCCTATTGCCTTACACTGAACCCCTGCCATTGGACTTGTGTTTGCAAACTTACACAGTCTTAGTCAGTTACTAAAGAGTTTATTCCAGGTATTTACTTCCTCAAATCCCTCTGGATGCTGGCAGGAGAAGATATTTTGTGTAATAGGGTGCAAGACTGTAGGTGGAAAGAGCAGCTGAAAAGCTACTGCAATAAAATGGAAAAGATAGAAAATAAGTGTCTGCAAGGATGTGGAGTAACCAAAACTCTCATACACTACAATCCCTGGAAGTATCGACGCGCACAACCACTTTGCAAAACTTCTTGGCAACATCCATTAAGCTGAACCTCTGCAGGCCCTATGACCCAGCGATTCCACTCCCAGGATGTGTCCAACGGCTCTGTGTACGTGCATGCACCCAAAGGCACGTACAAGACTGCTTGTAGCAGCAGTATTCATAATTGCCCCAAACTGGAAGCTACCCGGATGAACAGTATATTGTAAATAAATGAATTGCCGTATGTTCACACAATAGGTGACGTGCAATCGAGTGCTCTGTGTCTATGCACAACAACGTGGGTGACTCTCATAATATAACAGTGAATGAAACAAGAGAAATTCAAAAGCGCACATGCTGAATGAGTCAGTGTATAAAAAGTACAAATACGGGCAAAACTAAAATTTACTACTTGATAGTGATTAGCGTTGATGGGGTGCAGTGCAGGCCTGGAAGTGGGCAAAAACAGGGCTTCTGGGATATTGATGATGTTCTAGGTCTTGATCTGGGAACAGGTTCCCTGACTGTGTTTAATTTATAAAAAGTCATTGAACTGGAAAAAGCGTATTAATGATATGTGCACTTTTCTGAATATACTTCAATGAAAAGGTTTTTACAAATTTAAAAAATAAGTTCGAGGTCACTACAAATAGTGCTATTGCAATAGACCAGCTGAATGTTAATAAGACCTTAACCAGGGAAATGACGGTAGTAATTACTCATTTATTCATCCATCCCTCCACTCAATTTCAATCTACTCTGCTTCAAATACTCCGCTAAGTGCGAAGGAAACCAAAAGCTACAGCACATGCAGGAGGGAGATATTAAACAGTCAACCGCTCAACTAAATGCTTTCAGAAAGGAAAAGGCAATGGATGCACAAAACAAGGTGATGACAGGCAGCAGAAGTGGTCAGCATTGAGGGATGTGGGGGGCTCCTTTAGACAGCCACTGTGCTGCCCCATCTTAGGCTGTGGGAATTAAGCACTTCTGCACCATTAGTGGTGTTACATTCGGAGGATGCTAGTGTATCCCAAGCTGTCAGATTTTGCTTTGTACTGACAGCAAGATTTCAGCAACGCTTCCCTGTAAGGGGTATCGTATGTCACGATGTGGCGTGATCACCATGTCATAGCACACAGCATCCTGTTAGTCATACCGATGGTTCAGGTTCACAGTGTCATCAGAGGGCACTGGGAAGTGTCTTTTGCTGTGTGCTTGCGTGATTCTCAGTGGATATTCTCCACCACTGTTGGGCCTGTTTTTAAGATCCTCAGCTGTTTGCCTCCAAAGTGGCCTAATACCAGACACTCTGACAGCGTATTTAACACGCTCTTCATCTCAACATTTTTCCCTGAAATGTTTTTCTCTCCAACTGCCTGGCAATTCTGAACATAATTGGTGTTTCTTTGTTACCAGGCCTTTCTCAAAAAACTTTACTTCTGAAAGATTTCTTAAAACTTCCTTTTTCTTTTTAATATCCAAATAATTTTAGATTTCACAGTTAGTCCAAACATCCCTCTATTACGTGAGTTAGAGAGCTCACTGGAAGAAAAGGTACAGATATTCTTTAAGACAGATCAACATTAAAATTGAAGATTTTTAGTTTTTAATAATATCACTGGAGACTCTAAAAATAAATGTGCTAAACAAATGTAAAATTTTTATCACAATTTTCCATGTGGAACACGCAGCAAAGACAACTTGAAAATATCTCAGCTTTTCAGAAGGAGTTATTGCCAGGTTTGATTTTGTTTCAACATTGGTGCTGTAGTCTGTCCTCCCGTCTCTAAAGCCTGTGTGTTTTGAGGGCCCAGCTTAGATATTAGCACTTGTGTGAAAGCTTCCCTGGTAACCCTGAGCAAGAATGCCTTCAGCCAGCCAACCTGTTGTCCCTGTTGTTTATACCTTTCTCACACATGACTATACCAGGGCATGTCTATATCTCCAACTGGCCTATGAATATCTTGAGAAAAGGGACTGTATCTTTGTATCTTTCACAACCCAGCATCATCACCACCACCATCATCCCCATCATCATTGTCATCATCAACATCACAGGTAATACCCAACGAGCGCTTACCCTTCAGCAAACACTGGGCTCACTGTCTTAATAGCCTTATCTCATTTAATTCTCCCAACAATGCCGTGAGGAAGGTATCATTACTACTCACTCTTCACACATGAGGATATGGGAGCATGGAGGAACTAGGTAACTTTCTTCAAATTCCTTGGTGCAAACTAAAACCCCAGAGAGTCTGGCTCTGGGATAGCCTCATATCTTCCATGCCACATTGCCTCTTATGTAGCACAGAACCAAGCATTATTGAAGTTTATAAACGTGTGTTGAGTAAATTGGCCCCAGAGCGCAGCAGTGGCTGTAAATTGGTGTGAACAGAGCAAATAGGAAGTGAATTCTAGCCTCACAAGTGTTTTGTGGTGAGTTTAAGAGAAAGGCTGAGGGTCTTTATTCCAAGACCACCAGTGACCTCCTTGCTGAATTGGGGTCTCTAATGTATCCTTGAAGCACCCTGGTTTTCCCATGAGCATGACACTCCCTGAACAACAGGTCATATAACCACTGTCTCCTATAGTGTCCATCCAGCTGCTTGCAGAATTCCCCAAGAGGCACGCTGTGAGGACAGGTGGGGCTCTTGGAATGGAATGGATACATACTTAAGCAGTTGGCAGCGATGCGCTTTTTCCATTCCCTTTATTAACTCCCATTGACTTCCATTATAAAAATGAAGATGCATTCCCATGGGATAAAACATTTGGCCTCACTACTAGACAAAAATGACCTGTACGAAGGAAACAAATCCTTTCCAATCAGCTGTTTAAAGGAAAAATGGTAATGGATGAGAGGACCTGAAAGAATAATGATAATCGTCTTCGGAAAGCAATGTTGAACCACATAAAACATTAAGCAGGAAAAAAAAATACCTTTCAGGAAATAAAATGGAGGAAGTAGGCCCAGCAAAGGAGTTGAAGCAAATGTGGGCATTCATTTATTTACTTCCTTTTTTCACCCATTTATTCATATTTTCACCATAAACCCCTGATTTGTGCTGTATGCATTCTGCTTGGTACAGGGGGAAAAAGACAAGCTAGAAGATACTCAAGAAGTAATATCAGGAGGACTCACGCTTGGGTGGATATGGAGGTGTTATAACAGAGCAGTGACGACACGGACATTAGCATTGAGAGCCAGCATGGTGCACCGGCACTGGTCTGTGGCAGGAGCCCAGCTCCACGGTTCACGAAGCTAACTGGAGCTAGCCATTCAACCTCACCCTATCTCAGTTTCCTCATCTGTAAGGTGGGGAAGATAGCAATCTCCGACACAAAAAGGTTGTTGTAAGGATTAAATGAATTAATATTTGGCAATCACTTAGCAATGGAACATAAATGCAGTTCTATCATTTGTTACCTGCAAAAGTTTGGTAAAAAATCAATTTCTTCATCTGTAAAATGGGAAAATGCATGTATATATCATATATACACACACATACACACCTAGAGGTACACAAATATGTCTATGTATCTAGGTACATAGGTGTATATCTAGGTATGTATGCGTATATATGTGTGTGTGTGCGTGTATACATATGTATGTGTGTAAATATGTATGCATATATGTGTGTGTGTGTGTATAACATAAATATACAAAGTGTTTGACAGTGCCTTACACCCAGAAAACACTCAAGTAGCTATGTGTTAAGCACTATGCCAAGCTCTATATATCTATCTAATTTATATAATTTTGTTATATAATTTATATAATTTTGTTATTTTATTATTATTTAATAGGGAATCAGACAGGAGGATATAACAAATCTTTTATATATTTTTAAAAAACACTATTTGCTGAGCCCCCATCATGTGCAAGACCCTGGGTTTCTATAGAGAAAAGAGATAGATGTGGCTGCTGTCCTGGAGGGTGCTTGTACTGAGCCTGCTGTTGCGGCTTGGGGCAGGTGAGCAGACGATGGTGTCTCAGACACAGCAGATTAGGGGAAGAGCAATGTGGTGGGGGAGTCCATGAGGTCGGTTTGGGTTTATGAGGGTAACTGGAGGACCGACAGGAAGACACGCAGGTTTGGAATTGCGGGAGAGAATGGGGTTTGTTATGGATTTGGGGGGTCTCAGAAGCTGGATCGGGGAGAGTGAGGACACCAGGCTGCACAAACGGAGTGAGAGGCAACAGAAGGTGAAGAATAGAACTCTTGATAACTCTAAATTTCTTAAGATGCAACTAGAGAAAAAGTTGCAATGATGGAGACTGAGAAAAAAGTCAGAAAAGTAAGAGACTGAGGATTCTGCAAGAAATATAGACAATATAGAGGAGCAAACAAACAAGATCATGTTCTTGAGGCTAGAACACCAAAGGCATTGGCCCAGGAGCCGAGAGACCTGCACAGGCTTCGATACATCCATGTCGACAGCAAATTAAAAAGCCAGATTTTGAGACAGTTCCCACATCATGAGGCTCCTGCTGTCCAGCAGCTTCTCATTTCCTGAAATTTGCTCACATTCGGCTCTTACCAATTCCTTAATTTATAGTTTACTAAGAGTTCTCTCCCATCTTGTCGGGGCCTCATCATGAAGAATCAGGCAGAGCTGCGGTCATTATCTCCCTTTATAGAGGAGGAGGAAATGGGTTCAGAGAGGCTCCATAATGTCGGAGGTCTTGCAGATTTATTGACATCCTGCAACATACTTGCTGTTCTGTACCTGACCCTGGCCTTGGAGAATTGTGTCTTCTGAGATATATTTTCAAAAATTATGCTCTCCAGGGTCTTCGAGGAGCATTTTGGATCCACATGAGCCATGACATATGGAGAGTTAACTTCCTTAAATCCTTTGCAAAGTGAATAAATAAAGAAACACATTGGGGACTACACCAGGTATTAGAGCGTTTTTACAGTGGCGGACAGAAAGGCAGAGAAACACGTCACTATGTGTCATTACATCCCGCCCTCTCCCCTACCCGCAACAGACAGAGCAACCAGGGTGAGTCTCCAGGGATGGCCTGGGCAGCAGCCAGCACATGCTTCCTTCCCTGTGGGGGCTGCAATTCCCATGTCCAGTGGTCCATGGTACACATGCCATCTCTCGTGTTTTCACGTATCACTGCTGCTGACTTGGGATGTCAGCTTCGACTCTGGTGCCCTTCCTCCTGTAGTTCAGTCAGACCTTCTTATTTCTGAAGTCAGCAGCTTCCTTAAAGTGTAAAGACACAGGATGTCATAACTCAGACACCAAACAGCAGGAGCCACCAGGGAGGGGAGGGAGGAATGAAATGATGTTGTATGGCTGAGCTGAACGAGGCATGTATGTGGTGAGTGGGAGCCTTGGGAGGATGAAGCTGAGGATGTCAGGCACCAAAGCCACTGTGATGGGTGTCCAGTTGACACCTCGTATTTAAAGTCCAGCGCATATGCAAAAGAGGTGGAGTTTGGATCTGGGCAACCAGAGCAGGGGGTAGAAGGAGCTGGATCCAGCCCCTTACTAGACACAGATAGCCAAGAGGTGGTCAGGCTCCAAGAGGACACTAGCGTGCTGCTCAGTAAACCGAGGCTGACGCCCTTGTGAACGAATGGAGCCCATTAGAAAGATAGGGGACGGTGGCATTTACAGGCTGCACACCAACAGCCAGGTGCAAAGGATGCCAAGAATCTGGCAGCAGACTCCTTTTACATTCCACAACCAGGTAGGCCTGCAAGGTTGCTCAGATCAAGATTAATTAGTCTGATCTTGTAGCTAGTAGCAGCCAGGACTCAGCCGAGAGGAACCAGGAGCTAGGAGACCTAGCCCCAGAGAGGGGCAGGGGCTGGAGTCAATGAAGGCACCAGAGAGGGCCCAGTGTCCGTGCTGTCAGATGCACTGGAAGGGAGCTGCAACTCCCAACTCAGTGTATTAACATGTGTCCAGCTGTCTTGGTCCTATTTCACAGGATCTTTAATGTGGCAGACATTTGGCCGACCGTGACTTTGAGGACAAATTTTCCTCAACTTATGATGAGGTTATGTCCCAATAAACTCATCATAAGTTGAAAATACTGTAAGTCAATAATGTACATAATAAACATAACCTACCAAACATCATAGCTTAGCCCACCTACAATTGGGCATAATCGTCTAATGCGAAGCCTATTTTATAATAGAGTGTTGAATAGCTCATGTAATTGATTGAATACTGTACTGAAAGTGAAAACCAGAATGGTTGTCTGGGTACAGAATGGGTGTGAGGGTGTCGGTTGTTCACCCTCATGATCACATGGCGGATGGGAGCTGCAGCTGCTGCCGCTGCCCAGCATCGTGGCATACTGCTGGCTCCGGGAAATGATCAAAATTCAAAGTCGGAAGTCTGGTTGCCACTGAATGTGTATGACTTTGGCACCATCACAAAGTCAAAAAGTCGTTAAGTCAAAACCATCCTTAGTTGGGGACCACGTGTATTTAAATTACATTACTTTTTCCCATAAAAGTTCAAGTTTTAGATAGCTTGCTTCATTCTTTTAAAAACAATTTAATACACGATAGAAATATATACCTTTAATATACATATATAAATAGAAGTGTAATAAACATATAGAAAAGTGTAATACACATACATAGTGTACAGCTCACCGAATTTTCACAAACTGAACACACTCATGTAACCTGCACCCAGATCCAGAAATAGAACATACCAGCAATCTAAAAGGCCCTATAATACTTAACTCTTTATTAAAATATATATATATGTATGTATATATACACATGTACGAGAAATTCTTGCCAACCCCAAGAAATACCTTTCTGACTTAGGTTGAAAATGAACAAGGAAATACCATGTGATGTGTGGGTTTTCACTCTTTCCTGCACTTTCTGTACAGATCTATTCTACACAGGGAATTACACCTCGTCTCCAACTTGCCCAGCAAAGCCCATGGAGATTCACTTTGACTATGTAGAATGGACCCATAGGTGTTCACAGTGGCTGCTCTGCTATGACGTCGCTCAGGAGTCGTCCCTGTGCCTGGCTGAATGGCCCGAGTCCTTCTGATTGACTGATGTCCTGCACATCATCCTTCTAAGCTTGGAGGCAGCAGCCAGCACAGAGTGGGTAATTTCCGCAACTGGCACTTACACTTTTCATGCGAGTTCCAATAGAATGCTTGACACCATTCCTTTACAGGGCATGGGCACCTTGGAATTACTAAAGAGTCTGCTTCCAGGGTATTTTGAGCCCAGAGTCTTTGCTGAGGATTAGGAATGGGGCATGGGGGGCGGGGTGTGGGGTGGAGTACAAATATTCCTCTGAAACTGTATGCAAGGTTTTCAGTGTTTTTCTGGGGAGATTCTCAAAGTTACCTAATATCCCCACACCCTGCCCTTCTCTCTGAAAGATTAAGAACCTCTCTATTTGCGAGTTATTCGAGGGCAGGGACATTGATCTTCGACTTGCACCCACACTGAGATTTTTTCCCATGTTCCCAGCCACCAGCCTGTGTAATGGAAAAAACTGGGAATGTGGATCCAAACACACTGCCCTCCCCATATGTAACTCAAGTAACTTTTTCAAACTCTCCGAGCCTTAGTGTTCTCAGCAGTAGAGTGGGTATAATAATGCCCACCGCATTATTTATATATGTATATGCATGTCTTACAGGGTTCTTGGCTCATTGAAGATTTCACAAAGTCCAACCACCTCCACTTTTCTCTCTGATACGTCCAGGGCCAGCTGAGGTGGGGAGGAAAGTTGGACTCTGGGTGATCTGGATTTTTCAGACCGACAGCCAGTATGAAACTGAGGCTGGCCACGAGATGGTCACTTCACCCAGAATGGTCACAGAGCAGCAGAGAGAGCAGGGCATCCTTGCGGGTCTCGGGTGATTAATAAATCTCATGACTTCCAGGCTCCTGGAGAGCCCACAGCCCTTTAAAGGGCCCCTCCTGTGAGGCCCTGGTCAATTAGGGCTGTGCCGTGCAGACTGTCAAGCTCACGATTTACTTCCTTGAAACAAGTGTTTTAAGAGCATAAACTCTGCCCGCATCCACCACTGGAATTTGCACCATGCTAGGCACCCAGCATGGAGTCAAGAAGTGCCAAGTGAATTTAAAGTTCTTAATAATGATGTCTACGGCTGAGTTTAGCCTGAAATTATAAGCAAAATGGTGTATGTGAAAGCCCATATAGTTCCCTCTGCCCCCCAGGGAGAGGACGGATAGCTTTCAGCAGATTATCAAATGGTGAGAGAGGTTAATGGTGAGCTCCTTGAAGGAAGATCTACCCCTTGTTCATCTCTATGTGTCTTTATACACACCAAATACTCCATAGACGTGAGTTTCAGGGGAACCATCAGACCCTCCTGATTACTCACGATTGACTTACAGGTGCTAAGTGGATAGTGTGCCCAATGACTGGCTTTCTGTCCCAGTAACTACCGCCTAACTCGTGCACAGCCCCAGCCTCAGAGGGCGGTGATCCTTGCCCTGAGGTTCTCTTCTACAGAAGAAAAAGAAAGTATATCAGTTAACAACTCCTAGAATTTGATTTAAATTTTCCACTGTATAACCATCCAGACGGCAACTCTAGGAGGTAGAGAGGACAGAAAATAATAGCCCAGTATGACGGTGATAACAGTAATAATAATATCAATAACATCTACCATTTATGAATACATTCCTAAGCTCTACTTCTGCTCATGGCGGTGATCTCCAGATTTCCTTCCAGAACCACACAGATTATCCAATTCTGATTTTAAGTCAAATTGTACAATGGCTGGGCAGCCTTCCTCAAACCCTGGCAAAGTTTCCATTGCCCACAAGATGGCGTTGAGGGGTGAACCAGAAACCTCCAGGTCTGGATGTCCTACGTGAGCACAGTGCTACCCCAGCATAAATCTACTGTCATTCTCCAGCAGGATCTGCTAACAGTTCTGGGCCAAGGAAGGAGAAAGGACCTAGGTAGATGTATCAGTTTTCTGTCATATGCTCAGTTCTACATTGCATGCTTTGTTTCAGAGCAAACTCCCTAGGAGTTCCCCGGCAGATGCTACAGGTACTTGATAATCATGTGCTAAACTAAACTGAATTGATTTCACCAAAACCTCCTTAGGAGCCCGGCTCATATCTTCCTTATTGAGTTTCCATCTAACATAGACTGATAACGGTAGGTGCCCAATCTGCTGAAGAATTGATGAAGGATGTTGCCTACAATCCCCTGAATGCTGGCCTTCTCTAGATAGGGTGGGATAGATTTCACATCCAGAAAATAGTGAGGTTACTGTTGAGAGTTGAGATTCTGGGGAGGAAAGAGCAGGGTCAGCTGGAAAGACAGCTGGACCATGAGAATGCTGATCTGCTCTCCAGGTCTACTCCTCTGACCCTTAAGCAAATCACCATGAGCCTCAATGTCTTCATCTTGAAAATAATTGTAGTTGCCACGAATAGTTTATATTATTGAAATAATCAAATATGCTAAGGAATGCAAATTATCATGTGGAAAAAAAGTCACTATGAGGAATACAAAATGCTATACACATGACGAGAGTATTTATTACCTTTTAGTAGGAGACACCAAATATGGTCAAACATTAAGATTCTAGAGTCAGGTCTGGGTCTGAATCTCAGCTCTAGCATTTATTAGCGGTGTGACCTTACATAAATTATGTAACTTCATGAGCCACAGTCTCCACATCTGTAAAATGGGGGGAATAATAGTACAAACTTCTCGGAGTTGTTGTGAGATAAATATCAAGTATTTAGCATAATGCCTACCACGTGGTTAGGACTCAAAATGGTACTACTGATAATATTAATATTACATGTACAATTTTTATGCCACCTATATTGTGAGCAATGGTATGCCAACTTGTACTGACTCCCATGAGCCAATTGTGTGGATCTCTTTCCACTTTTGTGCTCAGTGACCTCTCTTTGGTAGCCTGAAATTGGACATGGTGGAATGTCCAATTGCCATGAAAATTGCCAATGCTTCAAATCTAAATTGTTCTTTTGTTTTGTTTTCCCACAGAGTCAGTTTACCAGTATCCCCATGGTTATGAATATTGAATGTGTTTTAGTTTAGGTTCACTAGAAACAGTTCCTGAGATAGAGTTTCATATGCAAATGAGTTACTAAGGGAGTGCTCTGGAGTGAATTCTGTAAGGGAGAGAGGGAAGCAGCGGAGGGCAGGGGAAGATGGGGGTTCAGACGAAGCCTGAAGGGCACTGCAGAGAGTTCCCACCTTGATGCCAGAGGGCCAGGCTTTTATACTCCCGTATTAGTTGGCCATTAACTACTGACCACCTTCTAGGGGGAATGTAGCTTTGCAGGCATTTCTGGGTGAGACAGCTCCTGATCTCAGAGTAATTCTCTGGAGAAGTGTCCAGCTGTGAGTCACTGACGTCCAGTACTGCTGAGCGGTGGATGCACCAGCTCAGTAAAGGGGATCTGACTGGGGAACCAACAGCATCTTCTACAATACAGAAATAGATCATTGTCCTAGACATTTGAACTAGGATAGGTTTAGGAAACCACTTCTCCTAAGTGTGTAAAGCAATACAGAAGGATTATTTATTCAATCAACAAATATTTATTTCCGTGAACTACATTCCTGGCATGGGATCAAAGCTGGGCAGTTACGGGTGAATACAATCAGTTGTGGGATCCCTGCCCTGAAGGAGTTTGCATTCCAGCTCTAGAGACAGCCATTAACCAAAGGTGCCCGCAAATAACCGTGCATTTACTATGGTTGCTGTGAAAGGGAAAAGGAATATAGTACTCTTGGGTGTAAAGAGAGGGATTTGGTAGACACGGAGGCCCCAGAAGGCTTCTCTACAAAAGTGACAATTGAGCAGAGATCTGAAGCATGAGTTGGAGCTTTCTAGGTGCGGGAGTGGGGTGGATCTAGAAGCGGGAGGGACTGACATCAGGCAGGAAAGTGAATCTCCCTTGGGTCTAGCTCCAGGGCAAGCTTGTGCATGGAGATTAGTCCTTGAGACCCAAGGGGTGGGATGGCTCTGAGAAGCCAGGCGAGTGGGGAAATGAGGAAGCAAGGAGAGTTAGCTTTATTCTTCTGAGAAGGACCATACTTAGAAGGCAGGCCAACTCTTCCCTATTTCTACCGAGATTCTAGAACTCTCCATTTGGAAAACAAGACTATTTTTATACTCTTCATGTTTTCTAAGATTGGTTACTTTCTGTTTTTCTTTGATGTTTAGAAAAGTGCCTTTTGAAAATCCCCTCCTGATTTAGCTGTGCCAAGGAAAGGAGGGTGTGTCCTTACTGAGTCCTGAAGCTAAAAGACAGAGGAGTGATAGGTTTCTATATATATACATGGGTGTGTATGATGCATATAAATGTGTGTGATCCTGTGAGCACATGGGCATGAGTGTTTGTTTGTGTGTGTGTGTGTGTGTCTGCTTCGGTGAGCAGGGCTGGGAGGTAGAGAGTGGAGCTGGGGGAGAAGAGTGGCCAGGCAAGTCCTGGAGGGAGGAGGAGGGGGAGGGGAAGAGTTCATTGCTGCTGCTCAGCCCATTATTAAAGAGAAACAACATTCCCAGCAGGAGGCAGAAGGGCAATAAAACCAGTGGCTCCACAATTTATGATGCTAACTGAGATTCCATAGTTTGAAGCTAGACTATCCCCAGAGCATCAAGGTCAACAAGCCGCCAATGCCCATGCTCCCAAAGAGCTCCCCCGTGCCCACCTATTAATCAGCCCATTGCTGAAAATGCACCAACGAGCTTTGCCCTGGAAACATCATTAATAAACAGGGACAGGCCAAATTGCTAAGAATTCCAGGATAAGGGCAGGAAGGCAAGGAAAAAAAATATTTATATCCACATATGTGCGTGTTTGCGTATGGGGTGTAGCCTATTATGTATACCGGGCCATCTATTACAGAGGTCATATATAAATGCGTCTATTCACTTTCCATATATTTTATATTATATGAGAGATTTTCAAGCTTTAGAATCTTGCCAGATGGAATTAGAGCAATTGTTCTTCTGCTGAGACTTGGGGAAATTAATGAGGTCCGCACATGGAGCCATGAGAAAATAGAAATGTTTTTTCTTTTTTAAAAAAAGTGCCCAGTTTCCAAAAATACAGCAGCCACAATCCCAGAGAGAGCGATCAGTTTAGTGGCTAATCTTGAGGCCCATCAGTGGCCCCAGCATATCTTTTGGGTTATTGCAATTCTGAATGGAGCTTTAATCAGCTTAGCCCAGCCTGGGCGCCAAGGGCCTGCAGGCAAAGGGCATTTTCCTACAAATCCTCTGGAAACCATCTCCTCTACTCTAAATAAATGGATCATTCTCTCTCTAGCTCCATCCTGGAGCGCAGAGCTTAACTTTCTTTTGTGTTTAGGAAAGAAAGCAGTAAGAGGGAGGAAATCTATGCAATCTGAGCCCCAAAGAGCATTTTCTTTGTAGTGAGTCTTCAGTATTGTCTGGGAGTTTGGACCCCAAGTTGGAAATCTCAGCCCCGAAAATGTGTTTCTGTTTTAATGTTCTATCGTCAAAACTTTTCCTGGATTCTCTGTTCCCGTCAGAGACCACCCTGAAAAGGCAACTCTGTGCCACTTTTGTCACTCTCCAAGTCCCATGGGACAAGTCTCTGGCCAACATGGTGACCTCCCATTCTGATGGCTTGCCTCATAGAATGCGGGGGGTGGGGAAAGGAGAGGCCAGCATCGGGTCCCGCCTGGGTCGGATGAGCCAGCTGGTCCCAAACAAAGCCACTGCTGGCTGGCTTCCTCCCTCTGCTCCAGTCTTTGCGTCCAGTTTGGAACAGGAAAGGCTTTTTGTCAGCAATCACCCCCAAAGGGTGTTTTCCTATTGCTTAACAGACCTCAGAATCAGACATGCTGTCTGTTTTCCCGGTTCCTTGGCTCCCTGCAACCCTGTCTTCTGTTTGGGGCTGCCTCAGAGGGAATCCAGGGAATTTATAATGTGTCGTGTTTGGTCTGAACAGCAGAAAATGGTTCAGGGGTAGATTTTTAAGGGGCTTTTCTTGCTAGCAGTGTAGGGCAAGGCATATATATTCTTTTACATCCGTGTGTATCGAAATGATATTTGGGGGATTTTTTAAACTGCCATTTATTGAGCAGGTACTATACACTGACACTGTATGTTAAGTATTTACATCCATCACACAATATCCTTTGATGAAACAGAAACTCAAAAGGTAATTTCCCGAGATCCCAGAATGGGTAAGGACAGGAGTTGCAGTTTTAACCCAAGTCCGTCTGATCCAGAGCAGGCTCTGTGTCCCCATGAGTCCTATTCCACAGTCATCAAACATCAGAACTTCCAATAAACAGAGTTAAGCTCACTAAACTTTGACATTTTAAAGGTGGACTATTGACCCTGTCAATTGGCTAGTAGTAGAAAAGAAAGAACTCAAGGAAGACAGAGTTCTTTGTTCTGTGTCTCTGTGTGATGAAAAGATGGGAGAGGGGGCCTTTCCCCTTCTCCTCTAGTCTTTGCAGAAGGTCTTTACCTTCCTCACTGAGCAAACACGGAAGGCACCTACTGAACCACCAGGAACGGAATCATTCATTTCATTACCCCAAATGCACCCTGGGCAGGAGTGATCATCTGAGCTGGGAGCATGGCACCTGGAAGATCAAAGGCAGCTTCCATCTAAGAACTGAGCTCAGTACTTGGCCAACACCAAGGCCCTCATCATGGGAGTCCCTGAGAGGGTTGGGTCCTCTGCACACAGCCAAGCTGAGTGCAGCTTCCTGGGCTGGCAGCCCTAGGAATGGATTCTGACTCACAGACTTCCAGAGAGAAAAAGACGCAAGCCGTGGAGCCAAGGGAGATGGGGAGGACAGCAGCTGCTGTTGTTGTTTCTTTCTCATCTTCTTAAGGCTAGAGGGAGGACCCATGGTGCTCCTGATGGCTGCTGGGACGTGAGCTATGTTCACTGAATAGAAGCATTTTACTTTTAATTAAAAACACAGACTCTCTGACCTTAACAAGCTGAGCTAGAGAAGGAGGAACCCAAAGGCAAGCTTCAAGGCAGCTTTGGGGAAACTGAATTTGAGTTCTACTAAACAATTTCGTGACCTTGAACAAGCTATGTTATTATGCTGTGCTTTGGTTTCCCCATTAATGTGGCTGGCACTTAATGATTCTTGTTGATCTAAATTGTTATAAATGGGATTTTCCGACCCAGCTCTAAGCAGCGGCTTTGACTTCCATGGTATCTTCATTGTTCACGTTGCTCCTCAGAAGGAAGGGAAAGGAAATGAACACTCGTCAAGAATTTACTCTGTACCAGGTACCATATCAGATACTTTGCAATCACTCATCTAGTTTCATCTTCATCCTACATATCTTTAGCCCCATATATAGAGGAGTTTCAGAGAGATTTTGAATGTCACCTGAACTCACAAGCAATGAAATGAAGTGCTACAGTTCAGACGCGAGTCTCTCTGACGCTTGTCTATGCTCAAGCTCTCTCTGACCCTTGGGATCATACTTACACGTTTTTACACTCACACTAAAAATGAGGAATGATTCCTCTTGTGCTGCATGTACTCTATATTTCTCCCTCTGTATTACTTCCATTTGCAAATGGACCCTGGACCAGTTCTTTGCAAATTATTATCTTCATGTCCAGCTGTTCACCCATCTCCATTCATCTAAGCCTAAAGGACTGAACAGGACACTTCAGCTATCTCCTTTTCACTTGAAGCTAAATGCCCCCAATCCAACTTGTCCTTGGGCCTATAGCTAAGACTATGGAGTAGAGTAGGTAACAAGTGGTGTTAGCTGGGTACGGCAAATGAGCATGCCTCACCTCACGCTCCCAATCCACTTCCTCTCCTGACTTCCCATTTTGGGGTCGATAGGATGATATTCTATCATCAACCAAAGTTGTTGGGCCAATGCCATATAAGGCCTCCCTTGGCCAGGGCCTGGGCCTCAGGAGGTGCCCAGATGACCCAGGGTCATCGATAGGGGTAGCAAGGATGACAATTGAGAGGCGCAGCAATTTCAGGAAGAGAAAATTAACTCAGTGGTCATATACCAAAAGCCAAGTGGTCATTCATCCATAAAAAGATGTTACTTAGCCTTTCAAGAGAAGTGAGCCACCAGTGCCTATAGGAGAGAAGACTAAGAAAAAATAACCTCAATTTAACGGGGCACTTCATCCTCCAGCTTCACACTTCTTCCTGTAGACTTTTCATTGGCCTCCCTACTCCTTTTATTGCCTCAAAGCAAACGTATTTTCGTGTGATGGAGCGTCAAGGCTTCAGGGTGTCAGGCCTTGTGTCTGTTCCTCTATTGTTTACTAAGAGACAACGCACCTCGAGGAACTCTTGAGTTTTTAAAATCGGATTTTTTTTTCCTTTCTGAACAACAGGCTCCTGCTCTGTTTGGCTCTACCCGGTTCTGTCTGGCCGTGCTCTGTCCTCTGAAATAACTTCCCTGCCTCGGTTCTCCTTCTCATTTCCAAAGCCAGTCCCTTCCTGCTTCTCCCTTGGTTTTGCTAGTGGAACCCCATGATGTCTGTTCCAGCTGTGTATAATTACCTCCCTCAGGCTTTTAGGGCTGAGTGACTCAGCACTGCGCCTTGTTTTCTGTTTTTTTTAAAGGAAGCACAATATTTATTTAACATAGTCCTGCCATTATCACGGCCACTGGAGGCTGATTCATGTTTCCCTTATATAGGCAGCACCTACAGTTCTCGAGTTACATTGTACGAAGGAGTCAGATCTGGGAATTAGAAGCAAATGGACTTGAAGGCCACCTCTAACTATCTGTGCTCGTCGTTTAGCCTCTCTGAGCCTAGTCTTCTCATCTGTCAATAGGAGTCATGGCACATATCTCACAGGGTTTTTATGAAGGTAAAGGGAGAAAATGAGTAACAGGCCTCATGCAGAGATACCCACTGGATTGTTTAAGTCCAAACGTATTATCTCTTTTTTGTCTCAAATATCCAATCAGCAATTAACTCATACAAATTCTTCCTTCCAAATGTTTCTCATATGCTCCCAATTTAAGGTCATAATTCAGAGTTCTGAGCTTTTACAATAATCTTGCAACTGATTTTTCAGCTTCTCACCGTTGTCTTTTTTATATCAGGTTGATTTTCCTAAATTGTACATCTCGTCCCTGCTCACGTGTCAGCACCCAACCCTTCAAGATCGCTCTTAGCTGCAGGTCTGCCTTTTACCCCTGCATTTTGTGCCATCTCTTTGCTTCTCTATCCCCTTGTTTCCCATGTTCTTTGTTCCCCCCACTAACTATATATATTGAACCAATGCACTCTGTAGTGACACTGGGAACAAATAAAATTCAGACCAAACATTCATGTACCTTTGGACACCAAGAACCATAGTAACAAAATGCACAATGAAGCAGCCATAGAAATAAGAAGGAGGCATCAATGGAAGCGCATTCATAAGATGAGGAGACCTAGTCTCACCTTCCTCACCCAATATGCCCTTGCAGGAAATGTACATAGGCTAAAAATAGAAAACACCAGTTTTCTAAAATATCCACGTGATGTCTACAAATATCAGCCAACATAGGAAATCTCAATAAGTTCCACACTCAAAAATCAATTAAACAAAAATTTTTGCACTATTCAGAGCCCAACTCAACTTCTTCCTTTTTTAGAGCGCCATGCAATGTGGACATGATTATGTCTCTGAAACCCAACTGGCCTTGTCTCTCATTGAGAGGGCTTCCATGGTTCCTAAATGCACCCCTCCTTTGTGCCCCATCTTAAAAAATTACAGAAAGTTTGTCTCATTCATTCATTAATCCATTTGCTCATTTGGTCAGTCATTCTTTTATGCATTCATTCATCCATGTAAAATATTCATCCATTTAAGAAAAATAAGCACCCAAAGGCATCCCTGATAACTAATGCTTACTGCTGAATCCACTCCATGGATGGTTTGCAACTTAGCAACTCTGTGTAAGCAACCCATATTGGACAGTGTGCTCCATAAGTTATAGGGTATTAAGAAAAGCATATTGGGACATGCGCTTCATGAAAGAGGTGAGAACGGGGCTAGCATCACATCTTCTACCTATTTTGAGATGTGAAGAGCATCTTGACTCCTGGCCTCTTCTCTGGAGTCACAGGGACCCAAGTCTCTCACGTTGTGCTCATCGCTCACTGAATGAGCATGAGCAGCCCAGGTGGCCATGGGTCCTTGCCTGGTCTCTCCATGATCCCCATCTCACCCCACTTCACCTGCCTGACTCCTCTCCTTTGGCTACCCTTGCCATCCCAGCCAGGACCAGCCTTGCCTGGAAGGACCCCATCCTCTGGGACTCTGAGAGGTCTTCCAGAGTCCTCTGTGTCCTCTGTGCCCTTCGCAGGTGGTATGTCTGGCACTCACCACCTGTAGATACAGCCTTGCCTCCCCTTGTTGGTCCCAAACAAGGCAGGCTCAGCCTCACCAGGAAGTGGGCTTTCAAGTGAGTTTTATCTCTCACACCTGACTTTTGCTGCTTTGATACGCCCTATCCCCCACTACATGCCAGTTGGTATTGAGGATCTGGAGTTCAGAGATGAGTAAGACATAACATATACCCTTTAAAGAATGTTTAGATTAGTGGGAAAGACAAACTCCTTTGCATAATTATACTAAACACAATGCAACTTGACAAAGGCTCAGATGACGAGAAATACAATTTCTTGGGCTTCCTCTGCCAGTCAGGAGCCACATCTGCTCCTGATTCTCACTCATTCTTTCACTCAGCAAGTATTTATTGAGCACCTAATATATCCTAGCTGCTGGGAATGCGGTAGCGAAAACACAGACAGTTTTCTCTGTCACAGAACTATAGTTTAGTAGGAGAGACAGAAAATAAATGATTAAATACTTAATTACAACTTGTGATCAATTAATTCATTAATTTAACAGATATTTATTGAGTACCTGTAATGTCCCAGGCACTGTTCTCAACACTGGACACAGTGACAAAACTACATGCATTTCCTACTTCGTAGACCTTCTAAAGAGCAGTCAAGAAACAAGATAAAGAGGTGACAGAGACTGTAATATAGTGGTAAATGCTAAGGAGAAAAATGTAAAGCCAGAAAAGGAGTAATAAAGTACGAGGTGAGGTAGAGGGTTTGAAATGTTGAATGAGGGGTCAGGGAATGCCTCCCTGAGTCAGTGACTTTTGGAAAAGGACCTTGGAGCAGTGAGGGAGTAAGGCCTGAAGATCTGAGAGAGGAGCATTCTGGAAGAGGGAATGCTAAGTACAAAGGCCTTGATGTGGGAAAGTGAGTAAAGAAAAATACAGCAGGGCCATGAAGAGCAGGGACACCTACTTAGAGTGTTCAGCAAAGAGCTCTGTGATGGGACGACCTTTGAGCTGAAGTGGGAGGCTGAAGCAGTGTTTCTACCTGGCTTATATGACTGTAATCCATTTAGGATTTCTGTTTCTCACTCTGGCTGCTTCCTATGCCTAGAACTCATTCCCGAGAACAAGCCTGCTCCAATGGTGGCCAACTCCTTCCGGCTCTCTCCTCCCCAGAACCTCTATGCAGGCTCCTGCTCCAAATGAGGATGCCACTCTGGCATAGTTATAGCCTGAAGAGTTCTGATCCCGCCGCCCCCACCCACCTCCACAATGCCCCATGGTAGAAAGGAGACTAACCTGGAACCTGTCCGTTCCCCACAACCATTTGGACAACTCGGACCTCTCTCTGTACCAATCGCCAACTTCCCAGCTGGGCAAGTTCCCTCCATTTAGTCCCAGCGCCTCTTCCTCTTCCAGAGGCTTCATGCTTCTGCGGTCCCAGCATGCCTTGCAGCTAGTCCTTGGCCAAGTTATGACACATTCACACTTCCCTGAAAAAGAAAAAGGCAGCAATATAGCTTCTGGAGACTTGATTATTTATGGGGCTTCAGTCTACTTGGAAAGCCTACAGAGAAAAACAACAAAGAAACATGAGTTATGAAGAGTTGTGCTCAGTTCTCTTTGCCATTTACTAGCTGTATGTCTCTAGGAATGTTGACTGCACTGGGTCTCGATTTTCTCATTTGTAAACTAGGAATTCCTTTCTCACTTCACAGCTTTTGAAGGATTCAATAAAATAAATTAATTGAAGTACCTGACACATAGTAAGTGTTCCAGTGAATATTTGTTGAATATGAAACTTCAATCTCCCCTTCAGTTTATGCCAGGGGTCAGCAATCTATAGCCTGTGGGTCAAATACGGCCCATGACTTGCTTTTATAAATAAAGCTTTATTGGAACACAGCCACATCATTAATTTACATGCTGTCTGTGAATGCTTTTGTGTTACAAAAGCAGAATTGAGTACTCGTTACAAAGACCACATGGCCCACAAAGCCTAAAATATTTACTGTCTGGTCTTTTATATAACAAGTATGTAAACTCCTGGTTTATACCAGCATGGGACACTCTAGTGTTATGGTTAAGCACAAGATCTGCAGTCAGGCTGCCTGGGTTCAAATGCTGGTTCTATCATTTACTAGCTTTGGAACCCTGAGGAAGTTATTTAATTTATCTGGACCTTACTTTGCACATCTGTAAAATGGGAATATTAATTTATCACGTTGGGTTGATGAAAGGATTAAATGAATCAATCTAGTAAAGTGTGTAGCACACTGCCAGGGAAATGGTTAATGTTAATCAACGCAATGGTTATTATTGTGAATGTTATATAATATTATTACATATGCTGTTCAAGCAGTTCCTCCATTAACTGGGGCTAGGGACAGTCATCAGAATCAACTTGAAACCCAAGGATCCTGGCTAAAATGCTATTGGCATATAAATATCCCTCAAGGTGCCTTGTGTATGGCCCAGGCCCCAGGATCTGGTCCCACCCTACCTACTACTGCCTATGGCTGCCTCCCACCTTCTGCTCCCTCATAGAAGCTAGTCGGTGATCTGACTTGAAGATTCAGACCTCTTGCTGAGGCTTTCCCTGCCTTGCCCTCAGCAGGCGTGGGCATGAGTCACCGCTGAGCCCAGGGTGCCAGTGAGAATGCACCTCCCTTCAGTCTGGCTTCGTAAAAGCACCTGGAACAATGATTGGCATGCACTGCACACCCTCATTCAGCCTTGAAGCTAATCACACCACAGGAGGAGGGGCATCATCTAGTGACCCCTGTGCGCATTTGAGGGTTTGACCTTACAGCTGAAGGTCAAGGGCTACAATGACAGCTCAGATGGGGAGCTGAACTGAGACAGGCAAGAACAGGTGCTTAACGACTTGGGTGAGACCCAGGCAACTGGAAACCCTGGTGCTGGGTACTAAAAAGTTAAAACCCAAGAGTTCCTGTTAAAAAAACAAGGCCAGGCAGATAGGCATCAATAGCTCCTAAGGGATCAAAAGGAAGGGGGTTGGACACAGATCCAAAACTACTTTTCAAGAGAAACTAGAGGGATGTCCAAAGAGACCAAGAAGAAGAGGAAATGTGTCTGTGTTTGTGTGAGTGCATGTGTGTGCATGTACATTCATGCACAAACATGTATCCTCTAAAGCCATTCAGAGATAAAATGGCACAAGACAGCAAGGATACATTTGATTTATCCACAATGCAAGACTTCTAACATTTCTAAAATGATTGACTCCAATTTTCTCCCTTAGAAGATTAATGACACTATTTCTGAATTAACGTAATCTAATAAAATATTATGTCTGTTCTATTTTGGAATAGCATTTGTACAAAAAGTTTTAAAAAGTTATGAATTCAATCACACAAGTTTACATACCATGTTAATTGGCAAGATCACAACCTCATGATAGCAGATTCACCCCAGATCATGGGAGACTCATGCTGCCACATCAAAAGAACATACACTTTTGAGCAGCTATCAGAAATTCCTGAAGAAGACTTCCCATGAGAATCAAAAGACGTTTGATTAAGAGCCAAGCCACCTGTGGGGAGTGTAACCGAAGCTGCCACCACTTCACCCTAAATGGATAAAGATATTCATGCTGCAAAGCAAGGGCCCCAGCACACACCCCAGGTGTGGCAATATTAGGAAGTAACACTACTGTCAAGGAATGCAGGTGATTATTGAGTTGGTTTGAGCCAAGAAATTGTCTTTAGCAAATGATTACACCTTCTGGAAAAACAAAGACTTCAGCCACAAATGCCAGAACTATCTTGCCCCAAAGTCAAATAACTTTCTATCTTAAATAGCCAGACTGGCCTTGGTGAACTTTTCAAACAGGTTATCAATGCATTCGCTAAGGAAAAAACAAGTCAATTTCTCCTACTAACACATTCTTTCTCTGGCTTTATTATCACTCCAGGTACAGAATGTTGGGTGGGACAACTGAGTCCCAAAGAAGGACCCCCCAAGTGCCAGGACACAGCCTGGGATACAGTAGGCTCTCAATAAATTTGCGTTGACTTTCTGATTGACTGGTTTCCACTTTGGGCAAAGAAACCAGTCATTTATGCATTACCTGCTGCTCCTCCTGTGGAGTGTTCCAAATCTGTTTCTACTACATTCCCTTTGCTATTAGGAAGTCAATACATTTAAATATAATATTCTGGCGGAAATCAGCAATGACTTGAAACAACTTCTGATGAACATGAAAGAAAAATTGCCAAAGTGGGACTGCATTTCAACATCAAGAAGACAAAAATCGTGACTACAGAAGAACGACACGACTTTAATGTAGACGATGAAGATGGTGAAATTGTTAAAGGTTTTGTTTACCTTGGTTCGGTCATCAATTTAAATGAAGACTGCAGCAAAGGAATCAACAGAAGACCAACACTTGGAAAGGCAGCGACGAAAGAATTAGGGAAGATCATTACACATAAGGAAGCGTCATCAGAGACCAAGGCCAAGACTATCCACACCCTCTTATTCCCCAATCACTATGCACGGGTGCGAAAGCTGGATGCTGAAGAAGGCTGACAGGGAACAAATTGATTTATTTGAAATATGGTGCTGGAGGAGAGCTCTATGGACACCCTGGACTGCCAGAAAGGCAAACATGTGGGTCCTAGAGCAAATTAAGCCCGAACTATCACTCTAGGCAAACAATGATAAAACTGAGGCTGTCCTACCTTGGGCACATCATGAGAAGGCAGAATTGTTTGGAAAAGACCATAGTGCTGAAAAAAGTAGAAGGCAGCAGGGTAAGAGAAAGACCACACGTGAGATGGATTGACTCCATAAGGGAAGTCATAGGCAGGAGTCTGCGGAAGCTGATCAGGGCTGTTGAGGACAGGACATTGCGGACGCCACTCATTCACAAGTTTGCCAGGAGTTGGAGCTGACTTGATGGCGTGTAACTACAAATGACGTTCTGGAAGATGTTTCTTTTCCTGATGTCATCTAAACGAATTATCCATTCCAGCTTAGAGATCAATTAGACCTATGCTTTCATTTCAGCGTGTCTGTCTGTCTGACAGACTGGTAGCATGTTTGCACCGTACCAGCCAAACCCTCTGCAAACCTAACCGTGTCCAGAGGTAGAGGTCGGTGTGCTCAGGAACGTGAGCTAGGCGGTTCAGGGTGAGCATGATGGAAGAGGGGCATACTATTGCAAATTTAGCAAACTTTTTGAAAAGACATCAGCTTCCCCATAAGCAGGCAATTCTTCAGGGTTAGCAATGGAATGCTCACTACATTGGCCTGCACTACATTCCCCTACAGGAGTGGGGAAAGGACATGAACAGGCTGCAGATGGTATCTAAGGACCACACTTTGAGGCTGGCCCTTGACTCCTCTCATTCCAGCAGCCTCCACAAACAGAGGCTGCAGAGAACAGAGAGGAGAACATGCCGCCTGGAAGCCAGGCTCCCTTCTCCCTCCTTGAGGGCATTTAACCACTTGCCACTTTAGAGATGTCCTGCACTAGGCCTGATGTTGTAGCCAAAGATGGGATTCAGGTTGCTGAACAGAGTGATGGAAATGCTCCTCCCCAAGGCAGAAAGATGGTTTGAGTCAGCTTTCAAGGTTCAGCAGTAGGTACTTTGAGAAGATGCTATTTAAGATCACCCTTGAAAGGGAAGGTGTATGAGGCACATGCCCGCAGTGCTGGCCTGCCTGAAAAGTGTGGTCCCTGCCCTTCTTTCTCTTCAGGGGATGAGGCAAATAGATCCCTCTAATGGCTGCCACGTGGAGGTGACTCCCTTCATAACTGATCATGCGTACTGAGGGCTCCCACGAAATGAAGTCACTGGAGTAAACTCATAGCCCCCAGCGAGTCTGCCTCAGGCATAAACATTTCCCAAGTGCCCACTATGAGCTCAGAGTAATGCTGGGTGATTTCAGAGGAGCCGCCTATTATTTCAACTTCTATATCACATTTGGTCACCCCGGCAGCTTCTCACACATGGACTTCAGGGAAGTTTCCTATTAGGTCCAGAGTCAGGTGCCAGGGATATGGTGCTGAGCAAAACCCAAGATGGATAGCTCAGAATCTAATAAAAGAGCTCCTCATTCATCAGATAATCACATCGACAAAAGTGCTACTCCAAAATGAGTTAAGTGCTTGGAGGGAGAGGACCAGGGTTCTAGGCGGGTTCTGGGAAGCATAGCATAGTGGTTAAGATTAGAGACGTTGGAGCCAGTCGGCTGGGGGTCAAATCCTAGCTCTGCCAGTTTTGCTATGAGATCTCGGCCAAATCATTTGGTCTTTCTGGGCCTCATCTGTAAAACAAGGATAATAATAGCACCCACATCATGCGGCTGTTGTAGGATTAAGTGAGATCATATTTGTGAAATACCTGGAATGATGCAATATAAGTATGAAGCTGAGAAACATTTGCTGCGGAGCCCTGAGAGGGGCAGACCATTATTCCCACCCAGCTGATGAGGAGAATGGAGCTCAGGGAGATGGTGGGACCACCCCAAGGTCACACACTCTGTGTCAGGGGCAACTACACCTGCTACCCCCCAAATCTGGCTATCTGCTCCCTTTAACACGCCACCTGCTGGGTACAGCCTTGGAAAGGGCTCACTGTCACCTCCACAGAAGCAGCCTCATTATCGTAATACATCTCTGTTTAAGAAACATAAACCACCCTTTGGCAGCTTCTCAAGTAAATGTCAGAGTCAATAAAGAGCTCCCTCCCCTCACCCCACCTTCTCGCCTTTACTGCAAGACCCAGCCTTACTGGGAAACACATCAAGCTTACCCAACAGGTTTCCCCCACAGCCGTGCCAGAGCAGGCAGGTCCCAAGGAGCCCAGGCTGGGAGGGCCCACTCTTCAGGCTGCCAATGCCCCCTCTGACCTTGCGCAGGCCGCCTGCCTCTCCTCCTGTCTGAACCTGCTGCCCGGGTGGGGCTGATGTCACTAATCCCGCCTGGGTAGCTGCAGGCCACCTCAGGCTCCCAGCAGCAATTACCCACACCAGCTCCGCGCAGCCCCTGCCTCCTCCCCGCTGGCGTCTCTTCAGCCATGGCTGAGAGCCCAGCTTAGTAAAGGAATGGCCCGGCCCAGGGATGAGTGTCCCCGCCGAGCAACCTGGCCCAAGCATGACAAGTAGCATCTGCACTTGTCTAGCCTGGCAATGAGAGCCAGGCCAGAACGCCAAGCTCCAAAGCTGAGACTCTGGAAATTAGATGACAACATCGGAACAGGCCACAATTCTCTAAGGAGTTATTCGAAGAAGAACTCACACCCCGTTCCCAATCTGTGAGGGTAAACGGCCCCTCGGAAAAGTATTAACTATGCCTACCCTTCCATTTCTAATTAGCAGCCTCCTTGCACCCCTAGACTATATTGGGGACAGACCATGTTCACATTCTCCTAAGATGGAAGCTAAGGCCACGTCAGGAATTGCCCAAGGGCTCCTGAGGACAGCAAAGGGCTTCTGCTTTACCTAAGAAAGCAAGTTCTTGGCTTAAAAGGAGCAGAACAAGCCAGGGGACTCCAGAGGGCAATCAGATTTAGTGCAAGAAAAAGAATTAAAATAAAAGCAATAACAATAGCTGACTTTTCTGAAGCTCTCCTTCTGTCTTAGGAACTATGCTAAACATTTTTACACGTGTGAGCTCATTGAAACCTCACAACCACTCCAGAAGGTTGATCTTGATGGTTTCCGCTTTACAGATGAGGGAGCCTGAGTCTGATGGAGAAGCGACTTGCCCAAGGCTATTCAGATGCAATGTGGCAGACCTCAATCAAACCTTATATGCCTATCTCCAGGACAGACCCTCAAAGGAACAATGGGAGCCAGGGGTCTCCCTGCTCCTCCTTGTGGGCTGTAGGGTCATGGTTCTACAAACAACAGGAACTAACCTCTTTGCTTCTGTTGCCTTCACCTGGATCTCTAAGGCTTTAGATCCAATGCCAGACATGTAAATTTGGCACATCTTCATCAGGTGCTTGGAACTGACAAAACCCCAGTCATTGACAGGGTAATGGGAAGCATGGGAGTTTTGGAGTCCGATATGGGAATTTTTCCCAGCCATGCAACAAATGGTCTGGGTGGCCTTGGTAATGTTCATACACTTCTTTGAGCCATAGGCTTCCTATCTATAAACCAAAGGTAATCATTATTACATTCGTGAACAGGGTAGGGGTGGGGGCAAGGTAGAATATACATCTGAAATGCATAGTGGGCTAGATTGCAAACTCTGTGAAGGCAGTAAGCAATTATGTCTTATCCCTGCTATATTTATAGCACCTAGTCCTCTGCCTGATATATACTTCACTCAATAAATTTCTGTTGAAGAATCAATTTTATAAAGTTATTTGCAAGTGTACACAAATATATGTAGAGGGTTATGTATACAACCAACAGAAAACATGCACATGACCATGGATGGGGCATGGCTAAACGAATGTGAGTACTTGCATGGAATAGATTGTGAAAAAGGTTCTTAAAAAGACGGAGGCAACTCTGTAGGTAATCACGTAGAATGATAAGCAGGGTATATAAACTAGGGGGCCGGGGACTGCAGAACAATTTGTATTTATAGTAACATGCTTGAAAAAAGGTCAAGAGAAGAATCCATACTAGTCTACTAAGAGTAGTTACTTCCACTGGAGATTAAAATGTCAACCAGGGAGGTTTAGGAGAGAAGGAGACGTGGCTGCTGGTGTAGGGAGATTTTCACTTTTTACCTTGCACATTTTTGGATTGCCTAATTTGTTTTGACAAAGAGTCTGAGACACTTTTGTTATATAAAAACGCAATCAAAATTAGCCTTATATCTTAAATAAGTGAATAGAAGAATAAATAAACATCTCAAGTGCCAAGCATAAAGTAGGCCCCATAAATGTTCATCCCCTTCCCTCCCTTGTCCCTAAATGGTATTTATCACATCTCTGCATCTCGGTGACCGGAATGAGACATGCAAAGACATGCAAAACCCTAGTAAAGTCAGTTTCACCCCTCCGTGTGTGTGGCCCTGCAAAATCTGACAGCACCCAGCCTTCCAGAGTTTTCTGGCTTTGTCTTAAAAGGACACATGGGCTGAAAGCACAGCCACTGGTTTGTCCCAAAGCAGAAACAGAAACTTGGCTGCTTTGGCCAAATGTGAAGTAAAAGGTTTGGGTGGGCTCCTGGGGCATTTGCCTTAGAAATAATTCTCATCTGAGGTTCTGGTGTGGCCTTGGTGCAAAGGAATATTCATTATTCCAAAAAGTCTTACCAAAAAGTTAAAACTCCAATTTGCGAAGCTTAAGATCAAAGAGAGAAGTAAAGAAGGGTAAAGTGGCTATGCAGAGAAGTCATTTCCAGAACCACAGCCCAGAGGGCTGAGTTACTGGTCACTTAGAAGAGCCAAGTTGCCTTACAGCTAACATGTCCGCAGTTCACAGCATTCGTGTGTGGAATTGACTAGACAATTGTACAATGCGCTAAGTCTCTGCTTTCTAGGCCTAGCCGTCTCCAAGCCGCCCCTGAACTTGGTAAAGGGGAACATAAGGAAAAGGAAGGTGAGCAACAAACATCTAAGAAGCACCCAATTTGTTTCTGGAACTACTCTGGATATTTAACATACAAGATCTTTTTAAACTTCAAAATATCTTGAGCGGTAGGTTAAATTACCCCCCTTTTACAGATGACTCAGAAAGGGTAAGTGAAGTTCCCACAGGATTTAACGGCAAGACTAGGGAGGGAAATTTAGATTTGTCTTTCTCCAAAGCCCATCCTCCCCCAACACAACACACCCAACACAAGGATGCACCCACATACACACACACACAGACACACACACATACCCCTCTACTCCTCGCTGTAACTACTTACCCAACCAGATCAGGTTATACTGGGTGACGTTTTGCTGCCAGTGCTTTATACCCTTTGAGAAGAATAAAAATCTCAATTGTCAGGGAAGGAATGCCACACTGTCATACATCACGCTGCAGATGAAATTCTTAGAAAATAGCTTTGATATTGTCTTCGGAGGCCCTTACATGCTCATATGCCTAATCTTTTTATACGAACAGTCAGGCGCTGTTCACCACTCCGTGTAAGGCATTAAGCCAGGCATTGACAGAGGAGCGAGTCCCTTATCTCTGCTCCTCCTCAAAAGTTGACAGCCTGGTAAAATACCAGTGGTGACTATTCTCGCTTTTGCTTCTTCTTTGGTACTGCCAAAGCTTCAAAGCTCCTGAGAGAGCATCAGCACAAACACCTCTAATTACAGATGAAGAAACTGCACACAGCAAATCAGTGGAAGATTCTGGAGCAACTTGTCCTCCCTGGCTCCCTGTCTTCAAATAGTGAATGTCTCGACAAAGAGGCAAGCCTATGATGTGTGTGTTTTTAACAGCTTTATTGAGATATAATTTACAGAACATTGCATTCGCTGGTTTTAAGTGTACAGTTCCATGACTTTTTGTAAGTTCACGAAGTTGTACAATTATCGTCACCATCCAACTTTAGAACATTCCCATTAACTTAAAATAGAAACTTTGAGCCCATTTGCAGTCACTCCTCATTCCTACTCCAGCCCCAGACAACTACTAATCTACTTTCTGTCTATAGATTTGCCTTTTCTGGACATTTCATGTATGTGGACTCACACAATCTGTGTTTTTATGTGTCTGGTTTCTTTCACTCAGCATGATGTTTTGACATTCATCCCTGTTGTTGCATGTATTCACACTCCATTCCTTTTTATTGGCAAATAGTATTCCATTATATGGATTACCACATTTTATTATCCATTCACCAGTTAATGAATATTTGGGTTGTTTTCATTTTTTGGTCTCTTGTATTTTAACACACATCCCAACCCCAAATGACTGGTAACAGCTGCCATGTATATTAAGAAACTTGCAACCACATGTAGACTCAATGGAAAGAGTGCCGTTAACAGTTACTGGTGTCTGCCACCGGTGAGGGAATAGAGAATTGTGACATTCATGCAAAGCATGATTACGCCATTTCCAAAGAGGGGTCTTCTTGACCTGAATGGAATAGTCACATTTCGTCTAAGAACAGAGTCAAAAGAAGGTAAGATGTTGCAACTTGGAAGAACCACACTCATTTTGGGTGAAAAACATACCTTTTATGGTACAGTTTATTATTAAACAATCAGTGGTTGGGGAATCTTTAGCATATTTTTCTGGAAAGGCAATGGACCCACACTGTCAGGACTCCTTCAGGCCAACTCATTACCAGGCTCAGGATTGGCACCGTTTATGTGGCCAAGGATTGGCAAATTCAGCCACAGTTATGGCCCCAAGTGGCTGATGAGTTAGCGTCCCTGGGATCATATCAACAGCCAAGATTTTTTTTTTCAAGTAAATGTAGATAGGTTTTTTGTTCACTTTCCTCTTGGGAATGGAAGAGTAGATGCAACTGCTTCAAAACTCGATGGGCTTGGTGGTGTCTTGTGTCATTGGCTATGAGAAAAGAGATGGGAATCTGAGGGGGTCTGAGGGAAGAAGGAGGAAATTGTGGTTTGTGTGAATATGTCCCAAGCAAAGGCTCTGGTGTTACTTTAGAATGCAAAGAAAACATTTTGATGTCAAGGGGAAAATGGATAGAAAAAGCAAGTATTAGAAAAGGATGAGGAAGAGGAGGAAGGCAGAAATTGATAAACGAGGAATCAAATAAACTATAAATGTTAAACTGGCAGTTTGTTAGCCAAACCCAGCCCACAACCATTTTCTCTTGTTCCACATTGTTTTTCAAAAGAAAATGAATTAGTTCCAACACTTAAAAATCAGGAGACTATACAAATTTCTTACTTTTGTTTCCTCTTATTTAAAAATAGAAAGAAAGTCTGGCAAACATCTGCTATAGCAGAATAATGGCTGCTCTCTGCGGATTGGGCATGCAGATTCAGTTTGCCACAGTCCCCACCATTCCCTATTGCTTCTATTCAGTAGTTTCACAGGCTCATGTGACCCTTTGTGTCTGCAACACCTGAAATAACTCTACCCCATTGGCTCAATCATCCCAAACATCCTGCTGGGCTCCTGTGTTATCACCCTATCTTCCATAGAGTGAAAAGAAACTCATAGAGCTTAAGTGACTTGCCCAAGATCACCATTAGTTAGGGTCAAAGCTTTCTCATCTCAACATAGCTACTGTTTTTTTCAGTATATCCTACCTGAATGAGCAGAGAAAAGAATTGATTAAACATAAAGCAAAGAATGGAACAAAAATGAAGGGGAAAACTGAGGCAGAAGGATTCTTTAAAAGAACAGTTTATTAAGTAATTGAAAATGAAGCTGCAGAGGGCCTTCCCAATGTGGGGCCAAACACAAGCCTGGTGGGACACACATAGTCTTTGCCCACATCTCTAGAAACGAGTCCAGGCCTCCCAGACAGAAAACATTTTTTTCTTGACTCATAAAGACAGCTCTGAAAAAGCATTTGGGAGTTGGCTTAAGACTAAAACAACTTGTTCAAATTAGCAAACATTGTTCCAATGTTTCTTAGAGAAAGAGTCCCCTGTCTATTATTCCCAAACCTCACTGAACTAGCAAGGTCTCCAGGTGGCACCAGAAATTCAGCTCAGGCCACAGTTACTATCTGGTGGCATCTGCCATCTCCAAATTGGTCTCTGCAACAGGCCCCCACACCATCAGCTGTCAGTTTATTGGGGCAGCATAAGACTCTGTGGCCCACCTTTTTGGTCCTTGCCAGAGAACCTGAGATCTCCCTTGGGGGTCACCACATGTACAGAACTGGAGGAGAACAGAGAAAACAAGCATTTCTTTTTGCAACTTCAAGATCTATTTCTGGGGTTGAACAGAAGCCATTAAAACATTCCCATGACTGTGTGCCAAGCCCCCAAATTACTAACGACAGACATTCTGGCTCGAAGGGAGTCCTTGCTGGCAAATATCCCTTTGGTATCTTGTTAACAGTAATAACCCCGAGCCTTTCATTGAAAGATCTCAAAGCACAGAGCAAGACTTAATTGACTCTCCCCCACAACTCCATCCCTGAAAAAGGTAATTACTATTCTATCCCTCAGACAGTTTACACAGGGGTTAAACGGGTGACGGAGGTTGAATGATTTATCCTTGTTTCATATTCTAAGTTGAAAGGAAAAGTCTAAATAATGTCATAACTTCGGTGAACTCAGCTGTACAACATCCTGGAACCGTGGGATAGTGGAAGCAGACAGAACAAGAGCCTGGTGAGGCTGCCATGATTAGAGATGCCTTTGACTGGTGCCCACAGTCCAAGTCCCATGCACAGAGGTGCTGACCTGAACTTAGTTTAGCCTAAGGACTAAGTAACTGACCAGTGCAGGTTAGAGAAACCAGAGAATCATAGCCAGAGTCCTATAAGTGGGAGACTCTCGATATCATGTATACAGAGTCCAAATTGAGAGTAGCTCAGTAACTTAGAGAAAAAGAAGGGTCTATCTCACAGGCAAAGCAGAGTGGCAAGAGCTGGAACCTTATCTGGTCCTCAGGTAGATGAGAGGTTCATCCCAGTGGAAAACCTGAATGTCAGGCATGGCATCTGAGGCCACCACCCAGATCTAGGACATAAGCCACTACGGAAATGGGCAGCACTGCCCTCACAAACCTGTGCTTCCTCTTATAAATTTCCATCTCAATAAATGGCACCTCTTCTCACTCACACACGCCATAACCAAGGTGCAAGGATTCATCTTCTCCACCACCTTTTGTATTTGATCCCCAAGTACTGACGACACACTATATCTTCCAGTCTTGTCATCTGATCACCATCCCCACCTCCTTTGACTCATCGGAGATCCCATCATATCATCCACGGATTAACAGCCTCCTAACTGTTCTTGTTGCTCTTAGACTTTCCCCAAGCCAAACAGTTCTTCATAATACTGTCCACAAGATATTCCTGAGGCACAAGCACAATCATGGCACTTATAGACTCCCCTGATTAAACCCTTCAACTTCCCTTCCATGGGGAAAAGTACAAAACAAACCTGCCGACCTAGAATTCCATACCAGTAAAATTATATTTCAAATGTAAAGATGAAATAATGTTTCAAATAAATGCTGAAATAATTTAACATCAGCAGACCTGCAGTGCAAGGAATATTAAAGGAAGTTCTTCAGGTAGAAGGAAAATGAGACCAGAGGAACACTTGGATCTACACAATAGAAATAGAGATAGTATACATGTGAGTAAAATACACACTTTCCTCTCACTTTTAACTTATTTAAAAGGTATATGTTTAAGTGAAAATAATACTATTTATAGCATGTGCATAAATTAAAAAATTGAATGAAAACAAAAGATGAGAGAAGATAAATGGAAGTGGATGGCTGTAAGATTCTTACATTATTCATGAGGTGATATGGTATTATTTAAAAGAAGGTTGAGGTAATTTAAAGGTGCATATTGTATTTTCTAGAGCAATTACTAAAAATAAAAGTGAAGAATAACTAGTAAGCCCATAGTGGAAATAATGGGACACTAAAATAATAATTATCCGAAAGGAGGCAGGAAAACAGAAAAAATAAAGAACATATGAAACAGATAGAAAATAAAGTGGAAGATTGTAGGTTTAAATCTATCATATCAATAATTACATTAAATTTTACTCATCTTGACACTCCAATTAGAAGACAGACCATGAGAACATATAAAAAAGCAATACCCAAATATATGATAACTATACAAAGCCCACTTTAAATATAAAGTCACAAACAGGTAAGGAAATGGAAAATTATATATCATGCAAACACTAGACAATAGGCTGGAACGTCTATATTAATATTATATAATATATATTTCGGGATAAACAATATTATCAGGGGTAAAGTGGTGAATGAAATACATAATGAAAAACTGGCAGTTACATCCAGAAAACATAACATCTCCTAAAAGTATAGGCAACTAACAACAGAGTTTCAACAATACATGAAGCAAAAATTGATGGAAGTAAAAGGAGAATGAAACAAATCCATAATTATAGCCAGAGATTTCAACACTACTCATTCAGTAATTATTAGAATAAGTAGGCAAGTAATTATTAGAGCAAGCCGTAAAGGTACAAGACTTGAATAACATTATGAGCCAACTTGACCTAAGGGACATCTGTAGATTGTTCCACCCAAGAAGAGGAGAACACACATTCTTTTCAGGTGAACATGGAAGATTATATGGTTGCTTAGATTATATGGTGGACCATAAAACAAGTTTCAACAAATTCAAAACATCTAAAATCATTTAGAGTATATCCTTTAACAAAATAAAATTGTTACAAACTGAAAACAGAAATATATATGAGAAATCTCCAAAATTTGGAAATTGACCATCACTTATGTATCTAACCCATGAGGAAGAATAAAGCACAAGAAAAGTGAGATGATATTTTGAACTGAATGATAATGACATCAAAAAATATCAATATTAGTGCAAAGCAGCTAAAGCAGGGATTAGTGGCAAATGCACATATTGTTAAACGCTTGTATTAGAAAGCAAAAATGGTAGAAAATAAAAGATCTGAGCTTCCTACTTAAGAATCTACAAATGAAGAGCTCTCTAAACCCAAAGTAGAAATAAATGATAAAAATGAGAGGATGTCAATAAAATAGAAAACAAACCATAGGCAAAAATCAATGAAACCAAAGCTGTTTCTTTAAAAATATCAATAAAATTGATAAACTCTTAGGTGGACTAATCAAAGCAAAAAGAAAAAGAAGAATATGGATTTTCAATAATTGAAATATAAAAGGGGATATCACTACAGATCCTACAGATGTTTAAAAATAATAAGGAAATATAATAAACACATTTATCCCAATAAATCTGACAACTTAGGTAAAATGAATAAAATCTTTGAAAGACACAAATTATCAAAACTGACTCAAGAAAAATGAGAAAGCTTGAATAGGCCTATATCAAATTTGAAAACAAATTCTTAATTGAAAATATCCTATAGTAGCTGCACCAGTTTGCATTCCCACCAGCGGTGCATGAGGGTTCCCTTTTCTTCACACCCTCTCCAACATTTGTTATTTCTTGTCTTTTTTAATAATAGCCATTCTGACAGGTGTGAGATGATATATCATTCTAGTTTTGATTTGCATTTCCCCAATAATTAGTGATGTTGAACATCTTTTCATGTGACTCTTGTCCATCTATATATCTTCTTTGGAAAAATGTCTGTTCATATCCTCTGCCCATTTTTTGATCAGGTTGTTTTTTCGTTATTGAGTTATATAAGTTTTTATATATTTAGGAAATTAACCTCTATCAGATATATGATTTACAAATATTTTCTCTCAGTTGGTGAGTTGTCTTTTCATTTTATTGATAGTAGCATTATTCATAATAGCCAAGACTTGGAAGCAACCCAAGTGCCCACCAATGGATGAATGGATAAAGAAGATGTAGTATATACATATACAATGGAATATTACCTAGTGGTAAAAAAGATTAAATCGTGCCATTTGCAGCAACATGGATGGAGCTTGAGGGTATTATGCTAAGTGAAATAAGTCATACAGAGAAAGAGAAATATCATAGGATTTCACTCATATGTAGAAGATAAACAAACTAACACAGATAAGGAGAACAGATTGGGGTTACAAGAGGGGAAGGGGGAGTATGAAAGGGGTCAAAGGACACATACGTATGGTGATGGATAGAAACTAGACTTCTGGTGGTGAACATGATGCAGTCTACACAGAAGCTGAAATATAATGCTGTAGCACCTGAAATGTATGCAATGTTATAAACCAATGTGACCTCAATAAAATAATTTTTTAAAAATCTCCACAAAGAAAACTCCAAACCAAGAAGCCTTCATTGGTGAATTCGATCAAACATTTATGAAATAAATAATAATAACAGAGAGAATGGAGGAAGATTTCCCACATCATTTTATGAGGTCAGTTTTACCCTCATCCTCAAACCAGACAAAGACATTATAAAAAAGGCAATCTTCAAACCAAGATCACTTATGAGCAAAAGCACAAAAATCCTTAATCTTAGGAAATTCTAATGCATCTATATATAAAAACGTAATATACCATGACAAAGTGGAGTTTGTCCAGGTGTTAATGGCTGGTTTGTCATTTACAAATTATTCACTGTACTTCAATATATAACCAGAATAAAAAGTAAAAACACATAATCATGCTTGAGTATACATATATGTTCATATATATGACAAAATTCAACACCTTTTTATGATAAAAACTCTCAGAAAACTAGGAATAGAAGAAAATTGCCTCAATAGTCTAAAGATTATCCATGAAAAATCTATAGCTAATATCACACTCATGGATGAAAGACTGAGTTCTTAACCCTTAGGTTCTGTAACAAAGCAGGAATGTCAGTTCTTACCACTTCTATTAAATATTGCTCTGGAAGTTAAATAAAAGGCATATAGATCACAAAGAATTAAAACCATCTTTCATTTGTATACAACAAGATCATGTACATAGAACATCCTAAGGAATCTATAAAATTGCTATTAGAACCAACAAGTGAATTTAACAACATCACAAGATACAAGGTCAACATTCAAAAATCAATTTTACATCTATATATCTGAAAGAAACAATTTTAAAATAAAATTAAAAATACAATACCATTTACAATAGCATCTTGAAACATGAAATCCTTAGAGAAAGTTTAAGAAAATATGTGCAAGACTTCTAAACCTAAAACCATAATACAACGCTCAAAGAAATTAAAGAAGATCTAATGCAATATTGTGATTTATAAGAAATGTATATATTTGGTCATTCAGATGACAGAAATATATTTCTCAAGATATATTTGGGCTTCATCCACATTTCCTGATTCACAGCTCCCAAAACTCTTGGAATTTCCTGAGCAATAAGAGCAACGGGAGCATCTTTTATCATATTATTTGGTCTCTTGTCCTGAGTTCCTGAAAAGGCTTCACAGCCATATGGATGAAATGGGTGTCTTGTTTATGTTAATGAAGGTGGGGGCTCTTTGCCAGGAGAACCAGCCCAGTGATCAGAGGATTAGAACTTTCAGTCCTACCCCCTTGATTTCCAGGGAGGGCAAGGGAGCTTGAGGTTGAATCAATTGCCAATGGCCAATGACTTAGTCAATCATGACTACATAATGAAGTCTCCATAAACCCCCCCCAAAATAGGTTAATCACCCTTTTTTGGAGAGCTTCCACATTGGGAAACCAGAATGTCTCCATATACTACCCTGCTGGGCCCAAGCTCCATGAGGACACAAGCTCCTTTGTTTGGGACCTCACCCTATGTCTCTCTTCACCTGGCTATTGATTCGCATCCTTTAATACTCTTTGTAATAAATTGGTAACCTAGCCAGTAAATGGGTTTTCATGAGTTCTGTGAGCCATTCTAGTAAATTAATGGAACCCAAGGAGGGAGTCATGGAAACCTATGGTTTATAGCCAGTTGGTCAGAAGTTCAAGTAACAACCTGGACACTTGCAAATGGTATCCTGAGTTGGAGTCATCGTAGGAACCTCCAGTTTATAGCCAGTTGATCAGAAGCACAGGTAACAACCTGGGCTTGTGACTGGTGTCTGAAGTGGAGGGTGGTCTTGTGGGACTGAGCCCTTTACCTGTGAGATCTGATGCTATCTCCCGGTAGATAGAGTCAGAATTGAGTTGAATTCTCAGACAACTCGCTGGCGTCCAAGAACTGTTTGCTGATGTGGGGAAGCCTACATACACACATGTCGGAGTTGGGTCCAGAAACACTTTGCACTAAATAAAATGAGAGATATACCATGTTCGTGGATTGGAATAGTCAATATTGTCACAACAATTTTCTCCCAAAATTGATCTATAGATTCAATACCACCTCAATCAAAACCCCAGCAGACTATTTATGTAGAAATTGACAATTATACACTAAAAATGGGTGAATTTTATTTTTGGAAAGTTATCCACCCATAATTAAACACCAACCAAGTAATTTTGATTCTTTACAAAGCTACAACAATTTAAGAAAAGCTCATGAGAAGTTAGAATAACCACTGTGTGAAGAAAAGAAAGGTCAGGAATAACATTATTAACTTAAATATTTACCTAAAATAACTAAACTTTAAAACAGAAGAGGTGAGTTACTTTTGGTTAGCAAGATTATGTTTCCTGCCACATGGAAATGGGGCTAAAGACCTAAGTTAATTTCAGTATAAAGAAATTAATAGAGCTACATTTTTGCACCCCTGAGTATTTTGCCTATAAAAATTCATATCTCATCCTTTGTTAACTAGAAAGATATCTATGCCCCACACTTGAGGCATGAAGATCATGTTCTTGGAAGACGTGGTCCCCATGAAGATTACACATGTGGCTATGGAATTGGAGCTTGTGGCCAGGATTAAATTCTAGTATAGAATCACAGTGTTTGAAAAGGACTTAAAAGATCATCTGTGCCTCTGAACTATACAAAGTTTCCAGCAGAGAACATTTCAGTTTCTAGTAAAATAGACAGGAACTCACTGCTTTGAATGGGAACCCATTCCATTCTCAGCATGTTTTCTTATAATTTCCCCCAAAGCTTGTGATGTTGGAAAATGAACCCATAAATCAAACTTTGGTCGATTCTAAGCCAAACACAAGGACTCTCACTTTCCTCGGTCTTGATATTATTTATAGTTGATTTTGCCTGGATTTTGTGAGCAGTTTAAATAGCCAAGTCACCATGTGTGGAATTAGATGTCGCCTGCACCAAGGTAGGTAAAATAGACCATATTAGCATAAATGCAGGAATTTATATTTCTACTCATGAACTTTCAAGGTGTTTATTATTTTCAGCAATTTTTCTTGACTGAAAAGATCTTGTTTTAAATGTGAATTCTATTACATGTCTTAATGATATCTGATTGTTTTATTGAACACTTGATGATATGCAACCTGTACCTTTGGAGAAACTTCAACAGGAAAACATAAAAACATTACTTGAAAGGAAGAGTCAAAGCTCTGAGGTGGCTAAAGGAGAATAAACAACCTCATAGTAAGTATTCTCAGGATGCTGAGATAAGAAGGCTCATGAGGTACCTGAGTTAATAGACAAGAATTCATGGAGGGAAAAGCACAACAGGAGATTACTTCAGCAGCTGCATCATCCAGACCTTGAACAATACTTTCTTGTATCGAATCTTCAGGACCAGCAAAACACAGCTTCCAAGCTAGCTCTAAGCCAGTCTCAGAAGGAAAATGATAGGAAAGAGGAGGTCTTTGGTAATCTGATGAAGCTGCTTGACTTGATGATGATGGAGCTGCTCTCAAGATGGGTCACTCATGTGGCTGGCAAGTTGATGGCATTGGCTGGGAACTCAGCTAGGGCTCTGGGTCAGTGGGCATTGGCTCCTCTCCCTGTGGACCTCTCCACAGGTGCTTTGGCTTCCTACCAGTATGGTGGCTCCGTTCTGAACACCAGATCCCTCAAAGGGCAAAGTGGAAATGCATGGCATTCCTATGATCTAGCCTCACATAGTATCACTTCTATTGTACTCCATTGCTTGAAGCAGTCACAGAGACCCACCCAGATTCAAAGGGAGCAGACACAGACACCACCTCTTGATGCGGGCAGAATTTTGATGCTTCAGAAGAGCCTTCAATAAGGGAGATATAATTGCAACCATGTTTGGAAGACACAATATGCCACATTAAATAATTCTTGGGATGGTCCTTCACCTTTCCACCCCTCTATCCCTAATATTGCGTGATTTTTTTTTTCTTTCAGCAGGTGCTACTTATTGAGTTTTTATGATGTACCAGGCACCATTCTTTTTGTTGTTGTTGTTGTTGTTGTTGTTGTAGAAGAGTTTCCCAGAGCTAACGTGTGCTGCCAATCTTCCTATTTTTGTATGCAGGTCGCCACCACAGCATGGCCACTAAGAGACAAGCGATGTAGATCTTCTCCTGGGAACAAACCCTGGGCCACCAAAGCAGAGCTTACTGAACTTAACCACTAGGCCAATGGGGCTGGCCCTATTCTGTGAATTTAGACATAAAAAATAATACTATACACCATTATGGATATGTGAGAATACAGAAAAAGTAAAATAATGCTCCACCTAGATTTTGATTACAAAAGTTTTTATTTTCTTTTTGTACTTTGTTGTTTGCTAACTACCTTTGTTTGATGTATACTTGTTCATCATCAAAGGTTTTATAGTCATCAATTCTCCTCATGGATGGCTTAAAATAAGTGATAGCAAGAACATACACAGGTGCTGTCACTTTCACTTCACTTGCCAGAGCCAGCTAGCTCTTTCCAACTGAATTCAGACATTATTCTAAATGCCACTCAAAATTATTCTTAAAATAGTTTTCCATTAAATCACCACCAATGATTCTTGGTTAGCACATGCGAAAAAACGCTTTTGCCATCCCTAGTATAGCTTGATTATGTGCCTGGCTGGACCAAGATGTTAGAAGCATCTAAAAACTGAAACTAGATGCAAGATGGAGCAAGAACCCCAGGGAATACATGGAAACCAAGTAAATCACCACACTCTCAAAATACCTGGTGAGACAACAGCTAGTCTGGAAAATGACAGGTTTCATTTAGGTTTAAAATGAGATTGGGGATATCTATGGAGACACAATCTGAGAGCATCTAGCTGAGACATAGTTTAGGGGCTTAAGGGTTGTACTATACTGGTACCAAATTCAGGGTAAGATTGTGACCAGAATTCTGCTCAAACAAGCATAGACGTAGGCTCATGGGACAGGGGATTGATGACAGCCAATCAGCGATCAGGTTCTAGTCTTCTAGATGAGGACCATAGGCAGGACTCCTCTGCAGGAGTTCCCTAATGGGAAAGGAGAAGCCCTGAGCAGGAGCCTTCTCAGACAGAAGGAGCTCCCTCATAGTCTGGATACTAGGTTGATATGAAATCAGAATTCTTCTGATGTCCACATGGAGGGGATATTAGGCTCTCCCTCTTCTGAACTAGCATTTCTCAAGCAGGAGTGCACATCAGACTAACCTAGGGAGCACAAAAGAACGACCGCAGACGACTGACCTCATCTAGGATTTTGGTTGCACTAGCTGCCAACAAAATGTGAGTCACGTGAATTAAGCACTAAAAGAAGGAAAGCATTCTAAATAACCAAGAATAAACTAAATAAGGAACATGTAGAACCTTTCATGAGGAAAAGTTACGTATTGTTGACAAAATAAAATCAAGTTGCAAAAGGACACATTCAGCATGACACACTTTTATGAAGGTTTAAATATACAAAACAATACTATATATTATGGATAAATGGGTGTTATAAAAGTGAAGTTTAAAAAGTGTGCAAAAAGTCCATCAATTTCATCATCGTAGTTACTGTTGCCTGTGAAGGGAGCACTGGGTGGAGGAACATGCCTGTTTCTGTAACATTTTAGATCTCCATCTTAAACTATCTTAAACATACACAAAATGCAACCTGTCAAGACTCGATTAGTATATTTACTTTTTATTTTATGTATGTTTGAATATTTATCATTTAAATGGTAAGCAATGAAAAGAAGATGAAGATGAAGAAATGAGGAAGATGCAGGAGGATGAGAAGAAGGAAAGGAAGGGGAGGAGGCAGAAGTGGAGACAAAGAAGAGGAAAAGCATGAAGAAGGAGCAGGAGAAGCAGCACTCGGAGGAAGAGGCAGAGGGGAGAAGGAAGGAAACCCAAATTCCAGTCGGAGACAAAAGTTTCAGAATTCCATCTGGATCTTTGTTGAAAACTTGACAGCCTGTTTCTGATTCAGCTAGACAAAATAAATGCATGAGAATGGCTCAAAAATGTAAAAAAATAAAATAAAATAAGAATGATGAAATCTGCCTTCCAGATGTAAAAACATACTATAAAGCTACAGTAATTCAAATGCAGAATACAAATAAGAGTAATAAATAATTCAAAGTGCGGGGTAGGATTATTAAATAAACACGGCGTGGATGATTGGTTAAATATTTTGGGGTTATAGTAAGACAAATATCCCCTCCTTGCTTCATATAATTGACCTAATTTGACTTAAGTTGAATAAAAGTTCAAATAGCGAAGATGAAGTGTTAAAAGTATTGGCAGAGACATAGTATATTTGTTTCATCTCTAGGTAGAGATGCCCTAACATTAAAAGCAAAGAGAGAATCCATAAAGAAAATGTTTGAGAGGTATTAAAAGCATTTGCTTCAGTCTTTCTTACAGGTTGAAATGTTTTATAATTAGCATGGGTTATTTAATTAGATTATAAGTTATTAAATTATGATATATTCATTATAAGATTGAAGAAATAAGTAAAGGAATATGAAACAAACTCTAAATGCTCTCCTTTACTCTGTGACCCTATTCTGTTCTCCAGGGGTTTATCAAAGCTTTTTGTGTGTGCTTTCAGAGACAAATCTGTACAAATACACAGATGTCAGATATGTACAGAAGCATCATATAGATGTGTATTCATATATATAATGTCTGTATACATATATACACTATTTGAACTTAACTACATTTATAATTTGGTACAAATTATAGTGTGTGTGTGTGTATGTGTACGTTCACATTGTATCTAAGATTTTTAGAGAAGAGAGTTACTGCTGATCTACCTAGTGACACCTATGGATGGCTGGCTGCACTTTAACTCAAGTTACTACCTGTATCAGTCATCACTGGCTAAAATAATGCCATGTTACCAACACCCACAACACCTTAGTGGTATCCTATACAAGAAGTTTTTGCTTAATGCTTATGGGTAAGTTGGGAGGTTATCTAGAGAATCTACTCATCTTTGGCTGGTCATGCTCACATATCTGAGGGTTAACTGGCACATCTATGCTGGTGTCAACTCTAGCAAGTCCATATGTCTTGTACCATGTGTCTTGTACCCTCCAGCAGGCTAGCCCAGATGTGTTCTTATGACTATGACAGAGTGGCAAGAAAGCAGCTGAAAATAGAAGATGCCTCTTGGGCCTGAACTTAGAACTGGCACACCATCATTCCACCTCATTCTATTGGCCAAAGTAAATGTCATGGCCGAACTCAGAGTGGGTAGATGAGTGAGTACTTCAAAATCATAAGACAAAGGGTATAGACAGAGGTGAAGGATTGGAGCCATTGTTTCAATCCACCATACTACCATGAGCTTACTGCGTGCCAGGACAGCTTTGATTTGGAGAGTACGGTGATTCATTCCTGGTGATCCCAGCCAGAGGTTCATGTGGACATAAACCCAGGTCATTCTGAGAGGAGCTAACATAGACATAAGAAAGGTATGAGGATGCATGAGGTTGAAGTTAGAAGCATAAGAAAGCTTCTTGGAGGACGTGACCTTTGCTTTGGACACTGAAAAGGGAGATGGACTTTCCAATATGAATTTATCACAGACGGAGATGGGAAAGGATATTTTTGCCGGACGGAAGAGACTAAGTTGGGGAAGTTGAGAACACGATCAGGCCTGTTGGGCTCGGAGATTATGGAACTCATGAGTGAAAGCTAAGACAGAAGAGGTTCTTAGAGGGCGGATCTTAGGGGATTTGGATGTGTGATGTGGATACTGGATCTTAATCTGTAGGTAACAGGAGCCCTTTGGTGACTTTGATCAGGAAGATGCTGCTGCTGATAAAGTGAAGGGTAGTTTGAAGAAAGCAGGCTGGGGAGGCCAGGAGGTAAGTTAAGCGGCTGTTGAAGAGACAGTGACGGCCGGAATTAGGGCATTTTTAGTGGATTTAGAGAAAAGGGAGAGCAATATCAGAGAGATTATGGTGTCAACATCATTAGGGTTAGAAAGCTAAAGTGTGTCTGGTACATCTTATTCCCAAGAAGTGCGATCAGAAAGGATGGAAATTATAAGAAATTGTGCTTTGCCCCTTTTACATTGTCAGACGTGATAAATGAGGTTAAAACATTTTTTTAAGATTTCTTGTAGTTTTTTAAATTTCCACTATTGGTTTCTCCACAGCCACTCTAGGTCAAAGCCTAGAGGAACCTAAGAGACATTTGTAGGAGAGGTTGAGGAATGGTACCTGGAGTCACCTCCAGCCTGGGGGCATGGAATCCTTGCTGGAAAGATGCAGAGATGACTGGAAAAGCATGCAAGTGTGTTTAATCCCTTGACTCCGCTGGAGAAGGAGGGCCTGACAATGAAAGCCACATTGGGGGGTCATTTAAAGGGCCCCTATTTCCTGGGAGTCTTCAGTTGGAACAGGCTTCCATTTGCCCCTCTCCACTCTCTATGTTTTTGCCTGGACTCTTCAACAGTGACACAGGTCATAGTTGAATGGATGGATATTGTCATGTTTTCATCTTGGCGAAAAAAGAAAGATTTTTTTGACTACTACGATAGTGACTAACAAGAAAAAGCTTTAAAACTAGCTTGCTAATAGGTTCATGCATGGAGGCATTTAAAATAGGGTGGCACAGAGAAAGCACTCTATACGTGTTAGCTGTTATTATTTTTATTTAGATTCAAATGGAAATACCATATTTCAGCTCTAAACGTGTCTGTCCAGCTTCTCCAACCTTCTAGCCAAGACGGCCCTATATTTGCTCTGAGAAGACAGGTAAGCCTAGAGTTGCTGTTGCTGCCTTAAACTCCGGGTCCCCTGCACCCAGAGTGGGTCTGTCTGTGGCCACCCAGTCACACTGTGTTGTCTAGTTGCATGGGTTTTGACTTAGGCCTGCTTTGCCCTCGGGCACCTTCTTTAGAACTGATGCCCTGTCCTGACCTCCAGTCCACTTGGCTTGGGCCCTGACACCTGTCCGTCCTTAAGAGCCTCTCCCCTCACATTGATGCCATTCCCCAAACCAGGCAGCCTGCCCAGAGCCTGACCTGGCTTGACTGCCACTCCTAGGAGAAGCCTGCTGTCCTCTTCAGTCCTCAGATCAGAACTCTTTAGATTTTCTTTCCGGGTTGGCTCAAGTCCTGGTCACCATGCCCTTTTCTCATCACCCAATCCAAACCCTGGCCCATCCCAGCTGCATCCTTTAGCAACAAACCTGAGCTTCTGAATTCCCTGACCCCATTCGAGGCATAATATTGGGGATCTTAGAATTCCAAACTCCTCTCTTTATAGATGAGGACCTGTGGCTCAGGGACGGGAAGTACATTCTCCCATGACACACCCTGAGTGTGTGACAGATGCAGGATAAAGTCCCAGCCCTCAGAAACATTTGTCTTGGAATATTGTTACAGTTCCAAAGAGCTATGGCTTACGTTTCCTCAGCTTGTCCTCACATGACCTACGAGACAACTTCTTTCTGAGACCATACTTAGCAGGTAATTCCTTCGCACAAAAGGAGTCAAGGTGCTCAGATTTAAATACTTCTTCTCTGCTCTGGTGTTCAGTTGTCAGAGTATCATGGTCCACCAGAAGCCTGTGGTGGTTGAAACAGAGAAGGAACAATCATTGGGATACTGGAAGCAGAAAAAAATACCAGATGCTTGTCTTGGTTTTCCATGAGTGGCAAAAGCAGGTGTAAGACCGAGGTATCCACAATTGTTTCAATTCTCCACAGGATGTCGGTTTGTTGACAGAGCTTATTAACTGACATGCTGAGATATTTGACACATTCATATGAGTCCTCATGGTCACTTCCAGAACAAGGTGGAGAGACGCCAGGCAAAGACATAGAAAGCCCCGATTTAGCAGGTCTGTGACCCATTGGGGCTTGTGGGTCCTTCTGTAGTCCAATCTGTGCTGCTAGACTATGTGCCCAATCCTGGCATTTCCATACCTGGCCGTCTTCTGAATCAGACCAAAACCAAGCAGCAGAGGAATCAGCCCCGGACTTGAAATAATTTTGAGTCCCATCTCCTCCACCTATTGGTGTGTGGTTTCCAAATCATGTAACCATCATAGACAGCAGTGTCCTCTTCTTAAAATTTAAAAAAAAAAATGAAGAAAGAGAGAGAGAAAGAAAGAAAGAAACCCTGTGTTACTTTCTGTACAGAATTCAACCATCTGGCTAGATCAATTATGTGAAGGTGATTTGCACCTTGTAAAAATATAACAAAAGGGAGCCTGCTCTGTGGTATAGTGGTTAAGTTTGGCAAACTCCACTTCGGGAGCCCAGGTTTGCAGGTTTGGATCCCTGGCATGGACCTAGACCACTCGCCAGCTGTGCTGTGGTGACAAGCCACATGTAAAGTGAAGGAGGATTGGCACAGTGTTAGCTCAGGGTGAATCTTCCTCAGCAAAAAAAAAAAAAAGGTAACAAAATGTTCAACTTCCCCTTTTACGATGCAGTATAGATCCTCCAAGGATAGCAAAAAATAGAGGATGTCAAACAAGGATGGGTAGTTGGAATACACAGTCTCAAATGTTCAGTTTCCTCATCTGTAAAATGGAAGCAAGAGTATATCATAGAGATGTTTCAAGATTCAGAAGATAATGATGGGCATATTGTGACTGTTTTAAGATATCAGTCATGTTTTAAAAACACGAACTCTAGGAAATTCCTTACTGGTCCAGGTGATCTCGGGAGGCATTACGGTCTCTTTACAGCTCCCCTGAAATGACGAGGGAAGAGTCTTTCCCCTGGATTCAGCAGTACTTTTGAGACAAGCTTCCACAGTTCCAAGGAGTCTTTTCTAAAGGCCTTAGGTCAACTGAAGGGAATGGGCAGGCAAGAAGTAACCAGAAACACTCACTTGCAAGATGAAGGAGCTTCCCACCCTCGGCTTACTGCACAGCACTCCAGCCTCTTCCTAGTTCCCACCACACCCCCCCGTCAAGGAGGTCATCTTGAACCCCTGAAGCCTGGACCACCCTAAAGACGTCAAGTCTCCTCAAAGGCTGAGACTAAAGTGGAGAGACTGGGAGGTCTCTCGCCATCCCTTCTAAGATGGAATTTTCTAGCTTAGCATGGCCTGGTCCCCCAATGATTGGCTTTGGGTGTGCCTCCTTCCTTCAGGGGACACTAGACGCCCCCCCCCCCCCCACAGGGACATAGACATACCAAATAGTCCTGAAGGGAGGATTATCAACTCTCTGAGGCACAGAACAGAGACACACACACACAGCAGAGGAGGGAGAGAAAGGCCGGTTGTCCAGAGAAGCGCTGTGCTAATGTGAGGGGCTAGGATCACTATTACGTACTTTTTATTTTCCCTGCAAGAAACAAAAGTGGCAGGAAATATCTCCATAGAGAGAAATCCTACATCTCAACAAAAAACATAAATGGGGAGGAGGAATATTAGAAGCAAAACTCCGGAAAAAGAGGAGAGCAGCCCCCCAGTTTAGGATTTAGCTACACTCGTGCCTCCTGCAAGAGGACAGCCTGTCAGCGAGAAAGAGAAGATTTGAGAAGACAGAGGCCCTGTGGAAGGATTGTTCCAGGATGTGCGAGAAATCCTTGGTCTGCCTTCCCTTGCCCACTCCCCAGCCAGGCCGGCGTGACAGTCTACGCATTTATGTATGTATATGTGTGTCTGTCTTCATGGCTAAGACAAGATGAAGGAAGAAAAGCGCTCCTGCCTCAGGACTTTACTGGCATCCCCGCATAACATTCATAATAATGACCCCGTCACTCATCAAAGATGCTGCACGGGCCGGGCCTCGCTGGGCCGCCACGGCTCTCTGATCCCACGACCAGCTCAGGCTGTAATTGCAAACACCCTGCCCCCGGGATGTGTCAGCTGATGTGAAGACACTCGGGCTTTGCTGGTGTCTGTAAATGCAAGTTCAAGGGGACTTTTTAACATCAGAAGCACAACTATGAGAGTCCAGAGACAGGTCCCCCGTGCCTTGTAGAGGATCACAGTGGAGATAAGAAGTGGAGCAATTGCTCTGAAGGTGGGAAAAATCATTTGAAGGCAGCAGAACAGACACAAGGTAATTAGCGCTCAGACACCACGCAGGCAAAGAAAGAGGCCCTTGCTTTAGGAAAAGAACAAGGGAGCAGGCCCAGCCAGAGGAGAGGCCAGGCTCTCCTGAGCAGGAGGAAAAGTCAGTGCTGCTTCCCAATAGGAAGGCAGGGGAAGAGAGGAAATGACCCCCCAAATGCCCTTACGTACTTAACGAGTTTGTGAGCCAAGTTGGTTATGGGTTTTTCTCATTTTCTCAACTTTTCTATTCTGCTTTAGAGGAACAGTGTGCGTGTGTGTGTGTGTGTGTGTGTATGTTGAGATGATGGAAGGGACATGAAGACTTGGGGAAAAGGGAACAAGAAAAAGACATTGAAAATACTACATACTTTCTGATTCAAATTCTATTACATTCTAGAAAAAGCAAAACTCTAGAGATAATAAAAAGATGCGTATCTGCAAGTTGCTCAGAGAGAGGGCGGGACGGATGAGTAGATGGAGCACAAGAGATTGGAGGGCAATGAAGCTCTTCTGTAGACACTGATGACAGTGGCTATGTGACATTATACAACTGTCAACCCAGAGAAGCTGCAATACAGAGAATGAACCCAATGTGAACTATAGGCTTTAGTTAATAATAATATATTAATGTTGGCTTATCAATTATAACAAACGTACCACACTCGTGCAAGATGTTAATAACAGGAGAAACCGTACATAGTAAGGGAGAGGGAGTATATGAGAACTCTCTGTACTTTCCGCTCCATTTTTCTGTGATCCTAAAACTGCTCTAAAAAATAAAGTCTGTTAATTAAAAGAGAAAGAGACATGTAGGTGGGAATGTGGGATTAAACATTTAAACAGCCCCTCCCCATCCACACAAAATGTTGGCAGTTTTATAAGCAGAAGAAAGTTGGATATCAGGGTCTGGGAAACACCCCCAAAGTAAAAAACTGGAAGCTTCTGGAACTCAACTTGGTTCTAATCTGATTTCACTAAAATCCAGAAAATAACTAAAATCCTCCTACCCCCGCAAGGAAAAAGAGAAAAGGAACTTCAGAGTAGACATAAGAACATCAGTCCTTCCTGAACTCTCTCTAATGAAGGGCTGGTTTTGTGTAGTTGTTTTTTGTTTACTTAATTCTAATCCATTACCCACCAAGATTAGTAAAGTAAAATAACAGTTACTAGAAAAGAATGATAATCAAATTCTTATTAACGTTTATGAATGCTTATTCTTGATTTCTGTACTTATCTCATCAAGGGCTGGTAACAAAGTCCAGACAAGCCCCAGTCACAGACAGACCACACTTTAAGAAGCGCTGCCTTAGAAGGGAACGAATCTGCCGAAGACATACCACCAACCCAAGCAGTTAGCAAACAAAAAGAAACCCAGCTGGGAAACAAGGTTAGTATTTACCGGCAAGTTGTCTAGACTACCATGTTATTCTCCAGCCTGGCTCTCTTCTGGTCCAATCTCCCCATAGTCACATGGAAATCACTCTAGGATGCAAATGTGACTGTGTCACTTTCTTACCTGACCTCCAGTAGTTTTGCTGATATCTCAGGATGATCTGGGCACTGTTTAGAATCTCAGTCCTAGTAACCTGGCCCCTACTTGCCTCAGTCCTGGGTGCCCCAATGAAGGCCTCAACTGAGTTGCTGGTAGTAAGCCGGAGGGCTGGGGTTTGACCCAAGCAGTCACACCAAAAGTCAGTCCCCTAGTCCACTAACACAGATGATCCCGTGTGTGTAGGTGAGTCTGATTTAAAAGCATGGAGTCAAGGGCAGTTACTTAACTAACTGATGGTGGGGGTTGGGTGGTGAGAAGGATCTGCAAATGTTCACCAAAGGAACTTCCTTTGAGATAAATGAAGTCATTCCAGGCAGAGAGCGAGCAGCACAAACAAAGGCGTGGAGTCATGGGATAGCATGGAAGAGTCAGGGACTCTCAAGAAATCCTATGTATTCCACAGTCAGGGAAGAGACCAAGATCCCCCCCCCCCAGTAAACGGAATGGCAATAATTACCACAGAAAGTCTCAGGGTTTGCTTCCTCTAAGTTTCCGGAATGAAGAAGAGCTGTTCTTGTCTCAAATCAGAATAGTTAGAAATCACTTACCTCTGAGAACTTTCCAGAACTAGGAGAAATTTGTTGAGGAAAGAGAAGTCAAATGTTCTGAGTTCTTTGGGCAAAATTTAACCTCCACATCAATCCAATGGTGTGGGCTTTCTTTCCATTTTACAGATGAGCAGACTGAGGCTCAGAGAGGACAATTGATCCCAGCCCCAACCCACAAATAGTAAGCAGCATAACTGAGTTTCAAACCAAGGTCTACCTGCCACCAAAAGCTGTGCATTTTGCACAAGGTCGGCACTGTTTATGCTCCTAGGTGTGTGGTTATTGAGAGAAAAGAGGAGAGTAGGTGGCAAAGAGAAGCACATTTTAATCCCATGTTAGCAGACAGATATCGAAGTTGAGCTACTTCATAGGAATTGGCCATTACTGTGTGTTTCTGTGTCAGACACTATTAGGTGCTTTGTATCCTTTGCTTAATTTCTGCAGTACTTCCGCAAGGTCGACGTGGAAGATTGCATTAGGCTTCTCAACTGTATACTCTCTCCCACTGACATGTGACTCATGGTGCTTCTTTACAGACAGAATGTGCTTTCCTGACCTAATAGCGGATTGGGCCATGTGACTTTCTTGGGCCAATGGAATGAGGACAGATGTGCTGTTTGCCAAGTCTAAGAAGCTCTAAAAGGCCTGCAAGTTTCTGCCTTCTCTCTTGCTCTTTCCTTCCGCTCCAAGAGCAGGATGCCACATGGCGTGCTCACAGCCTGGGTCCTGGCATGAGAAAGCATAGGGAGTAGAGTCATAGCGGTCGACCTATAGCTAAGTGACAAATAAAAACTTGCTATAAGTCAATGAGATCTTGGGGATGTTTGTTACTTCAGCCAAGCTGACTAATATAATTGGTGTTTTACAGATGAGGAACGGAAGCTGGAACACACAACTTCCCCAAGCGCGTGTAACTCATAGTAGCGAATCCTGGATTTAGACCCATTTCTTTTGGATTGAAATATCTGTACTCCTTTAATTATGGTATCAAAACCCTCCTATATAGCCCAGAAAGTTTAAAGTAGCTTATATGAGGCCACTGACCATATGGGAACCAGAGCACTGTTTCTGGAGTCCCCATTCTTTCTGGATGGCTTCTCCATGCTTCAGAGCCCTGCCAGAAGCTCTGTACTCTTAGTGAATTTTGTTTTGGCATCTCCCAGACCACTGTCCCTTCCCCCTTCTCCTCACCTCCTTAGCAGTTACATTTAATGCCTCTCATTTATACCACACATATCAGATGCATGTGCTTAGAAAACAGACACAAACCAATATGGTATTATATACAGAAGAACTACATAATAAACAGCCAATTAATTGAGCTTGAGGGAAATGAGTATTTGCACTTAACAGGAGGAGATCTCAGCTTGCAATATCCACTTTGTTACTTTCATGATTCATAAAGTGGGAATACAGTCTCTGCCCCTACCCTCTGTTCTGAGCCACCACCATCCCCTCCCCAGCATTCTGTAACAACCTGATGAGTGGTCCCCCTCCTCCTACTGTGTCCTGATAGGCCCTTCTCCATGCTGCAGTTAGGGTGAGCGTCTAAAAATGATCATGACATTCCCTGGCTTAAAACCTTTTGGTGGCTTCTCACAGCTCTCAGAAGCAAATCCTAAATGACCTGGCTCGTGCCAACCTCTCCTAATTCATCTCATACTGTTCTCCTCCTTGTTCATTACGTGCCAGACATAATGACATCCTTTTAGTCATCAAAGAGGCCAAACTATTTTTCCCCAGCTATAGCCTTTCCATGTGGGATTCTTTCTATCTTGAAAACTCTTCCCTCTCATATTTATGGTCTCAGCTCAAATGTCAGAAATGATGTTATATATAGGGTTTACCAAATCCTTTTTCATATCCCTCTTCTGGGTCACCCAGGAAATGTACTTCGCAGCCTGCTCATCGTTACGTGTGATCATGTGACCTGTTCTAGGCCAATGACATGTAAGTGGAAGTCATGTTTACTTAGCAATCCGGGTTGTACCATCCTCCAGCTTCCTTCTTCCCCTGCCTCACATCCCGACCACACCATCTACTCACATCTCTACTATGGCACTGTCTTTGCTTCATTTGTAACATTTGTCACCTTCTGGAATTTTCTTCTTCCTTTATGGTTACTGGATCATTTTCTGTCTTCCATGGTAGACTCCAAGCTCTAAGAGGGCAGGGCATTTGTCCATCTTGTTCATAGCTGTATCACAGTGTTCAGGATAGGATTAACAGATGCTCAATTAATGTTTCTGAAATAGACAAATACATAAGAGAATTAGTGAATAGCGCTCTTATGAAAACAAAATGAGTCAAGTGACGAAAGCAGTTAACATAGTGCCTGATAGATCGTCAGCATGCAACAAATATATTTAGTCATGGGCATGAATAATTGAGACTGAAGGCCTTTTCTTTCATTTTTGTACTGTGGAGAGGAAAGGAACAAAGATGAGGTTAGGGCTTGGCATCAAAGGTCTACAAGATGCAGTCTCAGCCTTGAACATCAAAATCACACAGGTAGACAGATTAGGGCTGACCTGTGAGAGCAGTCACTGGGGAGGAATAGAGAATGGACTGCGCCACATGCGTCATTACTTTTCCTCTCAACAACCAATGGCAGTAGCTTTGTTAGTAAGGGTCTGAGATGCCAGCGCCAGGGCATCGCCCACCTTCCGCATCAGCACACAGAACCCTTGATAAGAGTTATTCCATCCATTCAGCATGCACTTTTTGGGCTTAGACTATATGCCAGATTTTGACTGGATTTTGCAAGTAAGAAATAAATAAATCTCCATTCCTTCCCTCAAGGATCCAGAGGGAGAGAGAGACATGGGAACAAATAATTAAAAATAAAATGTGACCAGTAGTATGACGGAAGGATAGGTAAGACGAAACTGGAACAGAGAAACAGAAGGAGCGCCTCTGTCTTTGAGGCACAAAGCCTGCAGGAGATGACTTCTCTGTGGACCTAAAAAAACAAGGACAAGCTTCCTAGGAAGAAATAGCGGCAAGGGCATTCCAGGCAAAGGGAACAGCCCATACAAGGCATGGAGTCAGGAAAGTCCTTCACAAATCTTGGGAAGAGGGAGAACTTCTGGTGATGGAAGCATAAGATGCATCCATCTCATGTGTCTTGGACTGTATGGTCTTGCTTTTTGCATTTGAAAGACAAGTGAGAAAGAGACACAATTTAAAAAGATTGCTCGCAGACAAAAAAATTGATCTACTGGTGAAAAATGGAAGATTTGCTGATTGTTATGGATATTTCGCTTTGTTTGGTTTTGTTCGTTTGTTCAAGCTGAAAATAGAGATAATTTCTGACCTTCAGTCTCTTTGGGGTTCTGGTTAAAATGTATTGCTCAAGAAATGTTATGCCAGCAAAGTGGAAAGCTCAAAATTAGAAAAGAATGAACCAGAATACCACCACCTTAATACCACATGTTCATATTCCCATGCTCCTTCAAGGCTTCCCTTTGAGTGGCCTGTCCCTTTCTCAGGGGACTGAACAAATGGAAACAGGATTGGACTGCATTTTAATCGTGGCAGAACACCGCAGGGTCCCCTGAAGGGTTTGCATGGAATTCCTGTCCCTGGAGAACTTAGACTAGAGATTGACTATGTATAAACCTGCCTGAAAGAGGGCTGGCCACTGTCCACTCTTCGAGTAATAGATTTCTAGAACATGGAGAGTCAGTGTACGTCTCTAGTTTACAGATTTGTAAATCTTCAATCCAGAGACACATGACCCTCCCAGTTCACTGGGGGTGAGGGTGGGGGTCCTTGGGGGTTCTTCAGAAATCCAAGAGTCACCTGAATTTGTAAGCCAAAACTTGTGAAAGTAAACATGTGCATTTTCCAGGGAGAGGGTCCTCTGCTCACCAGAGAGTTGGTGTGTGATTGAAGTCTGGTTTTTTGTTTTATTGTTTTCTGTTTATTCCCAGGCCACATTGGATCGGTACATTTCTAACTTATTGTTCCGAGGCCTGGATCTGAATAAGGCTGGCTTCTGGGTCTTGGCAAATGACTGAGCTCTGCCCTACGCAGTCCTTCAGAAAGTCCTGCTGTTTCTGCTTCCAAAAGACATCTTGGAAGTGTTTTTGTCACGTGTCCCCATCTCCACCACCTAACCCCTGGCCAGGCCAGCAGCATCATCTCTCACCAGAACAAATGCAAGAGACTTCAAGCTGGTCTCCTTGGTCCCATCCTTTCCCTGCTGTAACCTAATTTTCATAGAGCGTCTTGAGTGGCTTTTTTTAAATGACGAAAATTATGTTAGAAAATTCTCCAATGAGTTTCTGACTTGCCTTTGATATAATTCAAGTTCCTCAGCATGGTTCATAAATCCCTACATAACTCATCTTCTTTCCATTTCTACAACCTCATCTGGGGCCACCTTCCCCCTCACTCTAGATCCACTAGGATCTACCTGGGATGGACTTATTTCTGCTCTTGAACTTGCCCAGCTATTTCTCACCTCCAGGTCCACACTCATGTTGTTCTATCTTCTAGAATGCCCTTTTCTTGTCTTCACGTGGTTAGTTCCTTGCCATCACTAAGGTGGGTCTCAGCTTAAAAATATGTCCTCCACTGACCATCCTTTCTTGGCAGATTCTCATTCTCATCACATTTATTTTTCCATTATAAAGTCTTATTTATTTGTCACAATGGTTATTTTTAGAATGTATTTTATGTTTGTTTTATTTTTGTCTGTTTTCCCCTAGACTCTAAGTTCCATGGGGGCACAGGCATTGATTTTCTTCTTCAAAGGCACTTGCCCAGTCCTTAACAATATCTGCCACATAGTAAGTTGAATGGTTGGATGAATGAATGAATGAAGAAAAGAAAGAAAACCTTATGAGCATCTTCATGCCCCATCTTTGTGCATGGAATAAAGTCTCCAACCCAGTGTGCTAGGTTCTCTTGTATCCTGGGATGGCAATGATGGCCGATGGGGATTAGTTAGTGACAGTTGAGGAGGGCATGCTGAGGACAATTAGAGGCTGCCCATTAGAGAGTGTGCCTACAGTCCAAACCACCTGATACTCAAGGGCTTGGTGTGCCTGGGTTTTAATTCAAGACAATTTCTGTAGCTCGGTGGACTGGGGGAAAGGGGGTATGGGAAGGAAGGAGGGTCTTCAGATTGAGTGTAGCACTCTAAGCATTTAGAAGGAAAATTTGGGAGGTCTTCAGGGACCTTCCCTTGATAAACCTTAAAATGGTTTTTGAAGAGCAAGAGAAAGGTTTGGGTGGGGTAGGGGGTGGTGATGATCTGATATTTACCTAGGGCTCACCACAAATTGTACAAGGGTGGATGGGACAGAGGGTCACCTTGTCCTCTTCCTCTAGCCAGCCTGACAAACCCACAGACCACCCAGTGGAACCCAAGAGAATCTCCACCTTTTATTCCTAACTTCCTCCCTGCCAAAGCCTGTCAACGCTGGCTCAAATCCCCAACTCTGTCTGTCTCCCATTCCCGCTCCTACTTGTGAAAACTGAAGGACATGTTTGTACGAGGTCTAAGCCTAGCTTGGTCCAGGCTTGACATGCTCCCATCTTTGGTTCTCTCTTGAGGTGAGAGGGTTCTATAACTCAGACTCTGCCCCTTAGGGTCAAACCATCTTTGTCCTGTGGCCTGAAATCTAGTCAGGTCTGCTCAGCTCTGAAAGGAAGAATCTGTGGGCCAGTTCCTGTTAAAGTTATAACTTTATACTTAAGGAGGCAGTATAGTTCACTGGTTGAAACCATGGGCTCTTGACCCATGGGTCATGCTCTTAACTCAAACCCAGCAACTCCACTTCAGTGCAACTTCAACCAAAGTGACTTCTCCTCTCTGAACCTCAGTTTCCTATTTATAAAATGAGTACACACAGTCCTTTCTTCATAGGATTGCTCTAAGGATTAAGTGAGATAATGCCATTGGTGCTCCACCCGGTCCCTTGAAGACTTCAAGGAGCTCGAGTGTATTTCCAGTTCCCATAACCTGCATCTATGCCTGAGGGTCAGTTTATTTGTTTTTAAAATTTGGCCAAAACTGCAGAAATTTTCACTGTGTGTGTGCACGCGTGAATGTGCACACATGTACACAGGCACACAGAAGGCCAGAAGTGCTGAGGAATTACAACCCCAGGAGCAGGTTTCAGCTGGTGGCCTTGGCATCTGGTGTATAACTACCCCAGCTCCCTGACTCCTGAGGTGGATGATTCTGAAGCGTGTGTATTACGCAGGGTTCCAGAGCTTCCCCACAGGAGTAAGCTCCCACCACCCACTATGATAACTGGCTTGAGACCACACTCTTTACTGCTGCCTTCATTTCCTTGTATTATTCCCCCATTTCCTTGTCTGTGTTTGACTTCCCAAATAAACTACATGCACTGAAGTCTTGGTCTTTGGGTCTGCTTCTGGGAAAACCTACCCCAAGACAAAATTCTCAGCATAGTGCCAGGTTCTTTGAAAACCCTTAGTATTAAACAGCTCAGCTGTTATTGTTACAGGAGAAGCCTGCATGTCATCTCCGCGGGAGAGATCTCACTCCATGCCACCCAAACACCAACAAAGGGGACACACTGCGCATCAGAGTGAATAATCAGCCTGAGCCTGCCAGCAAATCCCAGTCCTGTCTGCATGTATCACCAGCCAGGCCTCCTCCATGAGCTGTGAGCTCAGAGCCTGCCTAGGGAGACCACCAAGGTGCTCTTCCCTGGCACAACACTCCAGCCTCCAGGGAGCTGACTGCAGGCCTGTGAATAAACCTGTCTCTTCAGGTGGGGCAAGGAGGCTCCCTGCCCTGCCCTTCCCTGGCTGGCCAGAACAGGCCTGGCCAGTTGTTGTTACTTGGGTCCAGATGCCAATCAAAGGTGAAGCCAGGGCACTTTGTCCAAAACTTGGATTAAGAGCCTCAACTGGGCACAAGCAACTCCCATGACTCTGTCTGTACCTCTCTCTTTGCCGCTTGCCCATTTAGCATCCTTGGAAGTCACTCCCCGTAAGTTTATCTGCCATAAAGAAAATTGGGAGAGGTATCACCATCAAAGACCCTTCAGTCTTTCAGAGAGGTTGCTAACTCTACAAAGTCGAAGCCCAACCCAGCCATCCTGGATGCACGCTCTTTATTGCCTTGAAAGCCCTAAGGCTGGCTCTGGACTGAGCACATGCAGACACAGGCTCTGCAGAATCATAAGTTCTTGGCAAACTCCAGTCTCAGGTCTTATGGATTCTCCTACTGTTCATGGAAACAGAGCCACAGACTCTGAGCCAATTGGCTGGTTCCTGGCCACCATGTGTATTTTCAACTAGGAGGGCAAGCACCGTTCCACAGAGCGAACTCCAAGACCTAGGCAAAGAATAACTCTTCTACTCCTCTATATTCTTAAGGCATCTAGGCTTTAACTCTGATTGGGCAAACACTCCTGAAACTTCCCTTTCACAGCCTGATTCCAGGTGTTCCCCACTCTTTCAGCCGCTCCCTAAAGAAGGCTCCTTGTCCATTTCTTTGACTGCTCTCCAGAGTGGTCACTCTACAGAATGAAAATGTAAATTAAACTGGATCATACTTTACTCACAGAAATTTAGCATCTATTGCATGCCCAGCAATGCTTGAAGTATCCTATGGTCGCTGAGCGAGAAGGCCCTGGAGTCAGATTGCCCAGTTTCAAATCCCTGTGCTGTCTCTTCCTTGCTCTGAAATCTCAGACAGGTTAGTTAACCTCTCTGACACAGTTTTAGAACATGGTACCCAGTTCTTTAACCTTCTCCCATTAAGAGTTGGAGACTCTGGGGCCAGCCCTGGTGGCCTAGTAGTTAGTGTGCTCCACTTCAGCAGCCCGGGTTCGATTTCCAGGCATGGACCTACACTGCTCTGTTAACAGCCATGCTATGCTGGTGGCTCCCATGCTGAAAAATAGAGGAAGATTGGCACAGATGTTAGCGCAGGGTGAATCTTCCTCAGGCAAAAAAAAAAAAAAGAGTTGGAGACTATGTCCCCTTCCCTCACGTCTGAGTGGACTTGGTACTGCTTGGACCCATTGGACCTACAGAGTTCAACAGAAGTGACCCTATGTGGCTTCCAAGGATAGATCATAAGAAGTCATGCGACTCCTGCCTGGTTCTCTAAGAACACTCCCCTTTAGAGTCCTGGCCCACCATGTAAGAAAGCTGCCTGTGCTGAGACTAGCGTGCTGGAGTGGCCGTGGTAGATGCTCCAGGCTGCAGTTCCAACTGAGCCCAGATTTTGGCCAACCCAGCCCGGGCACCAGGCATGGCAGGGGGGAAGCCATCTTGGAAGTGCATCCACCAGCTCAGCTGCTCCAAATCCTGGTTGTTCGGGTTACTCCAGCCATTCATGAGAGCTCAGCCGAGGCCCCAGGCATCACAGAGCAGGGAAACCTGCTCTGCTGTGCCCTGTCTGAATTCCTGATCCACAAAGTCTATCAGCTTACTAAAATGGATGTTGTTTTATGCTATTAAGTTGTGTGATAGTTTGTCACGCAGTAAGAGCTAACTAGAACATTCCCTTATCCTCAGTTCCTCATCTGTAAAATGGTGCCTGCCTTGTAGAGTTTTTAGGAGAAGTAAATGATCGCCGGGCATCTGGCATCCTCATTACCTTTGCTGTTTCATTTAATTGAAGAACATACGGGTTAAATATACTTGATGAAAATCCCCCAATTCTTTTTTGTGCAAACTGTCTCTTCTAATTAGATAAATAAGAGATATTCATGAAAAGGATGACCCCAACCTTCAGCTAAAAATAATTTGTCTGCAAGGTTGCAGAACGTTAGTAGTTCTTTAAAAGGTGGCTAATAGGGATTTGGTAAACGTATTTGCGGTGGGGGGTAGTATCTGTGTGTATCTGTGTCTTCACGTTGGTTTTACATTCTCGCCATGCATAAGCTTACAAATTGGAGGAGATGGAACAAGAAGCAAAGGGATGTGCGAGGTACGCACCACACACTCACAGAAGCAATGGCGGCGGGTGGAAGACCCAAAGTGGTAACTGACACTCCCATTAGCGGGCTTCACCTTTCCCTTACAAGTCTAAATGCTTTTATTTTCTCATCCTCAGATCAATACAGCTGGCAGGTAAGTGTCTGTCTGCCGCATCAGATCAGTGAGACCCCGGCAGGTCAGAGGGCCCCAGCCCTACTCCTGGGGGACCTCAGGCCCAGCCACGACGAGCAGGTGTCTGAGATGCCGGCTGGACCACACTTGAGCATGGAGCCGTCAGCGTGCAAAATCAGATCTGATCGGGGCTGTGGAAGATAAATGAGCTGGAGTCCCCCAGCCCCAGATTTGGTCATCTCTTTATGAGCTCTGAAGGGCCTATTAGCAGCTCTGATGAGCACTGAGGGAGATGAAGTCCGCCTCGAACAACGTTAGCCAGCAGAATCAAATCACTCCCAATCCCCCCAGGAGAAGGAGACCGCCTGACTTTAAGATGCAGCGTCCTCTCGTCTCCATTGCCCAGAAGGTTTATATGAACACTCCGTGGGAGGAAAAAAAACCAGTAAGCAGTTTTTTTCCAGTAGAATTGCCTAAGAATTTCCTCATATATCTAATAGCTTCTCCTGGGGCAATTTGATGTCCCTGCTTAGACAGGTGTGCTCTCGTTTCCTCCTCTCTGAGTTCCTACTTAGGAGGGGCTGTCACCATCTCCAGAGGTCAGCTGAGCTCAGCCCCCTCATTGCCCTCTCTGAGACCTGTGCTCCACCTCAGTCAGCCTTCAGGGCGCTGAGGCGTGGGGGGCATGGGGCAGGGATGGGACGTCCAGCTCTTGGCCTCTGGGAGACTGTGGACCATTAACCGTCTCCAACCAGAGTTAATGCTTCTGCCAAATGGGACAGCTGGTTCCGTTGCAATGTGGCTGTCGTGGGGAGTAAATGGAATCAGGGAATCGTGTATACAGCTGACGCAATGCTCAGTGAAGGTCCCTCCTCTTCCTTTCCTCTCAGCCAGCGTAACAGGCTGCACCTAAGGAAAGGGACGTCTGGAGGAGGAAAGCAGCTAGTCCAGGGATTTCACCAGCTTATTAGAGAGATGAAGAGGAAGATAATTAAATCTAGGACAAGATTTGGGGAGAAGGAAACACCTTCCTGAAGAAAAGAAAACTGCAGGCTAATTAATACATACATTGCCCCTACTGTGCATGTCGGGTCACATGATATAGACCAAAGAAGACTCAGGTGTGAATCCTGACTTACCAGCCGTGTGACCATGGCCTGGTACCTCACCCTCGCTAATCCTCAGTTTCTATCTCTGTAGAACAGGAACAATAATATTTCCTTCCTATTTATTAATAACTGTAATAGTTACACTGAAAGGCTGTTGTGAGGAAAGTATGCAAAATGCCTGACAGTAGCTGACACCTGGTTCGCGCTCCAGAAAGATCAGTAATCTTCTCCCCTCTTGTCTTGTTTCTCCCAGGACAAGTGAAGCTGTTTGCCTTCCACCCTGCTTCACACCCTTGCTTCTCACTGTGTGTCTGTCCCTTTGGAGCTTGCTTTATTCTGCACCCACTGTGGGGCCGCCCTGGCCCTGGCAGCCTTCTTGCTCAATGGTCCCTCCAGCCCCCTATTATTCAGACCTACATCTGTCAGAGTCCTCCTCACATCATATGCTGTGATTGGCTGTCTGTCTGTCCCTATGTGACACAAGAGAAACTGAAGGAAGCCACTTTCAGTGGACGAATCTTTCAAAGGAGGCTCCATTCATTGAGGATGTCACATAAGACACAAGGATGACGTCTAAAGTGCTCCTGTTATGACATAAAGAATGAAGAAGGACCATCTTTGCCAAAAGTCAAGAGGAGAGAACTTCTTCAGGCAGAAGGAATAGGATATGCAAAGATCCTGAGGCAGGGAAGAATGGGAGTGCTTCTTGGAGCTGAAAACAAGTTATGGCCCCTGGAGTGGAATGAAGGGTAAGGAGGACCATGTATGGTCAACAGGATGAAGGAGGCGGGAAGCGGATTACAGGGATCTGTAGGACAAAGTAAGGTATTTAGATTCGAGGTTGGCAAACTGTGGCCTGAGACTGGCCCGCTGTCTGTTTTTATAAAGAAAGTTCTATTAGAACACAGCCACATCCATCCATATACATATTGTCTATGGCTGCTTTCAAGCTACAAGGGCAGAGTTGAGTAGTCGCAATAAACACGTCATAGCTCACAATCGTAAAATATATACTATCTGGCCCTTGACAGAAAAAGTTTGCTGACCCCTCACTTAGATTACACAAAAGGAAGGCAGTTTGAAGAGTTTTTACCTGAGGGGGGATGTGATCTGGTCAGACACTCAGAACGGTGCCTGGAGCAGACTAGGTTCTCGAATGAGCTTGTTGAGGGAGTGAGTGGATGCTTGGACGAATAACGTTTCATTATCCACAACCATGTGATATTATCCCCTCTGGTAGCACAGATAATCGGGTGTGCACAGGACGGAGCGGGCGCCTCTCATCAGGCCAGGAAGACCACGTTTTTCAGAGCGCTCACAGCTGACAGATACTTAGAAAATTGAATGTTTTATGCAGCTTCAGATTGGAAATAGCAGTATGGTTTTCACCACAGGGAACCCTCTTAATGTAAATCCAACCCAATTACACATACGCAGGCAGGCACCGAATTTGCAGCTAGACTGAGTTTAGCCCAGCAGCAAATGAGGCCCGGCTCAGAGAGGGAAGGAGGCCTCCTGGGGAGGGTGCTGGAGCTGAGGAAGGCACCTCCACCCCGGGGGCCGCTGCGTGTGACTCATGTGTGGAGGGTGCTGGGTGGCTCACAGAGCCCCAAAGAAAAAGGATCAAGTGGCTTATGCAAATGCACAGCAGGCCTCTCTCTGCAATTGCAAAATCATGAATAGGGGAAATTGCTTGGAAACCATAAATAACTTTTGGTCCCCCAGGGCCATTCCTCTGGCCAGTTACAGATGACCAAAGCCTTAGAGAAAGTTAGAGACTGGGACTTTTTTTTTTCTAAATCAATGACAGCAAGCTTTGTGAGGTACATGCAAGATGAGACGTGTAAGAATGATGGGTGTTCTCATGCCGAAGGAGATTGGACACAAGAATTGGGTAAATTAAACATTCGTGTTGCAGCCAGGCTCCCTAGATGGGTCGTGCCTCTCTGAGTGCTGCAGGGGCTCCATTCAACCCTCCCCATCCTGAAACATAGACACGGGGGCCCTCACTCCGCCTGCTAAGTATTCAGGAGCCCCCTGTGCTCTTAGGAGCTATATTAGTCTGCTAGGGCTGCCATATTAAACTACCACAAACTGAGTGGCTTAAACAGAAATTTATTTTCTCACAGTTCTGGAAGTTGAAACTCAAATTGCAGGCAGGGCCGTGCTTTCTCTCTAGACCCTACAGGAGGATCTTCCTTCTCTCTTCCAGGTTTCTGCTGGCGGCTGGTATTCTTTGATGTTTCTTGGTTTGTGGCTGCACCCCTCTAATCTCTACCTTCGTTGTCACATGGCCTTCTCCCTGTGACTCTCTGTGTCCAAGTTTCCTTCTTTGTATGAGGATACCCCTCATTGGGTTAGGGTCCACTCTAAGCCAGTATGGCTTCATCTGAACTTGATTACATCTTCAAAGACCTTATTTCCCTGGAAGGTCACATGCACAAGTACCAGTGGTGAGGATTTGAACACATCTTTTTGAGGGATGCAATTCTACCCAGGACAGATTGAGCCGTAGGTAGAGGTCTTGTGGAAGGAAGAACCTACTCATGGCATGGATTAGGCATTATTCTTACTGGCTAGAAAGAGTACCTGGACAAGGTAGTCACGTTCCCACTGTGTGAAGGCTCCGGGCGTGGGTAATCTCAAGTGTCAGGCAGACCAGACCAGCGCATGGGAGGGGGGACCTCCAGCCCAACACACGTGTTGGGCACCCGAATCACCCCCCTCCCAGAGGCCCTTTTCTCAGCCCTCCCTCCCAGCGCCTCCCCAGACAGACAGCTCACTATCTTTTGCCGACTCTGGGTCTTCCACACTCAGACTCTGCCCTCTGCTCTTCTGTCCTCCCCAGCCTAGCTGCCCTCACCCACATCAAAGGCCAATTCTTAGTTTTCCTTCTGTAGCCTTTGGTGGCCCATGGAAGAGCCACATGATGCTCAAAGCATGAGCCCAAATGGGCTCCCCTTCATCAAAGGTGGAAAGGGCTCCATCTTTTTTTATAAAGACATAATAAAAATAATAATAAACACCAACTGATCCACCTTCCTGAAGTAAAGATGTTTTTCTTCCATCTTGGGGGAGGCATCTTTCTGCCCAAGACACATTCATTGACAATTTCTAATTCAGCAAAGAAAAAATTGATAGAGAGTCACAGTAATGAAGGTGGGAAGTTCCTGCGCGCCTGCAAACCCTCGACAAGCAGCGTGGTCGGCACCTAAGCTCAGAAACATACTACAGACAAGCAGCTCCAGCAAAGCCCTGTAATCTAATTTCAAATGGAAACTTCCATTCAGAACCAACGGATTGGAAAGAGTGAAGACCGTCTGCATCAGCATGTCTCAAACTGAAATGAGCACACAGATCACCTGGGGACCCTGTTGAAATTCAGATTCTGATTCAGTGGGTGTGGGCTGGGGCCTGAGAGTCTGCTTTTCTCACAAATTCCTGGATGATGCTGGTGAGTCTTGTCCCCCAACCATACCTTGAATATCAAGGGTCTACACGAGCCCCTTGGAAAGAGATGACCCTTTTTATCATTGCTCACCCTGAAGCGTATGTGTTCAAGCCATCAGACAGCCAAATGTAACTCTGGTCCCTCTTGGCCAATATAGAAAATCATCCAAGAAAGATGAAAACGCACTCCTCGCCCCCATGGGATTCTAGAAAGCTACCATGATCTTGAACGACAAGTAAGGGCTTGTAAATATGTGTCTGTTTTCCTAAATTGACATGCATGCCAACCAAGTTTCTACAACTACATATGTCTTTATAAAATCCTATGGTTCTAAGAGAAATACAGATTTTGTAATTTCACAATGACCCTGATTATGGCAGGAAGTGGGAAAAAGGTTTCATAACGAGGTTTGTATACAAGCAGTTGCATTGAACCCTCACTATAATCCAACAGGAAAGGTGGAAGAAACTGAAGCCCAGGGAAGCTAAATCCAAAACTGGCTCTAAGCACTGCCATAATTTCACAGTGGCCCTGGTGGTGTCCGTTGATTGGTTCCTCGTTGGTTTTCCTTCCTTGGTGCTCAGGCTTGATTTCTCCTTGTGAGTACCCAGTGCAGAGTCAGAAGCAAGTCTGCGTACCCACTCTCCCTGAACTTCAGCTTGCTTACATTAGAAGTGGAAATATCTGTAGGGTTCACTTCACAGAACTGATGGAGAATCAACTTTAGGGAAATTGTCCTGCATGGACCCCACACAAAGGGGACCCTTAATGCCTATTCCTTTCCCTCTACCCCACCACAGAGGCAAAAGGAAGGAAAGGACAGGACTCCGCAATCACTGTTCCTGGGGTCCCAGAAATCCACTGCCCAGTCATTTCCTGCCTGTGCTAACTTCCTCCCCATGGTGCCCAGTTACAAGGCTTCTCGCCCATGACAGCCGGGCAGGGCGTGGCCAGGGCTGAAATGAAATCGTGACTAACTTCTGAATAAACCACGGGGATGCCCGGATTAGGATCTCTGCCCCCATCCCATAACTTCCTGACCTTTTCCGAGTGGGGGTAGAGGGGAAATCATGGTAGAGGGGAAACACACATGGAAGGAGTGACTTAAGTGGATCTGGGTTATCTGAAAGTGCCAATTATTTCTAAACCTGCACATGGTATAGTTTACTGGTGAATGCCTCAGCTCCAGAACCTGGCTTGGAATCTGGTTCTAACTTTCCCAGTGTACAACCTGGGCCACAGTACTTAGCCTTTCTGTACTCAGTTTCCTCATCTATAAACTTCATAAAGTAATTGTAAAAGACATGAAATAACCCACGTACTCCACTGACTTACGTCTCTGTCTCGTAGTACACTCTCAGAAAATAATAGCAATTGCTATTATATTTATTTCATTATTATCATGGGCAGTTCTCCCTGCCAATATAGTTTAGACCTTTTCCCCATAACTCTTGTCTTTTCACAGTCTGGGTTTAGAAAATCAGACACTGTTAGACACTATGGTTTTCTTTGTTTTTCTTCTTTCTCCCAATAAATATAGAATCCCAGCATTGTCTTTCAGTTTTTTCTTGGAGGGGGGGGTTGTATTTTGTATTTGTGTTAACTTGGCAAAAGACAAGTCTTAAATTTTTTCAGTTTTATTGAGATATGATTGACATATAACATTGTATAAGCTCAAGTTATACAACACAAGGATTTGATATATGTATACCCAGAGCTTTCAAATGGAATATCCACTGAAATAAACTCCCTTGAACTCTGGAATAAGTTAATCTTGAACAAAATAACAAGCAAGTCTGACCTGAAATGCTAAATCTTACAGGCAGGTGGTATGTCCCAAGCACACGGTAGAAGATACTGAGGTCTTACTTTGGCTCAATGGGAAAAAATTTTTAAAAAGTAATTAGCTGGTGATATCCAATATGGGTACAAAAGCAGGAAATTGGCAAGAAAGGAAACGTGTTACTCATTTTGCTTTCCACGTGGTGTAGACGACAGAGCACCAGGCTTGAAGACAAGAGTTGATTCAAATCCTGACTTTGCCCCTTCATGGATGGTGTGGTTTTCAACAAGCTACCTGACATTCCAGGTCTCAATTCCTCATTTTTATGACTGGGGGCTGTCTGAATACTCTATGAGAATAATGTACATAATTTAATTTTTACACAGAATAAGAACTAATGGTATCTCTCCATCTCTCTCCTTCCTTCTCCATCCCTCTTTCTCTCTCACTCCTTTCTCTTTCCCTTTATACTTTCTTAACACTGGCTAGTCCCCATCCTCTCTCCTCTGCTTTCTCTGATGGCCCATCCCCATACAATTTCCACTTGAACAGGAATATTTCAGCCCTTCGGCCAGAGCTCACGTGTTGACTCCCAGTTGTGAACCTACAAGATCAGGGAGTCTTATCACATTGCTGGTCCCATGCCCTAGGCAGCCTTACACAAAATAAAGTAACGGTGGTAAAGCTTAACCCCTCAAAGTCTCTGCTAGCTATTCTGAAAAACAGATAGACCATCCAATCACCATCATTGATTGATTAAGCTCCTCTTGCCATTCCAGCTCTGTTTTAGGCATTAGAGATAGAGAAATAAATGAGATCTTGTGCTTGATATGCCAAGTAACTAAATTACCCTAGAGGCTGAAGGCAGGATTCCTAGAGGAGGTCACAGCTGAACTGGGTCTTCAAATTTATTTGAGCAGAGCAGGGATTGTACACAAAAGGCACGAGGACTCCCAAGCGTATATGCATAGAATCCCAGAGGTGTGTGCGTTCCAGTACCGCCCCTTGGAGTGCCTTCTCCCCACTCCCAAGACCATCCTGGCCCTCACTCCTACCCCGTTTCCTAGAATACCCTCTCTGCCTCCATCCCATGATCCAGGCTTACGTCTCTCACCCCTGGTCACCTCTCCCAGCACGAGTTATTAAGCCTGTGTCCCAGGTTCTCTGACCTAACTGCTACGTAATCCACCAACCCAGTCCAGCGAATTTCAAAAAGTAACCCAAAGGGAACATCCACATCAGAATCACCAGAGGAGCTTATTAAAATGCGGTGGCTGGGCTCCCCCCATGATTTACTGAGTCAGAACAGCAGGGAGGAGACCACAGGGGTCGACATTTTCACAAGATCTCCCAGCAACTCCGCTGCACACCCAAGATTAAAAACTGCAGACCTCATCCTTGCTAAGGTTACACTGGTTGATAACAGCTTATCCTTCTTGGGAATTTACTGAGCACCTGCTATAAGCAGCCATTCTCTGAGAAATGTTCACATACATCATCTCTGTAAAAGTGACCGTGCCATTAATTTGTGCCCTGGTTTGAGCCAGGTTCAAGTATCATTACATTTAATTCTCCCAACAATTGCATTGACAACGACCGTCAATAACAATGAACTCTATCCATCGTCTCTTCCTCCTAAATAGTTTCAAGCTGGGAAGCCACACAAATAGCTCTGGTGAGTGCATATCTTTGTGCCACAGAGACTGACCATGTGGATCCATCCAGTCTGGACAAAGAGTAGAGAAGAAGGGAAGCCACACACAGTGACGTGGGCTGGGTGGGCTCAAGGTCTCAGACATTGCCCCTTGAACTTTCATTTCAGCCTGTGGGGCCGAGTCTTTGACAAAAATGAAATAGTCAGATAATGGCAGGGGATATTCTTAGCAACCCTCTGCCCGTGCACTTCAGGTGTGGGGTGTCTGGTGCAGGGTTCTTGAGAAAGAGGGACTTGCGTTTAAAACAAGGCTCCGTCATTGCTTAGCTGTGAGACACTGAGTGAGTCCGGTGAGATCTGGATGGTACAGGATCTACCGCAAAGGGTTTTAGGAAGATTCACAGATAATACATGCAACGTGCCCAGCAGACTCCAGGGTTTCAATAGGAAGATGATGGTGGGTCCACGGCCCCTCACTCACTTCCAGCCACTTTCCACCTGTGCTCAGAGAATCCCCACACTGAGACCCCCTCCATCCACTTGCAGACCCCAATCCTCTGCTTTCTCTTCTCTTTGTTTTCCCCTGAAGCTCAGACTTGCTCAGCAGGAAGGTGAACTGCCAGACAAGAGGTCCTCATCGCTTGGGGATCAGCATGAGCTGAGAGAAATCCCAGAGGAGTGCCAGCACAGCACTAAGTGGGCCTCAAGCCCTGGAGACGGAATGAGGTGCGATGGGGAACCAACTCTCACTAACCAGCTGCCTTCCGCCTGCCTTTATAGAAACTGCGCCTCGCCAACATTGACAAGAGAGTTGAGTATGAGTGAGTGGGTTGGAGAGAGTTGCAGCTGTTTCCAGTGGGGATGGGAGAGCCTGGCTGAGCTGGAAGTGGAGCTGAGAGATGTGCCAGGAGGGGAAAAAGAGCTCCTGGCATTTGCCAAGAAAGTACGCTCTCCCATCCCCAAGCCCCCAACATATACACACACTCCTGCCCACCATCAGGGTGGCCCTCATCCCAGATGGCAGGGACCCTGTTGCACCTCGTTTACCATTCTAATCAGCTCAAAGAATAGTCATTGAAAGAATGAGTGAATCTAAAGAAACAAAAAGACCCCCATCCTTGATTTTAGAAGGAGTCTCCCAATTCTGAAATTTCAGACGGGAGTGGCATTCTCACACCTTGTAGGGGAAAGAAAAGAGTGTTGATGCCTGAGTACCAAGCCCTCCACTAGGAGACTTACATTCTTTCATTTCATCTCTTCCTAGATGCTCTGTGAGGTGCATATCCCACCTCCATTTTACCCAGAAGAGCCTGACCCGATTCAGAGAGGTTAAGTGGCTTGCCCAATATCACACAGAAATAACAGGCAGAGTTGAGTTACAGATCCATGATGCTGTCACTCCAGTGCTGGTACTCTTCCCACCACACCACCTCAGGGCGCTGGAGACCCTTATGAACATCCTACCAGTCAGGGGATACATTTGGCTCTTCTCATCTATTTATACCTTAGAGGGAATTAAAAGGATTTTTGTTTGTCTTTGTGTTATCAGACCATTTTCACCTAGATAAACCTTACATCAGCTCTATCCAGTAGAAGTAGAGTGCCAGCCAGATATGCAAGTTTACACTTCCTCTTAGCCACATTTAAAAAAAGGCAAATAGAAACAGATGAAATCAATTTTAATAATATATTGTATTTAACCCAATATGTGCAAAATATTGTTATTTCAACATGTAACGAACATTGGAAATTCTTAGTGAGATAATTAACGTTACTGACTTCATCCTAGGTCTTTTAAATCCATTGTGTACTTTACACTCACAGCACATCTTGAGTTGAACCACTTTTCAAGCGTTCCATGGGCACCAGTGCCTAGTGGCTGCCATGTTGGACAGAGAACCCCTACATAGAGAAGACTCAGATCGGTCAGCGTGAGGACAGAACAGAGAATAGCAAGGAGCCTACAGCACCGCCCCTGGAGTTCTGGCCTAGTGGACTCTGCCACAGGCGGCCTTGGGTGGCTAGAGAGAAGCCTAGCAGGGTGTCCCTCAACTACAAGCTCCTGCTCTTTATATTCCTGGGAGAGGATCAGAAAGACCCCTGAGACAGCAGGTTGCAGGGCCACCAGTTCCCCACTGGAGTCTAATCAACACAAGAGGCCTGTAATCCTGGCCTCCCCTGGGAGGGCTCGGCTTGTCCCTGTGTGCCATCCCTGCCTCTCCTTCTTCGGGTCTGGGAATCGAGAAGCTCCCCAGGAATCCAGCTATCTGGGTTGTCAAGTGGCCCAGACCAGCAGGAGGGGCTGGGAACAGGGGATCCTGGGCCAAAGCCAGCAAGTCAAGAATGCCTTCCGCACCCCCCACCCCCCGTCAGGCACAGCCCTCACTGCTGGGACTCCTGACAAAGCTCAGCAACAATGTTTGACCCCCTTCCATTTTGGAAGCTTTTACTCACTCATATCTCGGGTTTGGCTATGCCTCCCTTTCGAGCGTCCACAGCAAGTGTAGAAACCTGCAAGGGCAAACCACACTTGGCTGATGAGCCTGGAACTGCTCGTCTCTTTGTTAGAGAGAGGAAGAGCCTAATGCTCATTTGTTGCGCTGCCATCCACCCCCACCAGGCACCTGGCAGCTAACAGATTAATAACAGCCACTGGATTCTGTTTCCTGAGCACTTACTACAGTCCAGGCCCTGAGCAAAGTCCTTGACATGGATTGTCTCACTTAATCCATTCTCCACACAGCAGCCTGAGTGAGCTCTTTGAAACAGAAAACTGATCATACAAGCCCCTCCATTAAAGCACTTCCATGAATTCCCAGCGCGCTTGAATAAAGACCCAAATCCTCAGCATGGCCTCAGAGACCATCCAGGCCCCTGCAGGCCTCTGCAGCCCGGCCTGGCCCACTCTCCCTCTTCTCTCTGCACTCCAACAATCATCATCGCCAGCTGGCAGGGGACTTGGCAGGGCCTGTGAAAACTTGTGCTTGCTTTGAGACAGTGGCAGAAGTTTGTGGGCTGTCTCTGATATTGACTGGCTGTCCCCACCTCCTTGGTTGTCATCCAGGGTGGAAAACACGAAACGGCCAATTATTATTCACTGTGACTTCACACACTGCGCACCAGCGCAGACACACGCCCAGAACACTGCTCTTTCAGCTTTCAAGCTTCTTCAATGCTGCTCATACTGTAGCTTGCCAGAAATTCCCAGTGGATTCTCCCAATTAGTATCGTCCCCATGTATAGGCAGCATCACTGCCTTGCTGGCCCACAGAAGAGCTCATCCCTCTAAATTAAAGGGGAGCTTGCTGCCTGGGCCCCAGAGGCAGCTTGCCCTGGAGGAAATGCAATGATGCCCCTCTCAACCTACGCAGAAAATGCTTTCACTTCCCCTGTCTCATTTCACCCTCCACCAGCCTCAAGAGACAGCCAAGTCAGTCCATAGTCAATTATTATGACCATTTAACAGATGAGAAGACTGAAGCTCAGAGACGTGAAGCAACTTGCTCAAGGTCATATAGTCAAGAAGCAACAGAATTGTGCTTTGAACATGTGTCAGTCTTTGAAAGACAGGTTGGATCTGGGATAGAGAGGCTCTGCTGGAGGGGTGAGCCTGTCTTCCTGGGCCCTGCCCTCCTGGAGAGCTGCAGGGGCTGTCGGGACCAGAGGCTGAGGGTTTGCTTCCAACGTTTGCTCAATATGAGAGAGCAGGCTCAACCTTTCTCCCGGCAGCTCTATACTGCCCGGTAGGGTTCTTAACTCTGTCTTCTATGCCCCAAGTGTTGAGTTTAGTGTCCTCACTCTCCCACTAAAGAACTCCAGGCTACATGAGGATACCTGACTGAGCCACTGAAAAGAAAGGTGACTTCCAATGTCAGTCCCTCAGAGGCCCCCAAGGCCATAACTAAGAGCCATCCTCTCCATCTTCAAGACATTTCCAACCTAACTCTCTCTCCATGCCTTTGCCCAGCGCCCTACTCCAGACTGTAGCATCTTTCCCCTGGGCTAGGGCCCCAGGCCCTCCCCGGCCTCCCTACCTCCAGCCTCGCCACTCTCAGCCCACCCTGGCCCTTCCATGCAGAGCTGGGACCACGTGCACGGTCAAAGCCGTGGCTGCAGCACAGCATGGTAGCTGAGGCCTCCCGTGCTGGCCTCCTAGGATCTGGCTCTGGGTCTCTGCCCCACCATGTACTCATTGACAGAATTACGTTTTGGGACTCAGTTTCTTTGTCTATTAATTGAGAATAACTCTCTCTATTTTTTCTAATTAGAGTGGTTATAAGAATTTAATGAGTTAATAAGTCCGTAGAATAATGTCAGGTACTTAACCTATACTATTTTTTAATCTCCCTTTCTAAAGCCTCAGGGGCCGTTACTAGGCTCATTGCTGCAGAAACTGCTCTCGATGATTGCGCCTCGCGCCCCCTTCCCACCTTCCCTCTCCTCTCCAGCTCACGTGTCAAAACTGAGCCCTCGTAACTGAATTGACCTGCTCCACCCAGCCTCTGATGATTGCGAACAGAGCTGTGACCATCTGCCTGGGGTTCTCATGCCGGGACTCCCCTATTTGCTGTTTCTCAGATTATTCCCCTCAAGACCACTAATGCTGGGCCCACAGCCTTGTGTACGCCATGCCCAGGATCCTGAGACCCCAGACCCCACTTCTCTACCTGGGGGAGGAAACTGCCCAAGCTTTTGCCCTGCGTTCACTCTCCATCCCCTATGGCCCTGTTTCTCCATGTCTTCCTCTGACCACCCAAGGACTGGTGGAAAATGCGGATTCCTGGCCCCATCCCAGGATGTTACATTTTTAACAAACTCACCAGACAATCCCAAGTCCATGAAGTCTGAGAGCCACTGATCCCCAAGCCCTTGTCACATGACACAGCGTGATGAACTTGGGGGCTGAGTCTGATCTGCTACATCCTTATCTTCCCACATGCCTGTAAAATCACACTTGAGTCCTCTGCCCCGGAGCCCTCTTCTCCTCTGTCGTCTGGGGAATGTCTGTCCTTCCTCCCAGGTGTGGCTCCCTTGCCATCTCCACTAGGAAGCCTCTTCAGCTTCACAAAGCTGAGCTGCTCGTGCCTTCCTCTGTGTTTTTAACAGCAATTTGTTTATCATTGCATGATGTGGCCCAACTTCCTCATTGGGCCTGGGGATCTGGAACCATCCAGGGAGGGTCTTCTTCTACTTTAGATCAGAGGGGAGGGTTGGAAGAGGACCAAATAATGGCCTGAACAGAAGGTGGCCCTTTCTGAGCAGCCACTGTGCATATTTGCATTCATTGATGGTTTCCATCCTTCTTATAGATAAGAAGTGAGTGTTGTCAATCAGAGTTTACCGGTGAGGAGACAGGGGCTTGCAAAATCATAATGTGGAAACTGTGCTGCTGAAAATGGCGGGGTCGGGTCTCGACCTCAGCTCCATACCTGCAGAGACTTTGTGAGGACATCACTGTGAGAGCTGGAGATGGCTGATGACAAACCAAAGACCTTGATTCTTCTGCTGTGCATGTTCAGTCCCTGAGGACTTCTCTTTGCCTGCAGCACATGCCTGCCCCTGAGCCAGGCCTTCAACCCAGGGTGACCGTAGTCTGAACCCTAGCATGGTCATCAGATGTGTGGGATCCATTCACCACTTAGACTTACAGACTTGCTTATACTCCCACAGAAATGCAGTCAGAAATTACCCTTGCACTAGGCATCTATCAGAAATCTGTGTGATTTCCCTCTTCATTACAAGGCAGGCAGGGTTGGCCATAGAGGCAAGGGACCGAGTGGGGAGGAGAAATTAATTTAATGTCAGGTTTCAATTGTTGAGTCACTAATCGAATCAGTGACAACTTACCCTTTTAGATGTACAGCTTTCCAAAAATTAGAAATATCCTCTTTTTCCAAAAGGCTGTTGGAGAGGAGATAATTACCCCAATACAATCTGTGCTTATTCTCATCGTTGTTTTTTTTTTTTTCAACACGACAACATTTCCTACATGTGTTCAGTGAAGCTGAAAATGCTATTTTGATAATGGGCCCACAGAACGTTTAACAGGCCTGGATGACAATGTGAGAGTTTCTTAAGGAAAGAAAAGGCAATGAAAAGCTATTATAGGAGTCATTAATGGGAACTGGGAGGTCTGCCGGAGACATCGCTGCAGTTCTCAGTTTTGCTGTTTTCTTAATAAGGCTCTCAGATCTGAAGTGTGATCTCACCAAAACTCCAAGCCCTTGGCCTTGTCCTTGCTCAACCTGGCCCCTCTGTGACTACGACGGAGCCCTTCTCCCTCAACCCGCACCCCCATTTAATAAAAATTGACTGAGTACCTACAATAGGCCAATTTCCCTATTTGTGCTGGCAAGAAGCTAAAAATAATCTTGTGCTTCACGGCCCTGAGGAAGGCAGAGAAGAAAGGAAAATGGCAATTCAGCGTGATGGGTTCTATGATGAAGCGGCACTGCGTTCTGTGGGAGCAGAGAGTGGAAATAACTCAAGATCCTGGTCTCAAAAGATAAGTAGGACTTGCCCAGTGTGAAAAACTAAGCCTCATTATCTGACTTCAGTCCCACACCCATCCCTGAACCAACGAGTGAGGTCAGAAGTATGGGAGACAGTTTGGTTGGCCACGTGGTCACATGCCCATCCTTGGAAATGACAATAAAGTCAACCCCTGGGAAACTCATTGATTGAACGTAAGGGAGAGGTGGTTCCCCAAGGAATGTTGTGGTCCTGTTACAAGACCCGGGGGAACAGATGGTGAGAGGGCTAAAATAGCAGGTGTCCACTAAGCAGGTAGCCACTTATACATCCAACAGAGGCTATGCCATCTTCCATGCTCTGCAGATATAGGAATACGCAACTCCCAGAACTTGCTCCAAAAGAAGCTACTCTCAGGCAAGCCAGTTTCCTAAACCAAAGGTCCTGACTTTCCCTGGGATCAAGGGGAGCTTGCATCTCTGAGATTCACAGGTTTGGTTGTTTTTCCAAGGGGAGAAGAGGTGAAAATTACCTTGCCATTCTTTCTGATTTCCTAGAATAATGAAAAATAACATAAGACAGAATTAAGTATCTCAAGAAACTTTCCAGATACATTAGCAATAAAAATCCAGAGGGGTCATGTTACTCTGGAGAAGTGTATAAGCTCTGGAAGCCTTGAGAAAGGAGTGACAAATTCTGCTACAAAGTGAGTGAGGAATCAGGAGAGGTCATGCTAGGAGCCAGGATGCAATCCTTACAGAAATGAATCACGATAAATGGGCCCAGGTTGGAAGAACTGATGAACCATTGTTTATGCTTGGGGGTATTCGAAATGCTCTCACATGCATGACTTCACTTAATGCTCCAAAGAAGCCTGAGAAGTGGGCAACGTTTCTAGTTGAAGAAGCTTGTAGACCCAAGAAATAAATTCCAAACTAGTTATGGGGCAGGGTATCTGTAACCAAGGGGAGCCATTAGTGTCTATGGTATTGAAAGGGTTATATTGAGGCAGAAACAATTGCATGTCCAACCTGTGGAAGTCAGAATTCCTCAGAGGGAGGTAACTATCTCTATATGGGGAAAAGCTTGATAATTTCCTTGTAGGCTCAGACAACCCCTAAAGTTGGGAGGCTTGTTCTGCATGAGGCAAGGGAGGGATGTATTGACTTTGCTCACAACGCCGAGGGGGGAAGAAGAATAATCCGAGAAGGAAGAGTGTAGAAGGAGGAAAGATGAGGCAGCCCAATGGATCCACAGCTGACAAAATTGTCTACAGTATGTACCAGTCACTTGGGGCATGGGGAGGCTCTTATCCCTTTAAATTTGTATATGTTCCCGGGATGAAAACCCTTCCTCTGTTCAGAGTTTGATCAAAGCACATGGCTGAGTTTTTACTGCGGTTGTTTGGGTTTGTGTGTCAGTTGATTTTGTTTGGTAAAAGTGAAGAGCCGTTTTCTGAGGTTGAAGTCAATGTGGTTTAGAACAAAGATTGCATATTAGAGAGCAGGAGGCCATGAGTCAGAGAGATTATGAGAAACTGGGGAGATCTTGGAGGGCGAAAGCTGTGGAAGTGGGATTTGAGGCCATCTTATCCCAATCTCAAGGGGCTGGCTAATATCTGGGTTACAGAAATCAAAACTGAAAACATGAATGAATTACTGTTTGTGCAAGATCCTTTTCATGGTAATATAAAGTATCTTTTGATAAATCTGGGTAACATTTTTCCCCCCAGATATCAGGCCTCCTAGCCCCTTTAACTTCCTGCGTGTAACCAGGCCTTCCAAAACACCTTCTTCATTCCGAGAGATGATTCTTCTTCTCTTGTATAATTCTACCTGCCAGCCCAGAGAGCTTTCTACAGCAGCGTTTGCCCAAAAACTTACCGTAACACCTCTGACCATTTATCACGTATCCTCAGCCCTGCAGAACCCAAGAAAAACAGGAAGATGGAGAGACCACAAGTGGACGCTGAGAGGAGGATTTCAAGGAGGGCTGGGAAGAAAGCAAGGCTTTGATCTCACCGGGTAGGGATGTGACCGCCCAGCCCCTGAGCTCCACAAGGACAAGAATCCTATCTGGCTCGTCCATTCATGTGCACCTGGGAAAGTGGCTGGTAAAATGCATAGGCACTCAATATGTATTTCTTAAATGAACAAAGGAATGGATGAACTCCTCAGAGCTCTATGAATTAAGTATTATGACTCATAGAGATGAAGAAACTGAGGTAAAGTAAATCTCTTCAAGTGCCAGAACCCCAGGGCCAGGGAGGAATTCAAGTGGGTTTGGCAGCGAAGCCTGCATCATTTTCAGACTCACACACTGCTCTTTCTTCCTATTTAAAGAGCCGTGCTTCCTGTTGTCCTTGCCCCCAACTTGCTGTTTGCAGTCATCGAATCCTCAGGCCATTGCAACACTTAGAGGAGTGGTTCTCCTCCGCTAGAAGCCATCGGAATCACACAGAGACTGGACAAACATGCAGGTTTCTGGGCTCCACTCCCAGAAATATTGATTCCACTGGCCTGGGCGAGAGCTGGAAATCTTCAGGCTTAACTTGGGTCCATTACATGACTAATCACTTTATAGGAGAACAATTGGGGTGGTGCAGCCACATCCCTGCAGGTCCCCTAGTTCTGCTCATGTGTGTCCCCTGGCACCTGCGGCTCTTTTTTAGGGGACCACCGTTGTGCTACTCGCTCATATACACAGAAAGCTGGACATTCCTAGGAAATTACATTCTCCCGGGAACTTTTCAACTGTTGTGTGAAGTTGTATGAAGCCCGGCCTTTCTTACTTGAAGCCAGGATACCTGTGAGGTTTAACCTATACTCGCGAATCGTTGCAGGATCAAGCTGAAGTCAACCTCCCTCAGACTTGGCCTGAGATCACACCCTTGCTGATTCCCTGCCTTTTCCTGTCTGATTTCCCTCCCTTGTCAATTTCCCTTCATAAGTTACCTGCAAATGAATCCTCTTCTCACCGTCTGCTTCTGGGCATCTGACCTAAGACACACTTCCGGGCTTCAGTCCTTGGTTGCTTGTGCCCTGCCCGGGCCTCTTCTCAGAGCTCGGTCTGAGTGTAAACAACTCAACCCAAAATGAGCACAGCTTGAAGCTTAAAAGTCAGTTCTCCCCACTCCCTGGGGAACATACAGATTTTTGAGTTGACAGGTTTTGACACAAGGGCAAGCAAGCCGGAGGGTGGAAGGAGGTGTGCCTCTTCCAGGAAGGCAGAAATCCTAATTTCCACCCTCAGGGAAGGAACAGTTGAGTCTGGACCGCCACTGGGAGCTGACGTGGTCCCACCCGTCTCCTTCTGAGAGAGCTCCCCTTCTATCTGGCAACCCTGAACTCAGACCTGTGTGCAAAGACCACTCTAGGTTTAGCTGGTTTCTCTTCCTCCCCCCTCACAGGAGAAATGTACATGACCTTCTCATAAAGACCCAGCAGTTCATCTGTCTTTATTTTCTGTAATTTCAAAAAACAATAGAAAGAAGAAAAGAAAATGTATTTCTTCATAGGGAACTGCGTGACCGAGTGACACATCTCTCTGTTGTGAAATCCAAGCTACTGTCATAAAAGATCTAGAAGAAAAGGGAAGAGAGGGACAAGGTGGCCTGAAGGGGAAGCACTTGCTCTGTATTTGCATTTCTATGGAAACAGCCTTGGGCAGACACAGGCCTTGGTCCTCTGTGGTCAGAGGGCCATGAGGTCAGGTGCCTAGCAGCTGGTCAGAGGCTGCTGCTGCAGCAGTTTGCAGGGGATGGAATGGCACAAGAGCACAGACTCCAAAGGCCTCCAAACCTTCTATCGACAGGAACCAGGAACTCGTGGGTTTCTCTCTCCGCATGTCCAGCTGGTCTTGTGACAGTCCCCTCTCGTGCACGCTTGCAGACAGGCTCCCCAGTCCATTCCCTCCCTCCCTCCCTCTGAAAGGACTGTGCCGGGGAACAGAGGATGCAGGCATCACCGAGAGAAGATAGATGGACCAGTGGATGGAAGACAAGGAGGAAAGGGTTTCATTTGTGTTAAGTGGACCAGGTAGAGTTGATTCCAGTCATGCAAGGATGGCTGCCTATTATGAACATCAATCACGCAGACTAGCAGATTAAAGAAGAAAAAAACCATAGGATCGCTTTGAGAGCTGCTAAAAACAGCAGTTCATAAAAGTCAATTCCTGATTAGGAAAAAACAAACCAACCTTATCAAAGTGAAAATAGGGAAAAAAATTGTTGAATATGATAATGCTACTGAAACTTTACAACTAAATCATCCCTAATGATAAAATATCAGAATTGTTCCCACTAATGCAAAACAGGAGAGGAAGTACCCTGAGACCACGGAGTCTAGCATTTTTCTAGAGTCCTCGTCCCCAGAGCAAGTTAAGGAAAAAGAAGAGGTTTAACTGTTGACAAAGAATGGGCAAAATTATCACTATCTGCAGACAAAGTTATCTACATAGAAAACCCAAGAGACTTAACTAAAAATTTGATAAGATATTTAAGAAAAGTAGAAAGGTAAATGGTTTCATATACATATATGTTGAATGCTGGCTGTGCGCCTTTGTAGCGTGATCTATCATTTTAATCCTTGCTGCAAACTAGTAACGTGGGTATAACCTTCTGTTCTTACAGATGACACAACTCAACCTCAGAGAGGTTTAGATCTTAGTCAAGGTCACACAGCTTCTAACTGCTGGAATATGAACTCAGGAATGACTCCCTCCCAACTCACATTATTCATATACCAGCCCAAGCTGACTTTTATTCATATAAATGTTACTATATTAACAATATTAATATTTTTAAAACTACCCTTTAGTGAGTATTTCTTAGGTGCAATGCACTCCACCATGAATTTCTGTCTCCCTCAAGACCAGCAAAGCTTCCTCAGAGTTTCCATGGTCAATGTACATTTCTTCAATAAATAAAATTTTAATACTATCAAACTGCTCACTTTCACTGAATATTATGACTCATGTGTGATCCATGAGCAGAGACTTGTATCATTTGGAACAAGAATGGGTCAACAAAATGAAGAAGCTAACATTTATAGATGCTTTACCTGAGCTCCCTAAAAAATTTTCAAGAGAAATATTATTTGAAGAGTTCAGATAAAGGAGTCTGACAAAGAAAATTTTGTCTGCTGTCCCCTGGTTGGAGGCAAGACGGGAAGCCAGATCTACCCATCACCTCCTGCTGCCCTCCCATGAATTAGACTTCACTTGTCGCAACTCGTACGGGGACCACACACTTCACTAGACTCCAGAGGCCCACCCATTCCTGGGCATTTGGCCCAGAGAAGATGGGAGATCCTTTCCCCACCCAAATGCAATTACCCAAAACCACAGCATCAGGACCAGCTGTCATCTACGGAGTGCCTACTATGCCTTTACCTACACAGCCTCATTTTACACTCACAGCAGCCTTAATAGGAAATTCTGTTGCTGTCCCCATTTTACAGCTGGGAAAGCTGAGACTAAGAGAGGACAGAAGCCTTTCTCAAGGTCACAAACTTACTAAGTGGCAGAGCCAAGATTCTAATCTAGAGCTATCAGAAGCCAAAACCAATTCACCCTCACATTCTGTTGTGATCTTAAGAGTGAGGCAAATTTGCTGAGAATTAACCCCCATGCCCGCTGCTAACCCTGCATCACACAGATTCCTAGGGCCCACCTCCGGAGGCTCTGATCACAGGAGCTGGGCAAACCCAGGAAGCGGGAGCTCCACACACACATCAGGCATCTGCTGTGGTCCTTAACTGCGAGACCCTCAGGCCTGGAAAGTTCTGCTCTTCAACAAGGAATTAGTGAGGAAGACCCGCTACCAGACAAGGAGTGAGTTAAGTCCATTTTGCTTTTCTATGGAAATCATAGCTTTTTGGGTTCCCCGTCCGTCATGGTCAGGACATGTAATTTGGAGACGAGAAAGAATGGAATATCTACTGCGAAATGACTATATCTTGGGAGACGGTCTCTCTCAGGAACTAGAAACACCAGCTCGTGTGCTGCCTGAAGAAGTGGCAGGCTGCTTTTCTTACTCAGCTGTGATGACCAGTTAAAGAGGTTGACAAACAAGCTGACCCAGAGAAGTTGGGGTAGAGAGAGGGAGGAAGCAGTTTTACCTAGGGTTTGGCTGAGCTGCCGGCCCATATCAAATGTGCCCTATTCATTTGGCAAGTTCAGCTGATAAACACCCTTCTCTGCTCTCTCCCGCTGAAGAATTCCTGATATGAACTGGGGCACATCCGCATCCTTCCTGTAATCCACCGCCTGTGTGAAGCAGAGATTTCTCCTGGAAGCAAAGCCTGCCTCACCCTCTCGGCTGCCAGGTTGGCATTAGAATAGTGGAATCTTGTAAGCGCAACCCTCCCAGAGAAATGCAGCCGCCCCGCGCCTTTTGTTGTGTCTGCTGTTTCCAGCAAAACAAGCTGCGTATGTGGTTCACTGCCTCCCCTGGCACGTCCGGGAGCAGGAAGTGCCCCCCTGCCAGAGTCCCCTGCTTGACTCTCTCCCTTCTCTGGGGAATTTCAGCTCACTGAACCTGGTACCCTGCTTTCAGGACAACCAGGAATATTCCATGGAAGGGGAAAGTCAAGGAACATAGGGTGCATGTTGGCACAGAGAACGGTCTGGATGCTTGACCATTCAAACCTTGTGAGTACACTGTGTGTCTGTAGACAAGTCTACACTGGCAAATACTTCTTGTTGGACAGTGTCTAGCTGTTGATGATTTCTGACTCTGCATAATTGATCTGTCTGGAGCTAGAGGGGAAGGCAAGGCCCAACTCTACAAGCTCGGTTAAAAGTCTTTGGGATGCGCCCCCAACCAGAAAGAAAAAGAGAGAATGCATGCCAGCTACGTACATACGGCTATTTTTCTGATGAGGAACTGATACCTGCAGCACTTATCCATAACAGATACTGCCTTCCCAAATGGGCTTTGCACTCAGAGAATCAAGGTTGAAGACAAATATTGGGGTGGGGTGGAGACCAGGTAGAGAGTCTGTTTTTACAGCGAGAATGTAATTCGTTAAGTCATTTATTCATGCAGTTATTGAGGCAACTAATATTTATTAAACACCCACAAGTGAGCACGAGCAAGATCAATGTCCATCCAGCACAATGAGGGTTTGATAGGAGACGCGGAGTTGCTGTGGGACCACAGAGGCAGCATCTAGCCTAGCCTACCTGTGGGGATCAGGGGTAGCTTCCCTAAGGGTCTAACACCTAAGCTGAGATCTGGACGATGAGTAGGAGCACATGCAAAGGCCGAGGGGCGGGACCTGAGAGCTGGAAGAAGGCCAGGGTGGCCACAAGGTAGCATTATAAGAAGTCTTGTTAACTCTGCAAAGGAGGTTTCCTATCATAGTGAGCCCAATGGGGAGTCACTGAGATGTTTTTAAATGGGAATTGTATGAACAAGATGTGTGCATGAAAGGCCACCTGGCTGCAGAGTGGAGATTGATGGCAAGAGTGATCCACGTGCCAGAACAGAAGAGAAGGCTTTGCAATGTCCTGAGACAAGATAACAGAGTGCACAACTGTGTAGCCTCAATGAAGCAGAGGCAACTGGATGAATTATAATTTATTTAGGAGATAAAATGGAAAAACTTGGACATATATAATTATTTCCACTTTAGATGCTGTGGTAAGCTGAATAATGCCCCCCCCCCCCCCCCCCGCAAAGATTCACATCTTAATGCCTGGAACCTATAAATGTGCTACTTTATATGGCAAAAGAGACTTTGAAGATGTGGTTAAGTGGAGGATCTTGAGATGGGGAGATCATACTAGACTATCCAGGTGGGCCCCGTGTAACCACAAACATCCTTACAGTGGAAAAAGGAGAAGGAGAACCAGAGTCAGTGAGAGATTTGAAGATGCTTTGCTGCTTGCCTTGAAGACGCAGGAAGGGGCCAGGAGGCAAGGGATGCAGGTGATGTCTAGAAGTTGGACAAGGCAACTGATTCTCCCCCAGAACTTCCAGAGGGAACACAGCCCTGCCGATTCGTTTTGGACTTCTGACGTCCAGAACTGTAAGATAATAAATTGTGTTGTTTTAAGTCACTCACTCGGTGACCATTTGTTACAGCAGCGGCAGGAAACAAACAGAAAAGGAAACTAAGCCTTTGCTCCTAAAGGACCCCTAAGAGGTATTTAGTAATTATGTGTGTAATTAATGAATAAATGAGACTTGGAAAGGTACGGTAGATCCTCTAAAGTACCAAGGCTTGCAAGTCCTCAAATTCACACCAGCAGTCTAAAGAGGTCCTGAACTGATAACGGTAGTTGACTCAATGCGTGAGAGCCAGGGACAGAAAGAGGAGAAGGGAGACTTACTTTTCACCATAGAACTTATTCTACTGTCTGAATTTGTGGCCATGTTATTGCCTATTTTTAAAAAGTTAATGACCTTTGTCTTGAAGTCTAGGGGAACAGACAAGTACATAGATCAAAGTAGAAGAGAAAGGTGTGAAATGAATTTTGTTTGAAACTCAAGAAAAGGCCTGTAGGGGGAGCTCTTATGCCCTATCATACATTATCAATAACTCCAAACAGGAAGAGAAGTACAGCTGTACTCTCGCACCTCCGTCAAGAAGGTCTTTGTTATTTTACTACTGATCAAGAGGAAGGAAGATTTCTCTGCCACCTGGCAACAGCCCAACCAATAAGAAACCACTACATTCGGCCAATGAGAAGTCACCACCACCCTGCACTCTCACTCTCCTCCAATGGACTTTCATTCTAAATAGCCCCTCCCAACTCCCCCTTTTGCTCTATAAAAGCAAGCCCCTTCCTTTGTCTCTCCAGGTTTACCTTTGGCCTGGCACAGCTTGCCGTTCCCGAATTTTGCAGTTCTTCTGGTTATTCCACAACAAACTCATTTTGCTGCTCAGATAACTATCTATTTTATTTTAAAGTTGACAAAGAGATCAGTAACCCAGTTGTCACCTTCTACAAGTGGCTATTGTAACAACTCAATATTTGTTGGATATGCTCAATTAACTAAATCCGGATTCTGGTATCTACCCATTTAAGCTACTCTCTGCCCACTCTCTTTCCCTTCCCCTCCAAATGTGTTGGTTCTAAGAATAGTTTGCATCTGTACCACACTCTCCCTTCTTAACCCCAGGACATTTTTCATATACTCTGCCCCAAACGAAATACTCCACGGCTCATTCTCACAGGGACGTGGCATCACATCACCGACAGACATTCCTTTTGGAGACACGAAACCCTAGGTTTCAACCCCACTCCCTACAACAGGATGACTGAGAAAAATCATTCAAATTTCCTGAATCTCAGTTTCTCCATCTGTGAAATAGACATCACAATATATCATGGGAATTTGTTTAAAAAGAATTCAATTCGGCAATATATGTCAAGCATTTAGCACAGAATCTAACATTAAACAAATGTTAGTTCAATTTCCTTCTGTTTTTCCATTTTCTTCCCTTTTCCACAGGAGCCAAGGCTCTCATCTTAGGCCTTATCCTCTTCAAAGTTTCTGCGATATATGACAACTTTGATTTCTCTTTCCTTTCCTCTCACTTTTCTCTCTCATTTTATTTTTTTAATCCTTTAATGTGATATACATGCAGCAAGACTCAGTCGCAGCCCTAAGTTCTGAACCCAGGGGGTTTCAATGACCTGAACCAATTTGTGCCACAATCTCCCTCCTGAAGGGCTTCAATCAGGGTACTTCACCCCCTTCATCCCAAAACAGTCTTCCTTGATCACTGAATTGATGGCACTCTGCCCACCCCCAATGACTTCCGTATCCCATCCCCCATATTATTTCCTAGCACTTATCTAAGTTGCTTTCTTCCTGTCCCCTCCCACTAGAATGCAACTCCCATGATCTTGTGTGTCTCATTCCCATGCTTAACACAGTGTCTGACATGTAGTAGAAACCAAACAAATGTTTGATTTGGGAATGAATGAATGAATGTGAGCCTCACTGGGCAATGCCACATGCAGCTGAAAGCCTATTGTGGAGTTCCTGGAGTTCTGATAAGGTTTCCCCAGAATGGTTGTGGGAATCATGTAGCAGTGTGTATTCAAATGCACACACACGGTGGATGGGAGAGGAGAGAATTAGGATAGTATAGCTATCTGTGTTTTGTTCTTTGCTTGACAGGTGAGTGATGACCTTCCAATGACAAAGGCATTTCTTCACCTGGTGATGAACATGACCACAGGCAGCTTGCAATCATGGTTAGAGGTAATTTTTGTGTCGCTCACCTGCGGTGGGCTCCTGACACTTTGGGGGCCCTGTGTGGGGTGGGCACCCAGCCAAAGCCACACATGTTGTAACTCGTCAATCCTGCAAACAGGTTCAGGCAGCAAGAGTATCTGCTATGGCTGTGCCAGGCCCATAGCTGAGGCAGGCTGCATCCACCAGACACGGGTTCTTTTCAGGTCTCTGCTCTGCGTTTTGGATGGGGAAGATTTCTGTAAAACTGCAACTAGAGGTTGTCTTGGGTATTTGAGACATGTAGGGCTGGGCTCATAGGCCCACCCTTCCATCTTGAGTAGGTTGCTTAATCTCACTAAGCTTCGGTTTTAACATGGGGATAATCATACCTTCATCATTGTGTGGATTAAATAGGATAACATATGTAAAATACCAGTGCAGTGTTTAGGACTGAGTAAGCCTTGAATAAATGTTAGTTCCTGATGTTCCCAACACTACCCTTTTTCCACACTCTTCTCTATATTCAAGTGTTGCTTAAATACATCTTTATATATCCCGTATCCCTCTCTGTCCATTCTTCCATCCATCTATCCATCTCTTCAGCCAATCAGAAAGAAGTTGGCCTCAACTGTCAGGCTTGCAGTTGGATGTCTGAACTTGCCTAACTATTCAGGTGAGTTAGTCTGCTTACCGAGTGTTAGAAGAAGCATCTTTTCACGTATTATATACCACTGTTCTCACTCAATATATCTATAAGGGCCATCATGTTGGTTTCTAAGCTATACTAGAATTTTCTGACCTCTTAATAAATCCATTCACCCAATAAATATTGCCTTTATTCAACAACCATGGGCCAGGTCCTAAGGGTATAAAAAAGAAGTGGCTCCTATCCCCAAGACACTGGTGGTCAATGGGGAGACAGCCCAGGAAATGGACGCTTACAGTACAGGGTGAGGAAAAGCTGTAAACTAAATAGATGCTGCATGTTTTATTTAGTTGATATGATCATCCTAAAGTTTATTTCTTGAACAATACATTATTTGAGGTGCCTTTAAAAGGAAAAAGTTCAAGTTTTGCCTTATTGTGATATCGACGCATTTAATATTTAACCAGCACGCCTCCTTACCATGCCCCCCCACACACACACACGCAAGAGTTTCCTACATGTGGCTTCGTCTTGTAGACTTGTGGTTCTCGACCAGGGGCAATTTTGCACCCCCTCTCCCGAAAGGAGACATTTGGCAATGTCTGCAGACATTTTTGGTTGTCACAACTTTGGGTGGGGGTGTTACTGGTATATAGTGGATAGAGGACAAGGATGATGCAAAATATCCTACAAAGCACCCCACCCCACCCCACCACCCACAACAAAGAATTTTCCAACCGTAAACAGCAATAGAGCCAAGGTTGAGAAACTGTCCTAGACCCAGAGACTGATCTATATTTCTAAACGCATACACGTCCACAGCATGGCTGGACCCAACGGTCATCCTGTTTAGCCAACTCGCTGAACTCTGCTCATGGGTATCCAGGGACCAGTCTTATTCTAGAAATCCTATCTTTCAACAGTTTTGACACCATTTACTGGACAACCTCTTATGAAGCTAACACTTTCATATCCATTCTCTCATTTAAGGAGTATTGCAAAATCCCGTTTTACTAATGAGGAAGCTGAAACTCAGAGAAGTTAAGTCATTTGCCAAAGTTACACAGCTGGAAATTGCAGAGTCAGGGTTCAAGCATAAGTTTCACTAAATCATGCTCAGATGTCTTTCTTCTGCCCACTAACACTTCATCTTCTTTGGGGTCATTTTGTCTTAAATTAGATTTCTCTGTCAGGAGAGCCACAAGCCAACTTGCTGTACCTTAGCACTCGAAGAGCCCTCTTGTTTATTCAACTTCCCTAGACTAGGACACTGAGAGAGCCACGCTGAAAGATAGAAATGCCTGCTGCTGGCACAGCAGAAGCTTTCGTCACTTGGTGTGTCTTTATTCCATTTTATTATTCGCACTTCTTTGTATTTTGTGTCTGCATAATTTTGAATGGTTCCACATCTCTTCCCCCGGCCCCAGTGTCTGTTACCGTGGACAGACTCATCTCCAGACTTCCCAGATTCAGGGGGAGAGAAGACTCTCCTGGGAGGGTAAACCTGGGAGAATCCCTCACCCCAGGTCCCCAGCACCCCAGCACCTTCTTTGCAGAGGTGTTCCTTTGGTCTTCCAACAACTCCACTGTAACTAAAGGGACATCAAAAATCTGCCTGGCAAGAGGAGCCATTATTGCTCCCAGTCCCACTGAGTAAAACCTTTAACCTTTCTGCCCACTGTGTGCAAGAGACACAGCCAAATGCATAGGCACACCACAAGTACACAGTTCATCTTGGAAGTTAATCTGAAAATAAGCAAACAAGCAATAAATGAATAATTCTTATGTACAAATAACCCAAAAGCATTGCCATTCTTAGGGTATTTGCATTTGAAAGGCTTTCTTTTTGTTTAGTACATTTATTAATTCAACAAATAATTACTAAGCTTATACGAAGCTCTAAGCCCTGAGCTAGGTGCTAGAGAGAAAAGGATGAGCACAAGAGCCAAGGCTGCATCCTCGTGGAGCTTGCAGTGCAGCAGCACATCTGGATTTTGGTCAAGTCCTTTATGATGCATAATTATGAGATGTAATAAATCATCTGAGAAGGCAGCACAGGGTCTCTAAGAGTGTCTGTCAGGAGAATTTCATCAGAAATCAACCAGGTCTGGCCAGGCTGGGCAGAGAAATGTCCCATGAGGAAGGACGTGAGGACTCAAGCCTAAAGGAACATTCTCGAAGGCGAGTGCGCTCAGGAGCCAGAGCGTCAACAAGAGAGACTTTCTTAGCAGCCTGATCAGTGACACCCTTGCCAAGAGGCAGAGCTGGGCAGACTTTCCAGTTTGCAAAGACCAGTGACTTAGAGCAGGGATCTTCAAATGTTTTACTTGCTTACTCACCAAAAGAACTTTGAAAAGCTTGATCCCTCCTTGCAATGGATGTCATTTCTGGCATAACGTAAATATTGACATTTTTTAAACAAATCTTTAAAACATAGTCAATAGTCTAAAAAATCATAGTAATTTCATAACCACCTTTAGCCACTAAAAAAATGAACAAGCTCTTGTGTAACAGTCAGATAGTTTACGTTTTCTGTTTCTCCATGAACTAATAGTTTCATTTCACTTCCCCCATGGAATTTTAAGCTCATGCAATATACTTTGATGCTTGAAAATCTTTCATTGATCATATTTATCTGCTATAAAAATATGTACATAAATTGACTTTAAATTTTGTTTATAATTCCTAAGGCTATATAGTTCGAAGTATTAAATAGAATTTCTACTATATGGAAATATTTTTATTATTGCTAAGCCATGGATTAAAACAAGATGGATATGTTATAAATTCTGGTAAATATTTGTTAAGCAGAAATAATGCAATTGTTTTGGAAACGCGTCGTTTAATGAGATGGATCCATGAGGCTCTTTATGTTTCTGAGGATGATTATGACTAATTGCATGAAAGAAAGAGGACTCAGTATTGATTCTATTCCCTTTTTGGTTTATTTGTTTTTATAGATGTTAACTGCTCAGAAAATGTGCTCACAAAAAGGAGTACATAGAAATGGAGGCTTCTTTTCTAACCATTGTTACTCAAATTATTATTACAACTGAGTTATGTAACAAAAATCACATAGTGATCTAGCAGCAAAAAATATTTTTCATATTTTCAATTATCCCTTTGTTCGGCACCCTGGAAGTTTTTCACGTTAGTACAATGCACCGTAATAAGATTCTCAGTGGGTAAAAGGTACGTTCATTTTTGTTTTTCATGGGAAATTGGAGAATGTGAAATAAAAAGGAGAAATTCAAGGACCAATTCCATTAGGCCAATGTTAAAAAGGAGTTCATATGGAAGTCCATGATCCAAAAACAACTTTCTTTCTGTATCTCTTGGGAAAATATTTGTAAATCTTCAGAGGTATCTATCCTTCAGACTAAAGACCGCTGGCTTTGAGGATCAGATCACACTGCACTCAACCCCAGAGACTGTGAAATCCTTGGTTTCATTCCAGCATGCTGACCTCCCAACTTGGAGAGAGAGGCCACCTGGGTGGGTGTTGCTCAAACCCCCCTACCCTCCTTCAAGCTGAAGGGCTCCCTCTTGGAGTTTTTAGATCATATGCCAGTGCAGGGTAGAGTCCATTCTTAGAAATTAAATACCGGGAAGGGAAGAGGCAGGGTGGAATGAGAATGGATAGCACAATTTGATCTTGGAGGTTAAGGAAGGCTTAACTCAAAAAGTGGCATCTGATCTGAGATACAAGAGATGAATAGAAGTCAACTGGGTTGTGAGAGGAAGTAGGATAGAGAGAACATTTCAGGCAGACAGCATGGTACGTGGAAAAGAACTGAAGACGGAAAGGGCATGAGAGGTCCTGTGACCTAGAAGGAAGAGGCCACAGTTTATTCTCAGCACAATGGGAAGCTATTGAATGGTTTTAAAGGATGGACTAATGTGATCAGATCTTCACTTCACTAAGGTCGCTCTGGGAACTGCTGGTGGCCAAGCCCCAGAAAGAAGCACAAATCCTTAAAGGAGGTAGACTGGCCAGCCCAGAGCAGAATAGGATTGTCACCTCCTCCATTCCAGTCAGCAGACCTTGTTTTATGCAACCTAAGATCATTGCTTGACTCTTTGCAGTCCTTTCACATGGAACTCCAGCCCCTGATGTCTCCTACTCTCTCAGTGCTAAGTCACTTCTCCTATCAGTCGACATTTGGCTTTCTAGTTCCAGAATAAGACTTTACAGTTATACCTGAGCCCCAGTGGGATTCTAAATCTCAAGAAACCACATGAGCCTGGCTCTCCCTCCTCTTTCTCTCTGGCCACCAACCTGCAGCCAGCAGCTCTGACTTCTCCAGCCTGAGCTCCACAGCCTCCTGCCTCCTCTTCTGCTGCTCCCCTGGTCCTGGGTATCGGAGCAGACCACTTTTTACAAATTTTCCAAGCTACAAAACATTTATAATGGAAAATTAAGATTCTGAAGGTGCTGTAAAGCCCTCCATCTCGATCTCTTTATCTCTAGTCCTCTGTTTACCTTTTCCTGGCTCATTGCACAGCCAGTGGAAGACCAGAGCTCTGTAAAAATCCACAACCTCCCCAGAGACCTGAGGCTCCCACTTCAGCTGAGCGCTTCGCTTTAGGGCGCCCTCACCGCGTTCACCCCAGGCCAATCCTCCTACGTCGACCCACACAACTCTTTCAAATTCCCATCTAATTAAACATTAATTCAAAGTATGCGAGTGTATAAAAATCCTTGACAATAATTTTGGGAAGAGGACGGGATTTACCTTACAGCAACACAAACAGCTTGAAGCTGAGCTTGAACCAAGCTCCTACAAATTACTAAAGTTCTAAAACTCGAACACCCGGCTCCTGCCTCATCACTTAGCATGTTATTTCTCGTCTTGACATATTTCTTTTCTTATGCTCTCTTCCCAAACCAAATTATTGGTTTCTCCTTTTCTTTGATGACCTTTGTGCCTCGTGACCTATATAGTTGGGTTTTATCTTCTCCCTAAAAGACTTCTCCCAATTCCCTTCTTTTCCTAAGCAGAGTGCTGGTGCGCACTGTTAATAAATATTTTCACCCCATTCCACATGATATGATCACATGACTTGATATGGTACATTGATATATTTTATAACACAACGTAACACAGCACAATATCTTTGAGATTTAATCATAATATATCCAAAATGAATGATTTATAGCCCCAAGTAAATATGTATATTAATAATAATAATTGTGGGGGTCGGCCCCGTGGCCAAGTGATTAAGTTTGCGTGCTCCCCTTCAGTGGCCCAGGGTTTCACAGGTTTGGATCCCGGGCGCAGACAAGGCGCCATTCATCAGGCCACGCTGAGGCGGTGTCCCACATGCCACAACTAGAAGGACCCACAACTAAAATATACAACTATGTACTGGGGGGATTTGGGGAGAAAAAAACAGAAAACAAAAGGAAGATTGGCAACAGTTGTTAGCTCAGGTGCCAATCTAAATAATATTAATAATAATAATTGTGAAACACTTATGTAACTACTGAAAGCTCCTTTTGGACAGGGTGATCTTTCAGATTAAGCTGCTGCAGTGTTTTACAAAATATGATGAGAGAAACAGTAGATTCATGGAATGTGATAAATACTAAGGGACAAACTAACATGTTACAGAGTAAGTCTGCGATGCACTGGGTTGGGGGTGCGGAGAGTGGGGAACTGGGGAACTTGATCCCTTTTCTTTCCTGTAAAACTTCCTGGAGTCCTCACTATGTCACATGTGGGTTCCTGTAAATGTCCGGGACATGATATACAAAGTTTTGCAAACATATTTGACCACAGAGCATTTTTACCCAGAGCATCTTGCTGGCTGGTTGGTATTCTGCAGAACACTGTTCAGAAAACGCAGCAGCTGGCAGATGACTCAAATCCTCTCCACTTCCTAGTGCCCTGAGCTTCTCAGACCCCACCTAAACCTGTCAGCTAATCCTCTTTCTGGGCAGGAACACCCTTCTTCCCTCATCTACCTTCAAGTCCTCCTCTCTGGCCACCACCAGTGCAAAAGTATTTTGTCCAAGTTCCAATGATTTAGTTGGACGGTGTCGATGTATAAAAAGCCCGTTTAAAACATGAACTAGAGAAATAGCTGGTGAATAGCTTCCTAGAGGAAGCTGAATTGAATCGGATAATTTGAGCTCCTTAAGATCAGGAACCGAATCTCATTCAACTTTGTGGCCAGCTTATGGTAAGCACTTAGTAAACAGTTGTTGAGTGAATGAGCAGCAACTAGCACACAGAAGGTACTCTGTAAACCTCGACTCCCTTCAACCGTTTCCTAAAACAGAAAATAAGACACTGCGTGGGTGTACATAGTGAAGCTCAGGGAGAGACCTCAGGGATTTATTGCAAATATTCGCGCACTCACAGTCCCCGTGCACCGTTCAGCCAGTCTTTGCCTTGTGAATCTCATGGCCATGTGGGACAGCATTTCAATTCTCTCCTAACTCTCTGATTTTTCAGAAGTTACATTGGCCTTTGACCTGTTTACACCCAGTCCAAGTTCTAGGTAAATGATTCAGGATAATCCTTCTCCATTTTTTTTTCTTCACAACTTCTTGGCCAATTAAGATGAGGAGCTCGAGAGCTGAACTGAGGAAGTAAAAATGTAACTTGAACATCTGAAGAAAACCACCCTAGTTTCTAAATGCATTGATTCTCCTTGAGTTACAGTAAAATGAGATAAAAGCACATTTGGAAATTGCTGTGGGTGCACATTTGTCCTTTGGAGCCCTCCACCCCACAAAAGTCATGCAATGTGTTTCCCAGAAAAGTGAATGTAGGCAGCAGCATGAAAGGGGTCCTTCCAGCCACCACCACGTGCCTTCTCCTAGCTCTGCAGCTACATGCTGGAGTCTCTCCTCCTCTGGTCTACTTAAAAAGGCATCTTGTTCTTGAACAGAAAATGTCCGGGCAGGCAATCTCTGCCCTGACTGCTTGGTACCTGGTAGAAATGAGGATCACTATCACTTCCTCACGTTGGTATCCAGGGAGGTCAACATCCTTCCCAACTGGATCTTGCCATTTTCTCTGGAAAGTCATGCCCTCTAGGGAGCCATTTCCATCTTTGGCCATCTTGGGCCAACTATCTGTAGCCATGTTCATGGGAGGTTTTAGGAAGAAAAAAATATAAATACTTGCCTGAGGAGCTCAGACCTCAGCCTCAACAGCGGACTGCTGAGACTCGAACCTGGCATTTCGGATCCACTGAACTCTGGGTTCCTTCCTCTCTAGCTCTGTCTGAGGAACAATATACAAGAACACAAACTTTGGTCAAATAGACCTTGGTTCAATACAGTTTCCACCATTTCCCAGGAGATCCTAGAATGTTCCAGATACAGTGATCAGCAATAAGTTTACAAAGATGAATAAGACAAAGGTTTGCTCTTGAAGGTTTCTAGTCCTAGCAGGAGAGGAAGGGATGTGAGAGAGCTTTGTATAATATGCTATGGTAAGAACACTTCTGAGAAAGACATGAGTCTGGATTAACTTCACCTGTGGCACTCAGGAGAGCTGGACAGAGATGGGAATGTTTTAAATGGTTATTTCCTGCTTATGTAAAGCCTAATTCACATGTTCCTAGTCAGGCAGCTCTCCTGGGTAGCTCTTCTTTGCACAGTGATCTAAGATCCCAAGCTCCATCATTTCCTTGTTTCTATTGTTCCCTAGGACCTCGGAATCTTTCTTCTGGATTTCCACTGGATCCTCTCCATCTTCACAATAAGACACAGAATATATTCAAGAGGCTTTAGGAGCCAGGCAAATGGCCTTACATCACTGCTATCCAACATTACACTGGCTGGAAATAGTCACGTGGCTCCACTTAACTGTAAAGGAAGCTTGGAAATACAGTTCTCCTGTATGCCCAGGGGAGTAGGGAAGTGGGTTTGGTTAATTCACAGTACTGATTGTGCCACAGTAGGATTTACCAAAAAGCAAGGGCAAGACATATCCTGGGAGAGTGGTGGAGATTCAGCTTTGGAAATACAAAGTGAGTGGTTACTGAGTGGGAGCGCTGGGCCGAACAGAGCCTTTCAAGGAAAATATATTTGGAAACTAGTCAGGAAAACTAAAGGCAGAGCTTGAGATTTTGTGAAAGAGGGTGGCAAAGAGTAAAGTGAAAAGTTGGCCTGGGGGTCAGCTGGGGTACAAGCTGAGCTATCCCACGGAGGCCAGTTTTTTTCTAAAGAACTTGACCTCCATTCCTTGCACAAAGGGACAAGTCCCCAGAGAAGCTACACAAAGGTTGGTTTGGCCTATTTAAAACCACAAACTGTTCTTTCCTTTTCCTTTCACAAGTCTAGATCCCAATGCTGGAGACCTAAAAACCTTTAAGTGGATCCAGGGCTTACGTCTCAGAGCAGAACCTCCTCCACCACCCTGAACCCCATGCGAACTGCCCACCCCAGTGTGTGCCTGGAGGACCTAAATTCCCCAGTCCTTGAGTCAAGGGCACCAATAGTTGCCAAGTGGATCCCTGATGTTGGACTCAGAGAAGGGAACTTTGAAGACCAGTGGAGGCATGATCTGAGATATAGGTCAGGGACCTTCACAGGAGAACTCTCTAGAAGAAGATGCAGGCCATGGCAACTAGAACTGATGTCTACACTCTGGACTTCTTGCCCATTTTTGGCAGGCTTTGAGATCAGATGTGTTAACCGACTAATTCTCAAACAATCTTTCAAAGAGCATGCATTTTTTTTAACTTTAAATAATTATTGACTTTAATTTCTTTTGACAATAAAAGATTAATACAAAAAAAGTTTTTCATGCAATACAGAAAAGTATTAAACAAAAGTTACCCAAAATCTCACCACTTAAAAATTAAGCATTGAGTGAATATTTTCTTAGACCTCTCTTTATACATAAAGATGGATGGGAGGAAGGAAGGAAGAGAGAAAGAGAGAAGGAAAGAGGGAAAAAAGGATAGATAAGAATATATTGCAGTGGAACTATACTTTACATCCTGATGTAGTACTGTTATATTTTTTAAAGCAATAATACTTATTGACAATTCAGAAAAAAAAAGGAAAGAACACAAATACAACCTCAAAGAAACTTTCTTGAACTCATCCCTCTTGTTTATAGGAATTCTTTCACCTAAGAATTCTCCTTAAACCAGCCATTGGAGCCACTATGCCACTCAAGCTTCTTCAGTCTTTCTTAATTTCTTTATTGATCAAATATTTATTGAGGGCCTACCATGAGCCGGGTGCTGGGGTAGTACAGGGAGTAAGCAGACAGCAGGGCCAACACAGTCCCCATCCTGATGGACTTACGTGCAGAAGAGTGTTTCTTGGAGCAAGGTTCAATATCTCAGGGCATCGGTCTTCAGGGTATAGTGTGAGGTCCAGGAACCTGCATTTTCAACAGCGCTCCAGCTGATTTGGATGCACATTGCAATTTGGAACCACCGTGCTAGTAAAGCCTTGCCCAGAAAAGGCACGGCAGGTATATATGACCTGCCCAAGTCAGGAATCTAGGTCAAGAGTAGGCAATGATCCAGGCTGATGGAGCTAGACTGACCACTTTGGACGGCCCCATCATGTAATTCTGGGTTTTACCTGACTCATGTACAAATCCGTTACCACTGAAATGGGGAGGACATTTCTTCCACAGAAAGCAGCATCTTTGCAGCTAATGGACTTTGGCGGATGTTTAAGGCAGGTTGCATCCTCTGGGTAATCTGGTGGATAAATTTTCAAGAATTTTTAGGCAGGAATGTTAACCCCAGCTTCTATGAATATCTGCCAGCAGTGACTTCTTTGTGCCCTGACAAATGTCGTGAGGACTTAGATTCTCTGGCACAAAGATTCCCAGAGGAAGAAACAGTGAGCTGCTAAGGATTAGGGTCAACTTCCTGCTAAAAGCCAAGTGCTCTCCTTGAAATGTGTAGCTAAAAGATTTGCTTTTCCTTCTCTAGGTTGTAAGGTTGAGATCCGAAATAAACGTGCAGGAGAGGTCAAGACCCAGTATGTATCCTGAGACCATCAGAAGAAAAGTCTAGTGAGAGAAAACTGTACCTTCCACATTTAAATAACACTGCTTAGCGTGGTAACATGAGGCCAGGTGGGAATCCACTTACAGGATTCATGCAATTGTGTAAATCAAATGACTATGCTATTTGGAAGATATGTAATATTCAGATAGCGACATTCAGTTTTTAATCACTCTCCAGCCCTTTAAGGATGTGTATTTTTAAAGACTAATTATAAATATTATTTCATAAAATGCTGAAGCTATAGAGGTCTGCATAAACGTCTATTAGATAATAATATTTATTATTTTAATGAGCGTGGGAACAAATGCTTGAGGAACTAAAATTAAAAAACTGGAAATTACTTTTTAAAAATCTGTCTCTGATGTGTTAAATAATTATCACAAACTCAATCCTTTTTTCCGCACTAGCCTATAATCTTTGTTTATACATGTTGCTAGTACAATTTAATTCCTCATTTTTTACTGACATCAGGTTAGGTAGAAGAAAACTTTAGTATTTCTAGACTCTGGGAAAATAAATATTGATTGCCACAAGGAGATTTAATTGAGAGCCCGATAATGAGGGGAATAAAAGAAAAAATTATAAAAACCAGATTTAAATTTCTAAAGTCACAGATACCTGGTGGCACTCAGCATAGAGACAAGCAGCCCTCAGTATCCTCCAGCAGCTTTGAATACACAACACACAGCAATAACTAACATTCATGCCAATGACTTCAGGCTGTCAAAAAAGTTTTGTGATGAATCCATATATTCTCATTTAAAAGACTGGGAGATGTACGGGGCCAGCCATGTGGCCTAGTGGTTAAGTTAACATGCTCCACTTCGGTAGCCTGGGTCTCAAGGGTTCAGGTGCTGGGCGCGGACCTAGACACCAAGCCATGCTGTGGCGGCATCCCACATACAAAACAGAGGAAGACTGGCACAGATGTTAGCTCAGGGACAATCTTCCTCAAGCAAAAAGAAGATTGGCAACAGATGTTAGCTCAGATCCAATCTCCTCAGCAAAAAATAAACAAAAGACTGGGAGATGTATAATACAATTAACATTTCCTTCATGGTTATTTTTTAAAGTTTTGGTATTTTGTAGGTTTGGCTTCCACCATAGGTAAAATTCACTTGGTCAGAAGCTTCTTTCTCCAATGACTAGGGTTGCCAGATTTAGCAGATAAAAGTACAGGATGTGCAGTTAAATTTGAATTTCAGATAAACAACCAATCACTCTTTGGTATAAATACGTCACATCCATTATTTGGGACATACTTATGTCCCATGAAATATTTGGAATGCATTTATACTAACAAAAAATTACTGTTTGTTTGAAATTTAAATTTAATCAGGTGTTCTGTATTTTATCTGGAAACCCTGCCAATGACTCAAAAGGAACCCAGTGTTGCATCTCAGAGTTAGTACATTCTGGAATTGTTGCACTTGAGAAAGCCTGACCGATTCAATGAGTCAGCTCCCCCGAGTTTTTCAGAAGAAATCTATCAACTTTAGCACAAAATAACCTCTTAGAATAAAAACCTCCCTCTGAAAGTCTCAAATTAAGTGAGATCCAGGCTTGAGACAGACCTGCAGGAGGCATTCAAAGGGGATGACAAGATCTAGGGAAGTCGGTTTTAAGACGTAAATGAACTCAGTAAGGGCTCTTGCAAAATCACCTCCATTGAACTGAGTTCTGTGGTGAAACCTCTGGCTTTCATTGAAGGAAGCCACAGGAAAGAGCATCAAGACGCCCATCACTAAAACTGCCACAGGATGTTGTTGGGGACGCTGTAATCTACTTCCCTCCTTCATGCCTGACCTCCTGGAAGTCTTGTCTAACTCTCCGAGGCTCTTTCCTTCTCTGGAAGCTTCCATTTTAGCCCTACTTTCATGTTTCTGAAATTGTCTACCTCTGTCGTTTTCTCCAATATGGTGATTTATAATGAGAAATATATATTTCTTCTTCCTCCCATTTCTGGCACAGAGCTCCTAAAACTCTTGGAACTTCTTAAGTGAGGAGGAATATAAAGATGCCTTTTGTTATGCTAATGAGATAACTTTTGGACTTCACCTAAGGAAGGGGATTGGTTACCAGGAAAACCAGCCATGTGATTAGAGGGTTGAAACTTTCAGTCCCATCCCCAGATCTCCTGGGAGGGGAGAGGGGCTGGAGGTTGAATCGATTGTGAATGGCCAAGGATTTAATCAATCATGACTATGTAATGAAGATCCCAAAAATATCCAAAAGGACAGGGTTCAGAGCACTTCCGGGTTGGTGAACATGTGGAGGTGCTGGGAGAATGGTGTGCCTGAAGAGGGCAGGGAGCTCTATGCCCCTTCCTCTTGCCTTGCCCTATATGCATCTCTTCCGTCTGGCTTGTCCTAAGTTATACCCTTTTATAACTTAGGAATCAGTAATCTACTAAGTAAAATGTTTCTCTGAGTTCTGTGCACCACTCTAGCAAGTTAATGAACTTGAGGAGGGGGTCATGGGAACCTCTGATTTATAGCCAGTCAGTCAGAAGTATAGATGGTAATCTGCATTTGCCATTGGCATTTGGAGTTGGAGGGAGTTCTTGGAACCTCCAGTTTGTAGCTGGTCCTTCAGAAGCACAAGTATCCGCCTGGGCTTGTGACCAGCATCTGAAGGGAGGGTGGGGCAGTCTTGTAGGACTGATCCCTCGTACTGTGGGATCTGATGCTATCTCCACGTGGGTAGTGTCAGAAGTGAGTGGAATTCTCACACACTGTGCTTAGTGTTGTGTGGGAGCCCCCTCTGCCCACACACACACGCAGAATTGGGTCCAGGAACTCAAAAGCCTCTCTCACTAGATTCTTTAAAGGACAGGGAATGTATCTTTTAATTTTATATTCCCAGTCATAGAACATTTCCTGGCCTACAGTAAGCACACAATATATATTTGAATGGATGGAAGAGAGGATGGGTGGATGGATGGATGGATGGATGGATGGAAGATACAGTTGAAAATATTACATTGTATTTATGGAGAAGAAAAAATTAGCTCTTATACTCACAAGAATATTCATAGTCACTTTATTCATCTGCCCCCAAAACTGAAAAGAACCAATGTGTCCACAACAAGAGAATGAATAAACTGTGGTATGTTAGCCCCATGGAATTCTACTTAGCAGTGAAAAGGAACGAACTACTAATGCACACAATAAGGATAACTTGAAAAGTGTTCTGCTGAGTAATAGAAGGCATACAAAAGAAGACGTAATATATAATTCTATTTTTGTGAAGATCTCAAGAAACAAAACTAACTTAGGGCAGAAAAAAGGAAGAACCACATTTGTCTGGGAGGTGGAAGGGGGTGGAGCTGACTGGGAAGGGGCATGAGACAGCTTTCCGAGTGATGATGTTTTCGTATGTTTTGATTGTTGCTCAGATTGCCTAGGTGTGTGCATTTGTCAAAATTCAATAAACGTACACTTGAGATTTGTGTGTTCATTGTAAGCAAATTTTATCTCATAAGAAGAAAAACCTGTAAACAAATATTGAACTCTAGTTAGACACAGAAATAGTCAGAGAGAGCGTAGTGCAATTTGCTTTGAAATGCACCCCAAAAAGAAGATGGATTGATGGCTGGATAGAGGAATACACAGACATAAGATAAAGTAGGTTTAGTAAAATGTGAATGGTCCAATCCAGGTAGTGAGTATACAGATGTTCATGGTCAAATTCTTTCAATTTTGCTATGTTTGAAATTCTTCCTAATCAAATGTTGGAGTAAAAAGAAACTTCTGGCTCACATAACTTCCAGAGTGCCTCACACAAGAAAGAACTATGAGGATGTTTGAGAATCTTTCTCAGGGTGAGCAAATTAAGGGTTTCTGGGGAATTGGCCTCTCTCCAATGAGACCCCCAGATACCATTTGGCCAAACTCGGTACCACTGGCGGGAATTCTGCTCAGGTTATTTTTCATCGCCCCAGTCGTTCTAGCACTTTCTCCCCTGAAAACACTGCCCATTTATTTAGAAATAGGAAGAACCCCATCCCCAGAGCTCCCATTCTTTCTCCTGCACCCCTTGGTCTCCACCCTTTGGTCCTTTAGTGGCTGGTCGACGGAGGCCATGTCAGCATCAATAAAAAGTTGATTAGAGATGGCTGACTCCTGGGGTTCGTGCCGGGCTAAGCTGCTCCCTGCTGCAGAAACGTTTGCCTGAAGATCACTCTCTCTGACACCTTTCTGCAGCTGCTGAAGGAGAGGATTTACTCGGGTGAAATTTAGGCCCGAGGGGAACTTGAACATCATGCCCAAAATTAGAAGTGACATGTGACCCGGGATTAAAAAGCTGGCTGCCAGAAAAAGGAGGGAGCTGATTTTCTTGAGTTGGTCAGATTCAGAAAAACTGCCTTTGTGATTCCATCTGTGAAAGGTCCGGAGAGTTTTCAGTTTGGTCAGTTAAAACAATACGGGGGCCGGCCCTGTGGCACAGCGGTTAAGTTCACACGTTCTGCTTCTCAGTGGTCAGGGGTTCGCTGGTTCAGATCCCGGGTGCGGACATGGCACCGTTTGGCAAAAGCCATGCTGTGGCAGGCGTCCCACATATAAAGTAGAGGAAGATGGGCATGGATGTTAACTCAGGGCCAGTCTTCCTTAGCAAAAAGAGGATTGGCAGTAGTTAGCTCAGGGCTAATCTTCCTCAAAAAAAAAAAAAATAATAAGTAAATAAGGTGAAGGTAAGGAATCCGTTTTAAAAACAAAAAATGTCGCAGGCTCCCCATAAAGGGAAGCGAGGAGGATGAAGAGCTCAGACATCTTCAGCTGGAAATGTCTGTGACTCTGAGACCCCTTGGCTGCAGGATGCGGAGGGTAAGGCACACTCAAACTTGACCCTCCAGCTGCAGAGTCTCTCCCAGTCACGGAGTTGCAGCTACATTCAATGTGGGGTATTCTAGCACTTTCCTCGGGAAGTCTAGGTCCTGTGATCTTCTACTCAGAGACAGATTTAAACTCTATCTGCTGATAGAAGGTGGGGTAGTGTGTTCCTCATCACTGGAGGTCTTCAAAGCGACACTGGACGAGCATAGGAAGGACCACTAAAGACAACTAAAGGACAGAGTGGTGTTATGGGCTGAATTGTGTCCCACCAAAATTCATATATTGAAGTCCCAACCCCCAGTACCTCAGAATGTGACCATATCTGGAGATGAGATCTTTAAAGAGGTTAAGTTAAGTGATGTCACTGAGGTAGGGCTCCAGTCCACCATGACCGGTGACCTTACATGAAACGGGAGAGACACCAGGGGCATATGCACAGAGACGACCAGTGAAGAGTCAACAAGTGGGCCACTACCTGCCAGCCAAGGAGAGAGGCCTCAGAGGTGACCAACCCTGCAGGCACCTTAATCTTTGACTTCAAGCCTCCAGAACTGAAATCAATTTCAGTCATCTAAATCATCCGGTCTGCGGTATTTTGTTACGGCAGTCTGAGCAGACAAGTGAGGCTTAAAGTAGATGGTTGTTCAAGTTCCATCTTTGAATGTAAGCTGCATGGAACAAGATCTTTGGCTTGTTCACTAGGTTATTCCAAATACCCTGTCCTTGACAGGTCATAGGCATTCAATAAGTCATTGTTGAATGAATGAATCTTATTAGATTTTCTAGAGAACTCTGTGTTACTGGAAGTTCACTGCCAAGCACAGTGCCTTTTAAACTTACATGTTGGCCCTTGATATAGTTCTATTACGTTTATTATAGCATGTAACTTTTTTCTGGTTTGATTTTAGAAGATATGGAAAATACAGGCATTAAAAGAGAAAACAAAAGTCCTCTGAAATCCCAACCCTAAGATACAACTATTGTGAACATATTGGCTCATTTTCTTCATTCATAAAAATATATACATATATAAGGTTAAGACAAATTGCAAATACAGTATTTTTTCTTCTTTTTCACAGATCATAGTATACTTTTTATGTTATTATATATTTTCTAAAACAGGATCTTTAATGTATTATTCCATCATGAGGCTATGATATTGTTTAACCACCTAAAAATTGACTTAAACATAACAGAAAAAAAGTGAAATGAATCTACATATCCAAAAAACATTAATTTTTTTTCTTTTGAGGAAGATTAGCCCTGAGCTAACATCTGCTGTCAATCCTCCTCTTTTTGCTGAGGAAGACTAGCCCTGAGCTAACATCTATGCCTCCATCTTCCTCTGCTTTATATGTGGGATGCCTGCCACAGCATGGCTTGCCAGGCGGTGCCATGTCCACACCCGGGATCTGAACCTGCGAACCCCGGGCCACCAAATCAGAACGTGCGAACTTAACCACTGTGCCACCGGGCTGGCCCACAAAAAAAGACTAATTTTTGAAATTGAATTTAGGGAGGGCAAATATTTCCCCATGTTTTAATTGACTATTTGAATATTTCCTTCTTCTTTTATGATATTTTTATTGTTTTATATTTAGAAACTCTTTCTCCATACCCAAATCAGTTAATTAATCACTTCCATTTTCTTTGGAGGTGTTTCCATTACTATCAAAACAATACATGCTCATGATACAAATTTTGAAAATATACAAAATCTGAAAGAATAAAAAAAAGTCATTTATAATACTCTGACCTTTTATTATTTTTCTTCCGATCAATTTGCAGTGTGTATTTTTACATATTTGTTATGACATAGTACCTATAAAACTTTATATACTAATTTTAAATTTATCTATATGATTATAAAACGAACATCTGATGGCTGTATAAAATTTGGAGAGTACACAGTGCTACTTGGAGAAAATAAAAACATCTAAATGCCAAACAATAAAACCCCAGGCAGAGCCACTGTTAACATTTAGCATAGAATATTTTCTTTCAGTTTTTTGCTGTATATATTTTTACATAATTGCAGATGTGCAATATGCACAAAATTATACTGATTTTAATCATTTTTTCATCTAAAATTAATACATACTCATGTCAAAAAACTGTGTATCCAAAAGCATAAAATAGGAAATTAAAATCACTAATACCACTACTATTCAAAGAAAATCACTATTAATAACTTTGCAGTTTACCCTATAGAGTAATATTCACATGTCTTCTTTGAAAGGTAACAAAAGAATGTATATATGATATATATATCATATAAATATCACATGTATCATACTACATATAAAATAAAATTCACAAGCTTTCTATGTAAGATATAAAGAGAAGCTTAATGATTGGTATATATCAGTTAAGTCATTTAATGTTTGTTGTTTTCTTCTGTATTTTGAGAGTTTCTCCACTTTGCCCTCCAAGTTACTGATTTGATTTTCTGCAGAGAAATTCTACCCTCTCTCCCTCCAATGGTGATTTTAATTACATTTTTGCCAATTAGCCTCCTAAGTCAACCAGCTCTGTCAACCAGCTCTGCGCCAATTTTTTCTCTTTTTTTGTCTTATGTCTTATGATGATATGCTCATCACTCAGGGTTCATACTGGGTTTTTTGTTTTTTGAAATTTTCCGTTTTATTTTTTGTTGTTTTCTTAATTAAACTTTTTATTTTTGATAATTGTATGTCACATGCAGTTTTAAGAAATAATACAGGGAATTGGATAAAGAAGATATGGTATATATGTACAATGGGATACTACTCAGCCACAAAAAAGATAAAATCGTCCCATTCACAACAACATGGATGGACCTTGAAGGTATTATGTTAAGTGAAATAAGCCAGATAGAGAAAGACAAACTCTGTATGACTCCACTCATAGGTGGAAATTAAATATAGAGACAAAGAGAATTGATTGGTGGTTACCAGGGGAAAGGGGGGTTGGGGAAGGGCACAAAGGGTGAAGTGGTGCACCTACAACATGACTAACAATAATGTACAACTGAAATTTCACAAGGTTGTAAACTATCACAATCTTAATAAAAAGTTAAAAAAAAAAATGAAAGAATACAGGGAGATATCATGTACCATTTCCAGTTTCCCACCATGTTAACATCTTGCAAAACTGTAGAACAATATCACAACCAGGATATTGACATTGATAGTCAAGAAACAGGACAGTTCTGTATCTTTCTCGTTGTTCTTTTTATACTCACACCTACCTCTGTCTCACTCTCTCTGCCTCTCTTTGTCCATGACTCCTGGCAACCATTAACCCGTTCTGTGTTTCTGTAATTCTGTCATTATAAGAAAGTTATATAAATGGAATCCTATGTTATATAGCCTTTCTGGGTTGGTTTTTTTCACTCAGCATAATTTCCTGGAGATTTAACCAAATTGCTTAGCGTGTTTTGCATTTTGAAACATTTACATAAATGATACAAAATTGTGGACAACACACTTTGAGGTGGTTCCCATAATCACCACTTCCTGGTATTCATGCATTTGTGTAATCTCCTCCCCTTGAGTGTGAGTGGGACCTGCAACTTGTTACTACCCCATGGAAAGAAGCAAAGGTGACGCAATGTATATAATTATGTTTATATGATTACAGAAGAGTGTAACACACCATCTTTCCAGAGTCTCTTTATCCCTCACTGGCTTTGAAGAAGGAATCTACCATGAGGCAAGTGGCTGTGTTGGGGAAACCCACATGGCAAAGAAGTGTGGGTGGCCCCTAGAAGCTGAAAGCGACCTCTGCAAAACATAAAAGCCCTCAGTCCTGCAGCCACAAGGAAGTTATTTCCTCCAACAGCCTGAGGGAACTTGGAAGTGAGTCCTTGCCCAGTAGAGCCTCTGATGAGACTACAGCCCTTGCTGACACTGGGAATGCAGCTTGGTGAGATACTGAGGCAGAGAACACAGCTAAGCCATGCCCAGACTTCTGACCTACAGAAACGGTGAGATTATAACTGTATGTTAGTTTAAGCCACTACATTTGCGGTAAACTAATGCAATAATCTATTGCAACTCCCTTTTCCCACTCAACACTGTTTTTGAGATTTCATATGTTATTTAACTGCTTTACAGAATTTTAGTATGTATACAAATCACAACTTCTCAATTCCACCGTTAAAAAGGATGTATTTCCACTTGTTAGACATTAAAAAGCAAGTGCTGTAGAGAATATCCTTATACTTCCCATCTTAAACATTGCTACATATTGTCAATTTGCCCTCAAAAGTGATTGCATAAAGTTTTGTTCAGGAGAGTTCCTGATTCCCTATACCTTCACCAACACTTGGTGTGATCAGACTAAGTAAGTTTTACTAATATAATCCTTATGAAATGGCAGCTCTTTGTTCCATATCACTGATTACAGGAAGGTTGAGCTTTTCCCATGTTAATTGGTGAGTTTCCTCTTATACATAAATCACCCATTCATGTCCTTTGCCCAGTTTCCTATTGACGAATTTTTACTTACCTTACTGATTTGTAGGAAGCTCTTTTGTATTCTGGATTTTTATGCTTTGTTGATTGTACGAGTTTACGTAAAATTCTCCCAGTTTGTAAATGACCTTTCAAGTTGCTTTATGGTATTTTGTCTATATATATCTTTAATTTTGGTGGCAAATATATCCATATTTTTCTTTATACTTTGCACATTTTGTGTCCTATTAAGAAGTTTTCCTTTCCTCAAATCCACAGAGATATTCTTCTGCACGGCTTCTAAACGTTTTCAAGTTTGCTTTCATAACTGGATCATTATGCACTTAGAATTTATAGTGTTATAGTTCAGTAGGAATTTTTCTCATGGTTAGCAAATTATCCCAGTTCCATACACTGAGTAGCTCTTTTTTTTTTTTCACTAACATAAATGCTCCCTCTGTCAAAATCCAATTTGATCTCTGTATATGTGGCTCTATTTTGAAATTCCATGTGTTACATCTATCTAATATGTCTATCCCTAGGATAATACCACACTATTTTAGCTACTAATATTTCAATAAGTCTTGAAGTCTGTAAGGTTGGTTCCAATGATCACATTTCTCAACATTTTACTTAATTATTTTTGATTCTTTACTCATCCATATAAATTTTAGGGGCAGTTAATCAAGTTCAAACAAACAAAAAAATCCTGTTGGGATTGTCACTGAAATTACATTTACCCTAAAAATTAATTTGCGGAGAATTGCCAGCATTATAATATTGAGTTTCCCCTCATTTACACATGGGGACTGTGCTCGATAGAATAACGACCCTCCAAAGCTGTCTACTTCCTGTGAATATGTTAGGTTACAGGGCAAAAGGGAATTAAGGTTACAGGGAAACTAAGGTTGCTAATCAGCTGATCTTGAGATGGGGAGATAATTCTATATTATCTGGGTAGGTCCAGTGTAATCACAGGGTCTTTAAATATGGAGGAGAGACGTGAAAGAGTCAGTGTTAGAGCGATGCGAAGTGAGAAAGATTCAATCACCTGTTGCTGGCTTTGAAGATACAAGAGGCCATGAGCCAAGAAACGCAGGCAGCCTCTAGAGACTGGAAAAGGCAAGAAAACAGGTTCTCCTTTAAAACCTCCAGAACAGAACAGAGCCCTGCTGACACCTTGATTTTAGCCCGATGAGACCCATTTTGGACTTCTGAACCCAAGAACCATAAGATAATAAATAGTGTTGTTTCAAGCCCCTTAGTTTATCCAAATTTGTTACAGCTGCAATAGAAAATCAATACAGGGAGATAGATAAGTAGGTAGGTAGGTAGATACATAGATACATAGATAGATAGATAGATAGATAGATAGATAGATAGATAGATAGATAGATAGA